>NW_011495039.1:518956-609092 GCF_000754665.1 Bison bison bison | reverse complement strand
CGTTTCACTCATGATGTACTCTGCATATAAGTTAAATAAGCAGGGTGACAATATACAGCCTTGAGGTACTCCTTTTCCTATTTGGAACCAGTCTGTTGTTTCATGTCCAGTTCTAACTGTTGCTTCCTGTCCTGCATATAGGTTTCTCAAGAGTCAGGTCAGGTGGTCTGGTATTCCCATCTCTTTCAGAATTTTCCATAGTTTATTGTGATCCACACAGTCAAAGGCTTTGGCATAGTCAAAAAAGCAGAAATAGATGTTTTTCTGGAACTCTCTTGCTTTTTCCATGATCCAGCGGATGTTGGCAATTTGATCTCTGGTTCCTCTGCCTTTTCTAAAACCAGCTTGAACATCTGGAAGTTCACAGTTCATGTATTGCTGAACCCTGGCTTGGAGAATTTTGAGCATTACTTCACTAGCGTGTGAGATGAGTGCAATTACTGGAGGCCAAATATTAGAAAAATACAATATGGAGGCAATTCTATTTATCAGGAATGTTAGAAATACGTGGTGTGAAAATCCATTTCATAAGCTACATGAGATAGGAGATGAGAATACCAAGAATTATGCTTGTATAAATATTGATGACCTCAATAAATGACTCTTCAAGGTACGGGTGGTTGTTGTTGTTCAGCTGCTAAGTCATGTCTGACTCTTTGCAACCCCATGAACTATAGCATTCCAGGCTTCCCTGTCCTTCACTAGCTCCTGGAGCTTGCTCAAACTCATGTCCTTTGAGTCAGTGATGCTCTCCAACCATCTCATCCTTGCTGCCCCATTCTCCTGCCCTCAATCTTTCCCAGAATCAAGGTCTCTTCCAATGAGTCACTGACAGAATAGAGTATGTACCTTGAGCATCAGAATGACAAAATGGGAGTGGTTTCTGCTAATAATAGACCTGGATCCCTGCTGAATCCAGGAAAAGGAAATTCCTTTCCTTGCATGTGATTATATATTAGGTAAATATGCCAAAATATCACTTCCAAGGGATGGCAAAATACTAGCCTCCTCAAGAATATACATTTCTCTGTCTTCCATAGGTATCCAGTCAAATGTCTTTGATTTTAGATCAGTGCATATGTTTGATAAATATAAAATGTTTTGGGTGTATTTTTTAAAAAATATTACTACACTGCACATCAAAAGTTTTGAGCAATTTGTACAGCCACTAAGAGTGTATTTGTGAACCTGTATCCCTATATGCTGATGACCACTAACATTTTGATATTTTAACATTTGCCAGTTTGGTAGATAGACAAAAAATATGTTTCCCCTGTTTAATTTTGAATTCATTAAATTATGAGTGTCATAGAACATCTTTTCCGTATTTATTGGTCATTTTCATTTTTTTCTGTGGACTATCTCTTCTTATCTTTTGACTGTTGACTATTGATTTTTAAGAGTGCCATTTCAATGACAGAAATTAGTACTTGTGTAGCAATAATGTTAGCTGTATGTATTACATATTAATTTGTAGGTTTTTCAGTTTGGAGTACAATGTATGTCAGAGTTTCATGTAATAAAGCATACTGTATTTTTCTTTTAATGCCTTCTGAGAGCATATGCTTTTGCTGTGATGCATACAGAAATTGTTTGTACAGCTGTGGTTTTTTCTTTCTCCTTCAGGCAGGTTTAAACTTTTGCAACAGGATTAAGTAATCATTTTAGGCTCTACAATCATTCTACTTTATCATCTTGCCCAGATCCCATTTTTAAGATTTCCATTCAATGAATATTAACTGAGACCCAGCTATTTGCCTAGGCCTATGCTGAAATTTGGGATGAGAAAAGCCATTCACTAAACTACAGAAACTTAAATACAACTTACATTGAACCAGTAAACTTGTTCCTTATTAATTTCATGAAGAAGTTTTCTTTAGACATTTTCTTCTCACTAGCCTTGAAATATACAATTAAGCTTGCAGGAGGAGAAGGGGGCAATAGAGGATGAGATGGTTGGATGGCATCACCGACTCAATGGACATGAGTTTGAGCAAGCTCTGGGAGATGGTGAAGGACAGGGAAGCCTGGAGTGCTGCAGTCCATGGGGTCACGAACAGTAGGACACGACTGAGCAACTGAACAACATAAGATATTAATACTTATAAATATATATGTTTTTATTTTGTACTCCATTATTATTCCTAGAAGTAGCTAGATGGCTTCCTATAGCATTCTTGTTGAGTGCAGGGGAAGTGCTATCATTACTAATGTTTGGGTTAAGCTGCTGTAGCAAGACTAATTTAGAAAGAAAAAAAATTTTTTTAATTTCTTTTTGGCTACACTGGATCTTTGTAGCTTTGTGAAGGTTTCCTCTAGTTGCAGTGAGTGGGGGCTACACTTTGTTGCAAACGCGGTGGCTTCTCTTGTCGTGGAGCACAGGCTCTAGGCACTTGGGCTCCAGAGCACAGGCTCCGTAGTTGTGGTGCGTGGGTTTAGCTGCTCCGTAGCATGTGGCTCCTCCCAGACCAGGGATCCAAACTGTGTCCCCTGCATTGGCAGGCAGATTCTTAACCACTACACCACAAGGGAAGCCCATAAGATGACTTCTTAGGCAAACGTCTTATTAGGTAAATGTCAGCGTTGAGTCACATGGCCACAGTCAACTCCAAGTGAGGCTGAGAAATTTCTTTTCTTTTTTTTTTTTTTAGAAATTTCATTTTTACTTGGACCACGTATATATTTGCTAAAATTCTGGTGGCTTCTAGGATTAGAAGGAATTAAGAGGTAGTGATACTAGGGACACTTGGCAGCTTTTGCCATAACCCGTTTGGGTGTAACTCAACTTTTTTTTTGCTTCTTTACCCCATGTTGACACACCTCTTTTCCAAAGGTGAACAATGTAGAGTCCAACCCAGTTCACCTCAAAATCTAGAATTCCTACGTGATGTGAAATTCTTTCCATGAGTCCTGAGGAAGCGTCATCTGGTTCTATGATTGACTAACTATAGATAATTTCCCTGCCACTTCCCACAGCCCCCACGTTCCCACGAAAACACGATATACAGTAGTGCAACAGAACCAGGACAAGTGTAATAAAATTCCTACTTGGAAAAGAGGATATAAATGACACAGAGAAGCTGGTCTCTAGCAATGCGGAAATCTTGCTGGGCAGCAATTGCAGACTCCCCTCACTGGCACTGGAGTGAGCTCCTTGATGAATTCCTGGCTCAGCCCTCTTGGAAACCCCCAATCCACTGTCCTTGTGGTCCACTGGCTTTGTCCTTTAGGAAATTCTTCTTTATCCATCATCCCTGGGACACTTCTACAGTGCACACTGGAAAGCATATTCTCTTTTCACTTTAGATGTAATGATAGACAAGGAGTTTCAGGGTTGAAATTGAATGCAGCCCAAGTTTCTCAGTTCTCTGCAGATACAGGGTTAGAATCTCAGGAGATGGTTTCTTATCAAACTTTTACACACTAGACTTGCAAGTTCCTTGGTAGTATAATTTGCTCAAAAAATAGTTGAGTTCTTGTCCATTCCAGGTACCTGTATGTGAAAGAAAGCACAGCCAAAGGCCTTATCTGTATGTAACCCCGATGATGCTATATTCTCTCCCTTGAATTAACAGCAGTTACCCTGGGTTTGGAAACCACATCCTTAATCTGATTTTGGACTGGCTCACATTCATGAAGAATCCTTAAGAGAGGGCTCTAGAGCAAGGTCCTGGGTGACAAGTTTTATCTGCTGTGATTTTGTTTACAGAAACAGTTGTCTTTTCCAAGTTACTAATCCCTCAGTCAATTTAGATTAAAGGCCACCTGCTGAGAATAGAGCCAAGTTATACTCCCTTTTCAGCTCTGCGTCACACTGATTAATTCTTGCCTGGCTCATCTCTCTCTTAGTGCATTGCTAAAAGCTGCAAGGGACAGCCAAGGCACATTAATATTCTGCAACTTTCTGATCCCTGTTCCAGGAGATACAGAATTGATAGGCACATGATCTGCCTTCTTAGTTACCACGGGTAACAGTTTTATGTAATGTTTACCATAAAAAGGATTACTGGCTCTTCAGTCTGAAGTATCTTGTTTACTCATGCTCAGCAAGTCTGTCATCAAGGAAGGGCCATGTATGTTAGAATAGTTTTACAGTGTAAAACTCCACGTATGGTATCAATTTTTGTATTAATTAGAGTTGAAGCTGAACTGCTTTAAAAAGAGACTTCCATGGGTCTAAGAGAAGAACATTCTTTTTATCTATTCATCTTAAACAAGATTGTAACAGGCAAGCTCTGTCAGCAGCTACACGTGGCTTCCATCTCTGAGCCCAAGGTGGCTATTTGAGCTCTTGCTGTTTCACAGCCAGTGGGAAAGAGAATAGAAAACTGGAGGACAAAGAGCTTTCTTTTCAAGGAAGTGACTACTCACCTGCCTTCATAACTCGAAAAACTTTTGCTCACATCATTAGCCTGAATTTATTCAGATGACCTTGATACTAGGGACACAGAGAACGTGACCTGCTAAGTCACTCAGGGGGGGTTTCTGTTACTAACAAGAAGAACGGAAGAATGGATAACAGACAACAATCAGTGATACAGATAACACACTAACATATTTCACAAACAAACATATTGCTTGTTTTTTTGACATCATTTTGGGGGAATTGCATATTTGTAAATATGCATATTTACAAACAGTTTTTAGCTTCCAAGTTACAAAATTACATATTTTCAATATACATTTCATATCTTTTGAATATTCAGGCTGTTTATCAACACCAAGTCACTAATCAATAAAATTATTTTTTATCTGTTACTTTCTGCTTTTATTTTTTTTCTCCTTCGAGTTACACATAGTTTTTTTTCAAAGCTCTCTAAACTTCTACCCTCTATTTTCTGAAACGTTCAATAAAAGCAAAACTTCTTACTAATGTGTTTGATGGTAGGAGACTATATATGCTAATGCAAAAGGTGAGTGAATACATAAAACAGCTGATGATATATGAGAGGTGTTAACAAAGGAGGAATTCTCCCTACCTTCTGAACAGGTATTGTTCATCTTAATTTGTACTTCTCACCTCTGCATGTATAACCCATCTCATCAGGAATAAACTACTGCAAACTAGTAATGGTTTCTGGCATTCAATTTTGTTCCCTACGGACCCGCCGTCACCATTTTTGTTGTTTTATTTATTCTACTCACTCCTTGAGCTTTCCCCAATATTCCTTCCTTTCCACAAGGTTTCCATGAGCAGTTGAACAATTACGCTTATATTTCCCTTTCTCGGCACTCTTGCATGCTCTGTTCAATTTAGTTTTGTTCAGATAGTCTTTCTTTCTTCACCGTATTTTGCATGTCCTGAGCCTGTGCCATCCTCTCCTCCTTCTCTTCTCATTTAGCTTAACCAGGGGCAGCAGCTCGACAACCTTGTGCTGTTTTTTTCCCCAGCACCCACACTGACCAGTGAAGGCCACTGAGCATGTGGAGTGTAAGAAGTGTAGGCAGGCAGATGCGTGCTTAACCTTGAGCGAAACTGAGGTTAAAACACAAATGATTTACTTAATATACTTAGTTCAACTAGCAGTGGTGGAATTAGGATTCCTCCCAAGAATCCTGACATCCTTTTAATTAGAGGATTAATTAAAAGACTTATCAGGACATCATCCAGTGTTCTTTAGCATTGCACTGCTATTGTAAACAACCACACTGCTTTCAGACAAAGCAAAGGAAGTCCTACAGCCTCAGTGATCTGTCAGTTACATTTGACTGTTAGGGATGATCCACGGGAGGCTCAGAAAGGGATCTGTTTCCGCCAAGGCTGAGTAATTTACCTTCTGGGAGAAAAACCATGCCCAGAAAATTGAATGAAATTACACCCATTTCTTTTGGGTCTCACTTAAAAATTATGTTAAAAGCTAACCCAGTATACGAGACAGCAAAAGAGACACTGATGTATAGAACAGTCTTATGGACTCTGTGGGAGAGGGAGAGGGTGGGAAGATTTGGGAGAATGGCATTGAAACATGTAAAATATCATGTATGAAACGAGATGCCAGTCCAGGTTCAATGCACGATACTGGATGCTTGGGGCTGGTGCACTGGGACGACCCAGAGGGATGGTATGGGGAGGGAGGAGGGAGGAGGGTTCAGGATGGGGAACACATGTATACCTGTGGTGGATTCATTTTGATATTTGGCAAAACTAATACAATTATGTAAAGTTTAAAAATAAAATAAAATTAATTTAAAAAAAAGCTAACAAGTACAAATACATTTTAAAAAACCTATAAAACTGGAAATTTTAGGATCATAGAATATTTTAACAAACTATAGGGTACTTATAATCCTTGTTGGGAAATAGAACAAAAACTTCCATACTTTTTGTTAACTATTTTTTCATTAAAAATTGGGGAATCATTATTCTATTGCTTTTTTTCCCCAACACATTCTTCTACGTTTGTGTTCATTTTAGTGCTAGACTATAGAATGATTTGTTCCTATGTATTATTTACGAAATTCCCTGAGAAATATATTGTGGTTGGCAGAAACCTCTTCTCTTAAGGAATATCATCATGGGAACATAAAGAAGAGGCTTATGTGCAAGGAGATCCAACCAGTCCATTCTGAAGGAGATCAGCCCTGGGATTTCTTTGGAAGGAATGATGCTGAAGCTGAAACTCTAGCACTTTGGCCACCTCATGCAAAGAGTTGACTCATTGGAAAAGACTCTGATGCTGGGAGGGATTGGGGGCAGGAGGAGAAGGGGACGACAGAGGATGAGATGGCTGGATGGCATCACTGACTCGATGGATGTGAGTCTGAGTGAACTCCGGGAGTTTGTGAAGGACAGGGAGGCCTGGCGTGCTGCGATTCATGGGGTCACAAAGAGTCGGACACGACTGAGCGACTGAACTGAACTGAACTGAACTATGTGGATTCTATAGGAGTAGTTCACCATTATATAAATTTTCTGCTTTGAGTAACTGATGACCTTGCAGGGCCTAAAACATTACAAAGAAAAGAACAAAACTACAGTCTATTCAGCTATTGCCTAAAAAAAAAATGTTATCTTTGGTGCCTTAAATAAAAGTTCACGTAAAATAATTGTTATTAAGTTGTCAAGTCACGTCCGATTCTTTACAACACCACGAACTGTAGCCAGCCAGGCTCCTCTGTCTATGGGATTTCCCAGGCAAGAATACTGGAGTGGATTGCCATTTCCTTTCTGAGGGGATCTTCCCGGACCAGGGATCCAATCTGTGTCTCCTGCACTGGCAGGTGGATTCTTTACCACCTAGCCACCAGGGAAGCCCCATGTAAAATAATACTTGATGTTATAAAAACATAATCTTTTTGAAACACTTTAATATTCAGAAGTTACGATCTCAAATAATAATTATTCTCATTCAAATCTGGGTTGAATATTATATACTGTTAGAAGCCTGTTGGCTAACCTCTCTGATGACTCACTGAGAATATTATCATTCTAGAAATGTTATTACTGGCTCTTCAAATACATAAAATTTACTACTCTCAAAAACCAAAGCTCAGGGCTCCTGTGGTGGCTTAGTGGTAAAATATCTGCCTGCCAGTGCAGGAGACACATGTTCAATCCCTGGTCTGCGAAGATCCCAGATGGGGTGGAACAACTAAACCCGTGTGCCACAACTACTTATCCTGTGCTCTAGAGCCCGAGAGCTGCAACTAAGAAGCCTGTGTGCCTTGAACCTGTGCTCTGCAATAAGGGACGCCACTGCAGTGAGAAGGCTATGCAACTAGAGAGTAGCCACCACACACCATCGGAACTGGAGAAAAAGCCCACGCAGCAACAAAGACCCAGTACAGCCAAATATTTTTTAAAAACTCCAAAGCTCAAAAATGATCTTACTAAGTTAGGTATTTAATTGTTCAAACTATTTTATTTTTGGTTAGACCCTAAAAAACTGTCATACCCACTCCCTTGTCTCCAAAGTGTCTCACGATAGGATATTTAGCAGTGTTACTCTAATTGTGAAGATAGCAAGTGCCTTATGTGAACCTAGTATGAGAAATTTCTTTCTGCATCTGTTTGTAAGAGGGTCAGGCTGAAACCAGAATACTCTCTTGCAAGGATTAGGAAAGAGATGAAATATTGACTAGATTTCCCCCTAGCTACAATTATATTATTTTCTATTTTAGAAATTAGAGTCTAAGCTGAAGGACAGAAGACAGTAGGAAAATGTACTGGCTTCCCAGGTTATCAGCTTTTATCCACTATGCCAACCAACTAGAATCCTGGCTTCACTGTATATCTTTCTACCCAGTGGGGCAGTGGAGTAACAACCCCCAAAGATGACCACATCTTGTCCTGAACCTATGAATGTATTACCTTACAAGGCAAAGGGACATTACAAATGTGATTAAATGAAAGATCTTGAGAAGGGGAGATTATCTAAGATTGTTCAAGAGGGCCCAAGAAAATATAAGGATCTTTATAAGTGAAGGAAGGAGGCAAGAAAGAGTCAGCAAAGGAGAAATGACTGATGGTCACATGGCAGAGGGCAGACAGGGAAAGAGAGATCTTTTAAGATGCTACACAGCTAGCTTTAAGGACTGAAGAAGTGATCACAGGACAAGGAATGCGGAGGTAGGCCACTAGAACCCAGAAAAGGCAAGGAAAGGAATTTTTCCCCCAAAGCCTCCAGAAGGGATGTAACTCTTTGACCCAATTTAGAATTCTCAGCTCCAGAACTGGAAGATGATATATTTATGCTGCTTTAAGCCACTACATTTGGGATAATTTGTCATAGCATCAATAGGAAATAAATATACCATGATTCAATAATATCAATTTTAAATATAGAATATCAAAGAACAGTGAATTGCCATGCCTTTCTCCGGGGGATCTTCCTAACCTAGGGATTGACCCCAGGTCTCCTGCATTGCAGGTGGATTCTTTACCTGTATCCATATATCTTATTTTATTCTATTTTATTTATGTATTTTGGCTGTACTGGTGCAGCTTGTGGGATTTTAGTTCCCTGACCAGGGATTGAATTTACGCCCTTGGCAGTGAAAGAATGGAGTCCTAACCACTGGACGGCCAGGGAATTCCCTATCCATCTGTTAAATAATTAAATCTTGGGTATAGGGTTTCTGTGTCATGATGACAAGAATGTATAGCAAATTTAGTTAATTAATTAACAGCTCTCATTTAGTCCTTCATGTGAAACAACATGTTAAAAAAAAACCCAAAAAACGAGGCACTTGTCATACCATATGGTAGTATCTCAATTTAGCTTATTTCCTTAAAATTTTTCTGAAGTAACAGTGCATTTTCATTTTGCACTGTAATGACTAGGGATGTTAGGGATTCGCAGTCTTGACACTACTGACATTTTAGACTAGACAGGCCTTTGTTGGGAGAGACCTTCCTGTGCGTCCCTGACTTCTACCCTCTAGGTGCCAGTAGTGCTAGATGTCCCCCAGTGGTGACAACCAAAATGCCATCAGACATTGCCAAATGTCCCCAGCGGGGCACAATCGACACTGGTTGAAAATCACTGCTTAGGCAACTCATTACTTGGGGATAAATACCCCGTAAGTATCCACTGGAACATTCACAAGAATATTTGGCTATGCTATTAGGACATAGAATAATATGCTATTATTCTATTTTATTTATTTATTTATTTATTTTGGCTGCGCTGGTGCAGCTTGTGGGATCTTAGTTCCCTGATCAGGAAACTGGTCAGGGCTTCCCAGGTGGTGCTAGTGGTAAAGAACCCACTATGCAGGAGCCAGAAGAGATGCAGGTTCGATCCCTGGGTTGGGAAGACCCCCCTGGAGGAGGGCATGGCAACCCACTGCAGTATGCTTGCCTGGAAAGTCCCATGGGCAGAGGAAACTGGTGGGCTACACTGGTGTCCACTAAGAGTTGGACACAACTGAAGCGACTCAGCACACATTAGGAAATGATCAGAAAGACAATGGCTGCTGTTTCTTTGAAATTCATGTTTGTAACTAAAGGAGATGGAGAACCTCAACAAGGCAGTCTCTCGTGGACTCTCCTGGTTTTCTTCTTGCCTCACCAGGATTTTCGCATCCTCTTTGCTGCCTCTGCCTCACCTCTACATGCTGGAACATCCCAGGACTCAAGTTATCCACTCAGAGTTCTTCTTTACTGACACATACCCTAGGTCATCACATTCACTCTTAAGTCCCCAAATGTATCTATACACTGACTCACAGCATATATACATCCCCGGCCATGAATTCTCTACTGAACTAGAACAGCTACTCAACAACTTCAATTAACTGTCCAATAGGATAAGCATCTCAAAAATAAACACATTCAGCTCCTGTTTCCCCACTCAAACCTTCTCCTTCCACCTTCCCAGCTCAGTAAGTTACAGCTCCTCTGATACTCGATTTCTCTCATTTTCTCACATCCTCTATCAAATCCACCATCCTCTCATTGGATCCACATTCAGAACACATAGGAATCCAATCCTTCTTTGCCACCAGCAGTATCAACTCTGTCTGGGATTAGAATCAGTGCCTTCTAACTGGCCTCTCTTTTTCTGTCTTCTCATCCTGCAGTCTCTTCTCAACTCAACAGCCAGAGTGATGCTCTGAAAATGTCAGACAAATCACGTCATTCCACTAAATCCCATCCAGAGGGAAAATGAAAATGCCACGAGTTGTATATGATCTAATCTTTCTGATTTCGCTTCCCACGCTTCTCCACCTCTCCATCACTCTAGTCACACTGACTTCCTCACAATTCGGTGAGCAAAGCAAGTAGCTTCTTATGCCTCTGCATAGAAAGGCCCCAACCAGAGATGTGCCCAAGGCTCTGTGTCAGTCACTAGTTGTGGTTCTCCATGGAACAAAACCAACAGAATAGACAGATAGATACAGATCTCGGTATCTACTTACATCTATCTATACAAAATAAGATTTATTATAAGTTATTGGCTCACGTGATTAGGAAGGCAGAGAAGTTCCACAATATGCCATCTGCAAGCTGGAGACCCAGGAAAGCCGGTGGTATAAATTTCCAGTCCGAGTCCAAAGGCCTGAGAACAGGAATTCTTATAAGTCAGCCCAAGCGCAGAAGACTGACGTCTCACCTCAAGCAGTCAGGCAGAGAGAGCCAATCCAACCTTCCCCCACCTTTGTGCTCCATTCAGGCCCTCAGTAAGTGAGATGATGCCTGCCCACCTTGGGGAAGGCTGTCTGCTTTACCCAGTCCACCAATTCTAATACTAATCTCTCCAGGAAACACCTTCACAGATGCACCCAGAAATAACGTCTAACCCCATAACTGGGCATCCCATAGCCCAGTCAAGATGACACATACCATTAATCCTCGCAGTTCATTTCCTCACTTATTCCAGGTCTCTGTCCAAATACTACCCTGGAGAGACCTTTCCTGTTCACTCGATCTAAAATAGAATTGCTCACCTCACAATCCCTGGCCTAGTTTTCCTTCATAAGACGACTAATCGACAGAATGTGGATTTTAGTATTTGCATCTTTCTGTTTCCACCCACCAGATAGTAGCTTCACTGAGGGAAGGTATCCTTAACTACCTACCCTCTGCTGTATTGCCAGCACTAGGCTATAGAACAGGATACAGAGAGTGAGATAGGTAAATATTCATATGTATCTATCACAGAAAGATATATATATATACACACACACACATCAGGATATACATGCCAGGATAGCCTAGCAAGTAGCAAATATATTTTAAAAGCAATATACGGTTGCACTCTGTTAGGCTCCCCTGGTAGCTCAGATGGTCAAGAATCCACCTGCAATGCAGGAGATCCAGGTTCGATCCCTGGGTCAGGAAGATCCCCTGGAAAAGGGCATGCCTCAGGATATACATGCCAGGAGAGCCTAGTAGGTAGCAAATATATTATAAAAGCAATATATGACTGCACTCCACTGAACTTCAAAATTGAAAAACAGTATAAAATACTTCCACAGCCACATCTGACCTGCTTTGAAAATCACTCAGTTGTGTCTGATCTGCTTAGAAGTACTCTTCATTTCCAATCTAAAATAAAAGTAAGTTTTGACTGTATTTTTTAGTGTTTTCAAGATCTAGCAAAATCTTTACTAAAATGAACAAAGAGTGCCCTCTACTGTGCTACACAGATGCACGCATCTCTGAAGGGTTTTTGTTTTTTTTTTTTAAATTATTTATTTCTTATTGGCTGTGCTGCATCTTCACTGCTGTGCATGTTTCTCCAGTTGTGGCTACCAGGGGCTTCTCGTGACAGGCTCTAGGCACACAGGCTTCAGTAGTTGTGGTATATGGACTTGGTTGGTCTACGACATGTGGAACCTTCCTGGACCAGGGATTGAACCTGTCCCCTGCACTGGCAGGCATTTTATCTGCTATACCACCAGGGAAGTCCCGAAGGTATCTTTTTTCCTTAATTTTTGCTTTAATCAGGCAGAACACTGTTTGAAAAGGTTTACAAATAGATAATTTTCATCTTTGATGCTATCAGTATTTCTAGAGTAAACAGAAAGTAAATCTTATGCTGCTGGGGTGTAGATTTTTCCTCAATGGCTATTTACCACCTCACACTGGATTTGAGGCAACAGTAGAACATAAACAGAGTTTTTAAGTCAAAGAGATGTTTTGCTGGTTGTCAGATACCATGAAGGCTAAACAGCTACAGTTTTTGCTGCTGCTTGCATCTGAATGAACATTAAGAAGTCTCCCCAGATAGCGAAGCCAGGAGAGAACTGCATGTGATTTGCATAAGGCTCTGCTGCTGCTGCTAAGTCACTTTCAGTCTTGTCCGACTCTGTGCGATGCCATAGATGGCAGCCCACCAGGCTCCTCCGTCCATGGGATTTTCCAGGCAAGAGTACAGGAGTGGGGTGCCATTGCCTTCTTCGCAGAAGGCTCTAGTAGGTATTTATCCTGGCTGCATATTGTATTCACCTGGGAGCCGTTGAAACTATTAACACCCAGATCACTTTCAGCAACAATACTCAAGTCTTCCTTGCCAGTCTGTGAGCCTTTTAGCTCTTTCTCTTGCCATGCTGAAGTGGTTTTCCACTGGGGGCAATTTGGTTTCCCTCTCCCCCCAAGGATATTTATAATGTCTGGAGACAGTTTTAATTAGTACACTGGCAGAAGGGGTAGGGGAGGAAGGGGTTATTGGTATCTGTGAAGCAGAAGCCAGTGATGCTATCGGTCATCCACCCAGGGGCACTCCCAGTGCAAGAATTATCAAAATGTCCATAGTGTCAAGACTGAGAAACCCTGCCTTCTCAGCCTGGTTAGGCCTCCAGAAAAGCACAGAAGGGATGGAAACAAACTTCTGTATTTCATACCATCTTAGTGGGAAAACACTTGGTCTTCCACTCTTAAATATGATATTGCTTGGTGGTGCTCAGTCGTGTCCTACTTTGTGACTCCGAGTACCATAGACCCATCAGGCTCCTGTCTATGGGATTCCCCAGGCAAGAGTACTGGAGTGGGCTGCCATTTCCTTCTCCAGAGGATATTCCCAACCCAGGGATCAAACCCGCATCTCCTACATTCGCAGGCAGATTTTCTAGCGCTGAGCCTCCTGGGAAACCTACGTATGATGTTAGCTGTACATTTTTTTTTTATAGATACCCTTTTTAACATCAAGGAACTTCCATTCTATACCTGATTGCCCAGTTTCATTATCAGTGATTGTTGAACTTTATCAACTACCTTTCTGCACCTATCCAGATCTTCATATTTCTTTCTTTTTAGTCTGGTAATATGGAGATTAATTTTTAAATGGGTTCCTGGGATAAAACCCATTCAATGTAGAATCAATTTGACAAATTTTAAAGATTTTTCCATCTATGTATGGAGGAATACTGGCATATAGCATTCCTTTCTTTGTTTAGCTTTGATATTAGGGTAGTATTAGCCTCATAAATGGGTCAGAAAATGTTCTCTCATCTTCTATTGTTGGGAACAGTTTGTGTAGAATTGGTATAATTGTTTTTTCAAATGCTTGATAGAAGTCACCAGTGAAGCCCAATTAGACCTAGGCCTTTTTCTACCAGAGAAGTTTTAACTATGAATTCAGTTTCTTTAATAAATGGGTCAGAAAATGTTCTTTCATCTTCTATTGTTGGGAACAGTTTGCACAAAATTGGTATAACTGCTTTTTCAAATGCCTGATAGAAGTCACCAGTGAAGCCCAATTAGACCTAGGCCTTTCTCTGCCAGAGACATTTAACTATGAATTCCATTTCTTTAATAAGTGTGTATGTGCTGCTACTGCTCCCTGGTGGCTCAGTGTAAAGAATCTGCACAGCAATGCAGGAGACTCAGGTTTGATGCCTGATCTGGGAAGATCCCTGAAGAAGAAAATGGCAACTGACTCCAGTATTCTTGTGTGGGAAATCCCATGGACAGAGACTGTCGGACTATAGTCCATGGGGTCACAGAGAGCAGGATACAACTCAGCGACTGAACAACAGTGTGTTGCTAATTAAGTTCTGTTCCTTCCTGAGTTAGTTTGTCTTCCAAAGAATTTGCCCATTTCATCACTGTCAGATTCATAAGCATAAAATTATGGTTCTTATTTTCTTTTCAGTGTCCATAGATTCTGTGGTATAACCCCTCTTTTATTCCTGATATTAGTATATATAAATATAAATTTATATTTTCCCCCATTTTCTGTAATAGTCTGTATTAATCATTTTCTTCTGTTTCCTTTAGATTTAATTCACTCAGTTTAAGGTGGAAGCTTACATCATTGAGGCCTATTGATCTAATATTAGCATTTAGTGCTATGAATTTCCTTTTAAACCCAGAGTTAGCTGTATCCCACACATTTTAATAGGCTGTATTTCAATTTTCATTGAGATAAAAATAATTTGTTTCCCTTGTGATTTTTTCATTTATCTAAACATTTGCAGATTAGAAAGCTATCTGCCTGTTATTTCTATTTTAATTCCATTGTGATTAGAGAACACAGTTTGTATGATTTCAATACTTAACATCTGTTGAAATTTGTTGTATGGTCCAGAATATTTTCTCTCTTGGCAAAGAATTTAAGTGCCCTTAAAAACCAATTACATGTACTGCCGTTATTGGTGGGGGCTTCCCTGGTGGCTCAGATGGTAAAGAATCCACCCGCAATGCAGGAGACTTGGGTTCAGTCCCTGGATTGGGAAGATCTCCTGGAGGAAAGCCTGCCCACCTACTCCAGTGTTCTTGCCTGGAGAATCCCCATGGACAAAGGAGCCTGGCAGGCTACAAAGAGTTGGACACAACAAGCGACTAAGCACTTTATTGGTGAAGTGTTCACTACACATCAATTAGGTTAAAGTGGCTGAGAAAGCTGTTCAAAATCTCTAGGTCCTTACTGATTTTCTTATTCTATCAGTTCTTGAGAGATTATCTCCCCATTACAATGGAATTCCATGTTTTAGTCTATTATTTTCACATTTAAATTTTTGAACCATATGGAATTTATCCAGGCATATACAATAAAATGTGGATCCAACCTTTTCTTTTATCACTAAAGTATTTCATTATTAATATTTTAGGTAGTACAATAAGGATGGTATTTAGGAGAGACTGTTTTAGAAAATATATAAAATACATAACATACTTTTAAAATATCTAAAGTGAAAGTGTAAGTGAAGTCACTCAGTTGTGTCCGACTCTTTTCGACCCCATAGACTGCAGCCTGCCAGGCTCCTCTGTCCATGGGATTTTCCAGGTAAGAGTACTGGAGTGGGCTGCCATTCCCTTCTCCAGGGTATCTTCCCAGCCCAGGGATCGAACCCAGGTGTCCCGATTGTAGGCAGATGCTTTTACCCTCTGAGCTACCAGGGAAGTCACAATATCAAACATGTATTTAAAATACCTAACATGTATCTAAAACTAAAAAGGGAGAAATCATAATGGGAAAAAACATCTAAAGATAGAGCAAGAAAAAACATTTTGAAAATACAGTTTTTAAACTACAAGATGCGCTTCCTTACATGCAATGAATACGAACATTCTTTTCTTCCTTTTGACTAGAATTTAATCTCTCTGAGTCATCTGTCCAGCACAGAAACTATTTTGAAGCCAATTCTAGGACAATCTTGCAAAACAAACAAACAATGCTCAAACACAAAACAATAGTTCACTTTACATAGGTTCTTTGTTTCCTGGTCTTCTGTTCAAAGTTAATGCCATGATCCAATTCCTTATTTGAAATTCTTGAGCATGCTACTTCAGAAGAAGTAGTAAATAAGAAATACTTATTTCTGACTAGTACTCGACTTTCCTGGATTCATTAATGTTCTTTCCGGTCACAAATTTCACACAAAGACCAGTTTGCTATATTTTTTGAAGCTAAGAAAGGTCTGTAAAGCACTAGCTGGCAGCTAAATTTGTTAGTTTTTCATCCCAAACATCTTTGAGGAAAATCAGAGACAATAAAGCAATCTAACCTTTCATATTAAACATTAGTAAGCAATAGCTCCATTCTAGAAAAATAGAAAATAATTCATGTGACTTTTATATTTATTAATTCGGCTGTATGAAAGTGCATTTCAAATCCAAAAGACTAATTTCCATATGTGTTTACGTATAATAGGAGTTTTAAGGCTACACGATATCACAGAACGACGGCCCCGCTATAATCCACCAAATGTTCTTTTTAGAAGTAGCCTGGTTCCCCTGCCCTAGGCTGACTTCACACGTGTTGCAGGCGTTTCTTCCAGCCATATCACTTTTGGGTGTGAAATGCAAAAAGGAATTCCCTAGCTCACCTTTTTCAGGCAATTTTTACAGATCCTCTTTATCCCCACTGTCCACCAACAGCCCTTCAATTGACTGACGCAGGACTGATGATACAGCAGCTGTTTTTGCTGGTACTTTCTGTGACCGCCCCAGGGTTTTGTCCTTCCCTCAGGGCGTGTGTTGATGGCACACCTGCCGCCGAGTGCTTGCGTTTGGGATTTGAGAAAGTCGTGTTTTCACAGCGCAGGCTTAAACAGCTCGGTCTGTTAAGGTGAATGTTTTGTAGCCCAGGACAGGAGAGAACCCTGAGGTATCTCCCTACTTTTTTAGGCTTCAGACCCATTGTATAGAGCAAGCTCCCACTTCCGGAAGCAAACCAAGATCTAAGCCTGTAAATGCCTCACTGCTTACGAAATCAAAACCTAAGGACAACCAATCACAATCAACTAGGGTTCAAGCTGTAGCCAATCAGCAGTAATTTCCTTGCTTTCTTGCCACCTTTTCTCCGTGAAAATCTCTCCCCAGTGCTCGGTTTGGCACTGCTGAATCCAAGAAGGATTTTGCGCAAAAAAATATTCTTAAAATGGTTAATACGCTTCTATTTATCTTTTAACAAGGCCCGGGTTTCATTTACACTATGATATTAACTTTGTAGCTATGGAAAAGTTTAATTCTAACTACTTAATGAGTTTTTAAAAATTAAATTCATATTTATATATAAAAGTATTTTAATCTTAAAGTTGACCGTGTAATTAACTCACACATCACACTTGAATAAAATGTCACAACATGTCACCTTTTAAAAGATATGTATTTTAATAATAAAGACAGTATTAGTGAAGCCTTTTTTGTATGTATCTTTTGTGATGTTAAACAGGTACTGTCAAATATATGGATGTATATAAAAGTGGGTTAAGAATATAAATCATTTGTCAAGAAAGAGCTGTGCTTTCAAAGGCTTCTTAAAAGGCCAAAAAGGTAAAGTTTCTCTTAGGAAATTATGCTTAGGAGTTAATACTTATCACAGTTACATCTGCTAAAGAAGGAAAATAACAAACTTTTAAAACCATCTTAACAGAAATCTTACTGCAAATAGGTGATTCTTTTCAACACAATACATAGAAAGAAGAATAACCTCAAAGGCAGGTATAACTTTCTTCCATGGTATATTAAAAGTAGGAGTTTGGCTAATGGCTCCTGAATTGTAAAAGTTGCTGACAAACTCCCCTAGATTGTGTATAGTTTTTCCCCTTTAAAAAGTCATATATAAAGATATGTCAGCATCCAGCAGAGCTAATATTGGTCCATAAGAAAAGTTATAAAAATATTAACATAAGAAAATTCCAGTTTAAAAGAAATTTCAAACCAATTCTAAGCACGGAAAAATAGCCATATGGCTGAGGTTAATTTTCTAAAGTTAAACAAGCTCCTCCTTCCCCCCTGGGACAGCTGCCCCATTATATTTGTTTTTTTCCTACAGAAATCAGTTTACCACCTGCTGGAATCCCAGCCCAGGAACCAGCCTGTGAAAGTAGGTGGCTCATGACCCTGTTTTATGATGACAATTGGCGTCCTCTTGTCTCTTCCAGAAGGGTCGGTCTCAAGGTATATTTTGGCTAAAAAAGAGTTTAAAAAACAAATAAATTTGGTTAGTTTCAACTAAAGTAAAATAACTAAAGAATGAAAAGCCTTCCAATAAAAGTAATAAATCAAATTTTCATTGGCCCAAAGTAGCCAATGCTACTCCATTTGGACAATTCCTTATTATTTTCTCATATCTGGAATGTGCATGTCTCATTATTGCCTGAAAAAAATTCCAAACTTTATGGAATTATCCTTATAGCATAATTATTCTTTACTTTGCAATAATGCAAAAAACAACAACAACAAAGTACTGCCAGAAAGAACAGCATTCCTCAAAAGGAATTTATAAAAATCTAGATTATCAGAGTTATGGAGCTTTTACTATTCCCATAATTTTAAAAAATGAATTTAAAAGTCTAAGAATAAATTGATATAATTATATCCTAAATTAGATAACAAAACATAATTTTCTTATTCCTATTCTGAAATTCTTCAGTTTAAAAAAAATTCCACTTCTCTTTAGTTCTGAAGATGAAAGCTAAGATTCTTCTGATTCTTCTTGGTTTTGATACATGGTTTTGGAGGATGTGGTGCAAAGAGAAATCAGGAACTTGGTAACAACTGTTCAGAATTATGTCCTAATTACCCGTGGGATCCAGCTTACCAGACTTCAGAGATTCTGATTTCTCAACTTCATTGGCATCTTTTCCAATCCAAATAAAAATCTGCAAAATGAAGCAATAATAATACTCATAATTTTGGGAGTCTAGATGCAGTGTGAGCCTTATGCAAAGTGCTTCTCATACCATCTCACTGAATCTTCACAGCCCCAAAGTCAGGGATGTGGAGATGCAGGTCCAGAGAAGTCCCGTCGCTTTCCTAATGTCTACACTTATTAAGAGATGCCTGAATTTGTATCCAGCCAGTTTGATGCTAGATATCACATTCTGGTATTTTATGTTTATATAGTATTTTTCTAGTTTACAAAGTGAGCCTTCCTGAAAACAACATACCGGCTGGGTTTTATGCACACATGCTCCTGGGGTGTGTAAAGCAGGCATTATTCCCATATTATTATCCTGAGGGAGCCATATGTAGCTTGTTCATGGGCACCCCACACTCCCTTTAGGAACCCCTAACTTAAACCTAGTCTTCTTCTATGTTAAGGCATCCTGTCACACTTTGGGAAAAGTGCTACGTGTGTGTGTGCTTAGTCACTCAGTCATGTCCCACTCTTTGCAACCCCATGGACTACAGCTTGCCAGACTCCTCTGTCCATGGGGATTCCCCAGGCAAGAATACTGGAGTGGGTTGCCATGCCCTCCTCCAGGGGATCTTTCCAACCCAGAGATCGAACCCAGGTCTCCCACATTGCAGGCAGATTCTTTACAGTCTGAGCCACCAGGAAAGCCCAAATATTGTTTAGTATTTAAATACTGATTCTTTAAAACCTGATCTAAGTTCTGCATGTATCCTTCTTGTCAAATGTAGGTTGTGTACTTCAGTGATGAAAAATTCTCCTGAATTCCCTTATATTTAAATCACTTTAAGATCACTTGTTGGCAGAGAAATTTTGGTGAAGTTAGTTTTGATTATATTCTAATTCGTACTCAAAGTGCTGGAATATTTGCCTACAGGTACAGAATAAACCATGACAACACTGCTGAGTAAATAAAAAGCATAGTTAAAAAAAAATGAAGTGTAGTACTGGAAATATTCTAAAGCATCCTTGATCATGGAAGCAACAGAGTTGACTGCAAATGGAAAAGATTAAATTCTTCTGAATAATGAGACTTTCTTATTTTGTAATTCTTAAGTACACAAAGGTGTTTTATTGACATGAGGTTTTATATTTCATATCTAGAAATAAGTGATCCATTCACTTAGGGAGAATCTGTGACCAGATCCCAAATTCAAATATGCTAATTCAAGACCAAGAAGCTAAAGTATAATATAACTGAATAATTTAACAAGAACAGACCTAAAAATAACAAATCTCTGTGGTTGACTAAAGACTAGGCCTAATTCAGGAACATATTTTATATTTGTTCTACACAATGTAGCTCCTAACATTTATTTTTCCCTGTCACTATTATTAATTTGCTGCTCTTTAGTCGATAAATCATGTCTGACTCTTTTGCGAACCCATAGACTGTAGCCCTCCAGACTCCTCTGTATGTGATTTTCCAGGCAAGAATACTGAGTGGGTTGCCATTTCCTCCTCTAGGGGATCTTCCCAACCCAGGGATCAAACCTGTGTCTCCTGCATTGTCAGGCAGATTCTTTACCAATGAACCACCAAAGAAGCCATTATTAGTTTACATAGAGGTTAAAAGAAAACGACTCTCAGGTATGACTTCCCTGGTGGCTCAGACAGTATAGGATCCACCTGCAATGCAGGAGACCTGGGTTTGATCCCTGGGTTGGGCAGATCCCCCGGAAAGAGGGCATGACAACCCACTCCAGTATTCTTGCCTGGAGAATCCCATGGACAGAGGAGCCTGGTGGGCTACAATACACGGGGTCGCAAAGAGTCAGACATGACTGAGTGACTAACACACATCGATGTGACATACAAAATCACCATTAATTTGCTACAAATAAAGACATATATATTAACAGTAACGTATTTTAGTGTGTAGATTCAAAAGTATTGTTTGTTTCTTCTCCAGGGGCCAGGTCTCCTATGACTTCTTGTCAGATTTCAAGAGAAATTCTGAATATTTCAGTCTCCCTGAGGCATGCTGCTGCTGCTAAGTTACTTCAGTCATGTCCGACCCTGTGCAACCCCATAGACGGCAGCCCACCAGGCTCCCCCGTCCCTGGGATTCTCCAGGCAAGAACACTGGAGTGGGTTGCCATTTCCTTCTCCAATGCGTGAAAGTGAAAAGTGAGAGTGAAGTTGCTCAGTCGTGTCGGACTCTTAGCGACCCCATGGACTGCAGCCCACCAGGCCCCTCCGTCCATGGGATTTTCCAGGCAAGAGTACTGGAGTGGGGTGCCATTGCCTTCTCCCCCTGAGGCATTGCAACCCACTAATGCATTTATTACTTACACGTATGAATGAATAAGAATGAATGAATGTCTGAATAAATAAGGAACAAATAAATCTTACAAAATACATGAAAAACAGGAGTTTTTTGTTGTTTGTTTGTTGTTTCCACTTAAAACTATACAGCCAAAGATGGATAGCCATGGGATCATTTCCAGCTTAAGAAAACTTGCCATATGCATTAGTTTTATTTTTTGCCAAACTGAGGAAAGTTTCTTATAAATATAGCCTAAATCCATGGGTCTATTTATTATTAAACTTGCCATTTCTCAAAGAAGGTTGTATCAGCTCTCAAGTATAAACACACTCTCTTGCCATGAACAGAATACAGTTTTACCTGTTCCCAAGCATCTAACAGCATGACATCATCTTCTGCTAAATCATCCTGGGTGAACTCTCCTGGAACCTCTTCAATCTGAAATGTATAAAAAAGCTTTATAAGCCAACAGTCAAGCAGTGATTTTTCTAATATAAAGGATACAAATGCTTTGTATTATCTGGAGCATAGCGGGGAAAAAAAAAGTTTGTTAGTCATTTTTTTCCTTCCCTTTGGGCAATAAAGACTTAAATAATCATTTATTTAGTCATGTATCACAAACTGAGGCTATCTTATTTAGGGAGGAGAGTATTTAACATAAATATTGCATATGGCTTTAGAGAGACCATGCACAAGAAATATAGCCATAGTTTCGTCTACTTCCAGTTCTTTGTGACAAGTTGCTTCGCAGGTTTCTGTTGCCTTCCTGGTTCCTAAAGACATTTAAGTTTATGATGCAGGTATTACATATTCTTTCATTTTGTAGGTAGGTCAAGATTATTTTAATAAAATCAATAGATCTGGTCATTTTAAAAAATCAACCATTTTAAATAAAATAACAATATTCCATAAGCAAAGTGTCATTATTTTTATTTTAAATGGGTTAAATTGTGTTCTCCAGAGCTAACACTAAAGGGTAATTGGCTAGTTTAACACACCCAATACCAGCAGGCATTCATTAAAGTTCAAATTTTTTAAAGAATTCTGGATGAAACTCCCCCTAATCATTAGAAGGTGGTGACAGATTGGATTAGGGTTTGCAGTTCTTCATGTTGCCCCTCTGCCGTGTGACTCTGCAAGTAAAGCTGACTGTGCCCTTGGCTGTGTCACATTAGCCAATGGGACTCAGCATAGCCTCCTGTGTTCCTGGGCTCTGTCCATGGATAAACAGGCATGAACCTCACCTGCAGCCCCTTAAGCATGACAATACCAATTTGTTGCAATCTGATGGTATTCTCAGATTGTTACACAAAAAACAAACACTAGCCATGTACAGAGGGCAAGAAATGTGTTTATATATCTTTTTACAGAATATACCATGCCAGGCACCGTTCTAATTCTTTATAAGCAACAACCAAGATAATATTCACAACTCTGTGAAGTCGGTACTAGGATTAGCCCCATTTTTCAGATGAGAACATTATAACACAGAGAGGGTAAGTGACCAGCCTCAGGTCACACAGCCAGTAAGAAATATCACCAAGTAAGTGATATTGAACAGGCACACTGGTTCTAAAAGCTGTGCTTTTGACCACTAGACTCTGCTGTCTTGTATGAATCTGCACGTCTAAAGCCTGTTTTCTGATGATGGTAATAAGATCAAACACTTGTTAGCAACACTCCTTTTCCTTAAAATGTTAAGAATTAGAGTTCCAAATGTCAAACAAGAAAATGAATAGGTGTAAAGAAAAAAGTATATTTCTCTTAAATATGAATGACAAAAGCCAAAAACTAATAGATTTTTTAAACTTAAGAAAAAGCCTAGGAATTATATTTGTGAGTATATATTTGCATATTCATTTTTGTAAAATATATCTTCATTGGAAACAAGCATGATATTTATAGAAATATTAGCAAATAATACTCTCAAGAAATTATAGAGGCTCATACTGAAAAAGATGTTATTTGGATGTAATACCAAATAACAGACAAAAGAGTAAAACAGATTTCCCTGATGAAAAATTTATAAAATACAGGGATTTCCTGCAAAGTAGATGAACAATTGTGGTGCCTAACAACCTAATGTTTATCACAATTCACCATTTAAATCTTTAATCTTTAGGTCAAGTCACTTGTAAGCTGCAAGTGGGTTTCACATATGAGCAGTTTCTTCTTCAAAGCATTTTATTTCAAGCATGCAATGTACCTGGGAAAATATTAAAGTTGATGTGTGTGTTCAAAAGTAAAGCTTGTATTTACCAAGACAGGGTGACCAAATCTTCAGTTCAAATTTTATCAGAAATTAATTTATTTATTAATTAAATCAGCAATTTAATTTATCAAATTAAATGAAAAATTTATACAAAAGCCTAGTATGTCAAATAGAGAAAGCAGAATTTTTGTGATTAAACTGAGATGAGGGGCTCAGCCCAGGATATTTCAGAGATGCATAGAGAATACTTGTACACAGACACTTTTACTTCAAATTGCCTAGAATTCAAAGCTTGTGAATGTGACTGTGACATAAACTATTCCTGCTGATTTCAGCTCACTTGCAGGTGTGTGTAGAGCTTTCTGTGATTTTGCTCAATGATCATAATATTTCCATAATGTTTTCCATTCCATCAACACGGTGAGATGTTTGACTCCCCTGGGAAACTGAAGTGTAACATTTTACATAGTTTGATCACAGAAACCACTATTGCTGCACACCAAAAGTGTCAAATTATTAAATTACCAAATCCAACCATGTGCATATGCATACAGCAACAGCCACACGCTGACACGGGTGCAAAGTAGCTGATATTTTTAAGAGCCGCTTGAGTATTTCCATGCTCTCCCATCCATTATCACTGGCTCCTAAAATCAGCCCTGTGTGGAGCCAAGATTGGCATCTGTGGTTTGCAAGTAAACCAAAACTGGGATTGGAGTAGGAACGCCACTGGAAACACTCAGAGCAGCATCAGAATGCCTCCCTTCCCCCTACTGTTCGGTTCTACCCCGTGGTTTCTCAGGATGCTTACAATGAATCTTCCAGTTTTGTTGGAGCAGCCGTAAAGCCGAGGTGGATGGTCTTCAGCCTGAGATTCTAGCAGAGGAGAGGTCTGGTAGTCTTTTTTCCCTCCAAGGGAATTCCAAAACTCCTCTGTGGAAAACACACTGAGTTAACCTATGCATTTTCAGGAGCGTATGGTCGGTATTGCTTTACAGTAACAAATAATTGCACCTCACCTCAAGTTCACTGCTACGTTACTTAAATATAGCAGATGTTCCACAAATAGAGCAGGTACCATCACCCATTCTTGCAACTAGTTAATGGGTTTTTAATGCCCTATAACCATTTCAAAGTTCCTTTTTATAAAAAAAGATAAATTACATGATGAGCAAGTACACCAAATGTAAGTTCTGGCTCGTGTCCTTGGCCCCACCTGTACACACCTGGTTCCTTGCCTTCCTGAATCGTCGCAGTTTTGCATTTGAGGACGCTTGCCACGTACTCTGCTCCTTTCTCCTCCTCCTGTGTGGAGCCTTTTCCTATCCAGATGTAGCCATTATTTTGTCGCAGTTTCAGGACAAAAACATCATTGGAATTCAATGAGTTTGCATCAACATCTACCTAGAGTATGAAGAAAAATAATATGATTTAAATTCATTGCTGGTTCCTCAGCAAACATGCCCAAGAAGCTGTGCTGCTGCCAACCCACCTACAGACTTCTGTCCTGATCCAGGAATTAACTCAGGGGGCATTAGCACACCACGTGTTATTGTTGTTCAGTTGCTAAGTTGTGTCCAAAACTTTACGACTCGATGGACTGCAGCACACCAGCCTTCCCTGTCATTCACTACCTCTGGGAGCTCGCTGAAACTCACATCCATTGAGGTGGTGATGCCATCCAACCATCTTACCCCCTGTTGCCCCTTCCTCCTCCTGCCTTCAATCTTTCCCAGCATCAGGGTCTTTTCCAATGATTCGGCTCATCATATCAGGTGGACAAGTATTGGAGCTTCAGCTTCAGCATCAGTTCTTCCAATGAAGATTCAGGACTGATTTCTTTTAGGATTGACTGGTTTGATCTCCTTGCTGTCCAAGGGACTCTCAAGAGTCTTCTCCAGCACCCCAGTTCAAAAGCATCAATTCTTCAGCACTCAACCTTCTTTATAGTCCATCTTTCACATCCATATATGACTACTGGATAAACCATAGCTTTGACTAGATAGACCTCTGTTGGCAAAGTGATGTCTCTGGCTTTTGATACGTTGTCTAGGTACAAAAAATTCTCAGAGCCAGGCTTCAACAGTACATAAACCGTGAACTTCCAGATGTTCCAGCTGGTTTTAGAAAAGGCAGAGGAACCAGAGGTCAAATTGCCAACATCTACTGGATCATCGAAAAAGCAAGAGAGTTCCAGAAAACCATCTACTTCTGATTTATTGACTACACCAAAGCCTTTGACTGTGTGGATCACAATAAACTGGAAAATTCTGAAAGAAACAGGAATACCAGACCACCTGACCTGTCTCTTGAGAAATGTGTATGCAGGTCAGGAAGCAACAGTTAGAACTGGACATGGAACAACAGACTGGTTCCAAATAGGAAAAGGAGTACATCAAGGCTGTATACTGTCACTGTGCTTATTTAACTTATATGTAGAATACAGCATGAGAAAAACTGGGCTGGAGGAAGTACAGGCTGGAATCAAGATTGCAGGGGGAAATACAAATAACCTCAGATATGCAGATGACACCACCCTTATGGCAGAAAGTGAAGAAGAACTGAAGAGCCTCTTGATGAAAGTGAAAGAGAAGAGTGTAAAAGTTGTTTTAAAGCTCAACATTCAGAAAACTAAGATCATAGCATCCACTCCCATCACTTTATGGCAAATAGATGGGGAAACAATGGAAACAGTGTCAGACTTTATTTTTCTGGGCTCCAAAATCACTGCAGATGGTGACTCCAGCCATGAAATTAAAAGACGTTTGCTCCTTGGAAGAAAAGCTATGACCATCCTAAACAGCATATTCAAAAGCAGAAACATTACTTTGCCAACAGAGGTCCACTGAGTCAAAGCTATGGTTTTTCCAGTAGTCATGTATGGATGTGAGAGTGGGACTATAAAGAAAGCTGAGCACTGATGAATTGATGCCTTTGAACTGTGGTGTTGGAGAAGACTCTTCAGAGTCCCTTGGATTGCAAGGAGATCCACCCAGTCCATCCTAAAAGAAATCAGTCCTGAATATTCATTGGAAAGACTGATGCTGAAGCTGAAACTCCAGTTCTTTGGCCACCTGATGCGAAGAACTGACTCATCTGAAAAGACCCTGATGCTGGGAAAGATTGAAGGCGGGAGGAGAAGGGGATGAAAGAGGATGAGATGGTTGGATGGCATCACTGACTGGATGGACATGAGTTTGAGTAAGATCCTGGAGCTGGTGATAGGGAAACATGGAGTGTTGCAGTCCATGGGGTTGCAAAGAGTTGGACATGACTAAGTAACTGAAGTGAACTCACCTTGGTACCACTAGGTAACTGCTAGGGGGTTAGAAACATTAGAACAGGAGCGTATATTGCTGGGTCACTGTAAGGCTCACCTGCCTGCATAATCCTCTGAGAATAAAATGAGGCAAATTTAAGTGATACATAACAAGGATAATATTCAAAGAGACTGCAAAAAGGATGATGGCCTATAACTGATACTTGGAAAGAGGATGTAATATTCCCAAATGACACTCATAAAGCAGTGTTCCGATTTTCTCTCCCCTACTAAAGAGGTTTGTCAAATAATGAAGGGGACATCTAAAAATCATAAAACAGGGATTGAGATTTAATATAAGAAAAGACTGTAACAGAGACTGACTAAAAGCTTCTCCAGGCTCAGATAAATTATAGCTCAGATTATAAAATAATATTTAGAAGGCATTAAAAGCATAGCACTGCTGCTGCTGCTGTTGCTAAGTCGCTTCAGTCGTGTCCGACTCTGTGCGACCCCATAGATGGCGGTCCACCAGGCTCCCCCGTCCCTGGGATTCTCCAGGCAAGAACACTGGAGTGGGCTGCCATTTCTTTCTCCAATGCATGAAAGGGAAAAGTGAAAGTGAAGTCGCTCAGTCGTGTCCAACTCTTCACGACCCCGTGGTCTGCAGCCTACCAGGCTCCTCCATCCATGGGATTTTCCACGCAAGAGTACTGGAGTGGGGTGCCATTGCCTTCTCCATAGCACTGACAAACCCCCTTCCTTTTAACCAAGATGTTGTGGACACCGTCTGGGAGGAGCCACATGAGCACAGTTCTGGTCCGTGTGGCCAAGGGCCAGTGAGCGATGCCTGGCTGAGGCCAGACTGCAGCCTGAGGGTGAGCCTTAAGGTGGAGCCTCGGGGCAGCAACAAGGCATTGTGCAGAGCCTCAGGCTTGGGAGGGGGCCTGAGCTCCTAGCATGGGCTTGCGTCTGTAAGCTTGTCATCTTGTGTCTCTGCACTGGTCTGAGGCCCTCTGGACACAGGAGTGTGTGACCGCGACAGTATGTGTGTGACTTTCCATAGGACTCCGTGTGACGTGTGACGTGTGCTAGCAGGGCGATGGAGAAGGAGGAGGAAACAAGACTGTGATAGGGCAGCCACAAGGGAGGAGGAATTCCAGAGCGTGGTGTCCTGAGGCCAAGTGCAGAGAGCCTTCGGGAGGCAGCACGTGATGCCGTTTGACCAACTGTGTGGGGTGGCCAAAGGAAAGCATCAGCGTGTGGAAAGCTGGTCTTGCCCAGGTTCATCAGGACCCTGTCCCCAGAGACAGCACTGGAGGAGCAAGCACGCACTGCTGGATGCTTTGAAGATGTGCCCAGGTGTTGGTCACATTCAGGGGAAGGGTTGGCATCTTCTTTCAGTAAGAAGTTGGCCCCACGGACCAAGCTCAAAGGAATCCATCAGATGTGATGATGAAAACTGGTAGGAATTGTGACTCCCAATTCCTAATCTGGATGTCTCCTTGTTTTGTGTGTGTGTGTGTTTCCAGTCACTCAGGCATGTCTGATTCTTTTTGACCCTGGTGGCCTGTAGGCCCACCAGGCTCCTCTGCCCGTGGAATTTTCCAGGTAAGAATACTGGAAAGGATTCCCACATTCTACTCCAGGGGATCTTCCTGACCCAGGGAATGAACCTGCCTCCCTTGCATCTCCTGCACAGGCAGTGAGCTCTTTACCAACTGTTCCACCTAGGAAGCCCAAATGTCTCTTTGTTGGTAGGGAGGAAAGAGCATGGAAGATGGAGAGACTGATAAGAGGCCCATGCCCAGACTGGTGTGAGGCCAGGGTGGTAGTTCCACAGAAGAACCTTAGAAAGCTTTAGCCTCCCAGGAGATGAAAACAGAAAGTCTTAGCAATAGTGTTTTGACTGGTGCATTTCAGAAAGGCTAGGAATGCAAAGGTTAGTTTGAGAGGCTGCAAGAAAAGAATCTACATCACAAGCAGCTCACGATGCTTCATAAACAAGTGTCCACTGGGAAGAGCTCAGAACTGTTACGATTCTCCCTGACTCTTGCCTCTGAAATCAGCTAAGAGGGCCTGGAGATGAAAACTTCACTTTCAATTTGACAGACTAAACAATCAGTCACAATTGAACACATGAGAATCCCTACACAGAATGTCATGGATGAGTCAATACAGAATGGCATTTAAATTATATGACTAAACGAGCTCACTCTGAAGAAGGCCAAGACAGCCCTGGAGAGCTCAAGAGCTTTGAGGACAAGCAGAGGAGGAGAATTCAGAAACTGGGTGGGAGGTAAAACAGCCTTCAGAAGGGTGACCCTGAAGAGTGGGAGAAATCCTGGTAAGTGTGGGGTTTCAGAAGCCTCGTTTAAAATAGTGTTTTGAGAAGACAGAAAGAGCAACTAAGTCAAATGCTAGAAAGAGGTTGAAACAATGGCATCAGAGAAGAGAATTTTGATGGCAAAAGTAGGTCATTGGCAAACTAGATAAGTCCCATGTGGATGGTGTGGCGGGAAGGGATGGCTGAGCGGAGCGGCTTTTGATAGAGGAGGCTTAGCATAGCAGGGGCAGTGAGGGGTCAAAGATGACTCTTCTGAGGATCTGTACTCTTAAGGAGAGCAGAGAAAGGATGTGCTAGCTGGGAGGGTCAGAGTCAAGAGAGTTTTTAAAGAAAGGATTGAAGTGTTTTCAAGGCATGTTTGTGCTACAGAGTAAGTAATCCAGGAGAGAAGAATAAATCAATGATATGAAGAGAAAGAAGATGACTGCGGGCAAGAATGATGAACCAGAGTTAGGATGAGAGTGCTGGACAGAGAAATCCAGGGAAGTCCTTGGAAAACCCCAGGACAGGGGACCCAGGACAGAAATCAGTGGTGAGGAATGGGGGCAGATGGAATTTGGCCTGAGAGACAGGAGTCATTTTATTTATGTAATAAATACGTATTCAGTTATTTACCAGTATATTAGTTTATACAAATATTATTATTTTTATTAATGTATGGATAACAATATACAAATATTAATGTGTACCTTAGTGTTTATATGTAAATTACTATTATAAAATGTTTATTAATTGTTAGCTATCAATAAACCAATAAATTGATTTTGTAAAATAGGCAAGAGGGAGAATTCGATATACAGATGCAGACAAGCTGGTGATAATTGTGGGGAAGTAGATAAGGTAATCAGGCTTCCCACGTGGCTCCAGTGGTAAAGATCACCTGCCAATGCAGGAAACATAAGAGATGTGGGTTCGATCCCTGGGTCAGAGGGCATGGCAACCCACTCCAGTATCCTTGCCTGGAGAATCCCACGGACAGAGGAGCCTGGCGAGCTACAATCCATAGAGTCACAAAGAGTCGGACATGACTGAAGCAACTTAGCACGCACGCGTGCAGATAAAGTGAATCTTCTGGGATTATTTTTATATTCTCTGTGAACTCAGAATCCATTATCAGTAGAGAAATGGGATGTTGGAGACGTGGGGGGTGTGATGGGTGTGATGGGTGGAGAGGGTTCGTGGATTCAGCCGTGAGACTGGAGAATTGCTGGATGAAATGGGGGCTAAAGGACAGGAGACACTTGTCACACATTAGATGCTTGAGGTGCTAAAGTTATCGCCAAGGACAAGGTCTAATACAGGACCACAAGTGTGAGATGAAGTGGGGTCAAGATAAGACTGCTAGATGAGAGGAGCCAGTGATGGAGACAGTGAGATAAGAAAGCCATCAAAGAAAAAGAGGGCAGGACTCTCGGCTCAGCAGACACAGAAAAGAGATGGAGGAGGGAGATGGATAAGAACACAGAAAAGAGATGGAGGAGGTAGATGGATAAGAAGGAACGAAGCCAACGGGGCAAAAGTGAGCAAGGAGGGGCGCCTGCCATCCCATCCCTGGTCAGCCGGCATCGGAGAAAAATACAACTTCTACTCAAGAGGGCTGTATGGGCCTCTGTGACCTCAGAACACAGAGCAAGAAAGGGGGCGGCTTAGAGGAGAGGTTCCAGGGGGAGGGAGGCCATGACCCACCTGCTTTTAAGGGCTCATCTGAACAACTTGGCAGAGCAGTCCAGGTTTGCGGGCATACAGAGAGCGCAGGGCAATTAGGAGACTTGGGAGACCTGGGTTCAATGATGACTGAGGTGATGGGGTGAGGAACTGTGGAGAATCCTCCTTGAAGTCAAAGCACTCAGCCATTCAAAACCCTGGGCCCATTGTCCTTGCCCCATACCCGGCAGGCTTGGGGCCGGACACCGCGATCTGGGGCTTGACCTCTTTCACAGCTGCCACTGAGGCAGCTCATTCGGCCAGCTGAATTATGACTCTGGCCCAGTGTGGCAAAGCTTGCTTTCCATGTTCCTTTACATTTGTGCAAATAAGCACCTTCTCTTTCAACTTCCCCAGTGTGGTCACCGGACCATCACCCGCGATCCATCTTCCCCCAGGCCTTTCAAGACAGAGCTTAAGCTGTCTCATGGCTTCAACAACTTGATGTGTTACATTCTTCTTTTTTGTATATAATTAAATTTAGTTTTAATGGAAGGATAACTGCTTTACAGTATTGTGTTGGTTTCTGCCAAACATCAACATGAATCAGTCAAGGGTATACCTGTGTCCCCTCTCCATTATTCTTAAATCCATTTGTTTTGTTACAATGTGGTTGAAAAATATGAGAGGCCCGTTATCTGATTAACTTTTTTACTTTTTACTTGATTCTCCTGCTTTTAGTACTTTTAATGGTGAAAACTGGATACGTTACAGCAATGAAAGAAGTTTACTTGCCACTTTTTTTTAATGACTGATATTGGCTGATGGCCCAGGGCCACTGGGAAATCCATGAGCAGGGCAGGTTTTATTGACCGCGTGACATTACCTCCATAATTCTGGTGATCGAAGCCAGGTTTCTTCGGACTTGAAAGAGGCGTATAGGGGGGGCTGGTGCCTGACCTTCTTTCTTTGATGTTCCGTTCTTGTAAATAATGAGCGGTTTGTCTTTGAACAAACTCAGCAGGTGAGCAGGTTCTTTGCCTTGGGAGACTCGAATCTGGGGGCAGAGGGGATAAAGAAATGTAATAAAGAGGGCAATGAAAGAAGGCTGTATTTCCAAAGACATCCTTATTTTTCTTTTCGAAAACAAAATTAAAAGTAAATAAAAAGTCAAGTGCAGGAGGAACGATGATTAACAGAAAATATAGGTTCATAAAAATCAAGCACAGCTTCCTTGCTGACTTAGGAACCATTCGTTATTCCAGATACAGCACACTGGGGTAGGGGGAGGTAGGTACAACATCACACTGTGCTGCTTTCTGCTTCCACACTGCACCACTTACACCTTAGCGCAAAGATGTAAAAAAAAAAAAAAAAAAGGAATTTTTATAAAAGATGACAAAGATCAGCACTTTGTTGTTTTTCCCTTTTGGAGATATAGATGAACACATGTGTGAAAGTGCTAGTCGCTTAGTCATGTCTGAGTCTTTGTGACCCCATGGACTATAGCCTGCCGGGCTCCTCTATCCATGGGAGTCTTCAGCAAGAATACTGGAGTGGGTTGCCATTCCCTTCTCCAAGGGATCTTCCCAACCCAGGGATCGAACCCAGGTCTTCTGCTTTGCAGGTATATTCTTTTTTTTTTTACTTTTAATAATTTTTCTTAAAATTTATCCTGAACCCTCCTCCCTCCTCCCTCCCCAGGGGAGAGGAGGGTTCAGGATAAGCAGGTATATTCTTCACCATCTGAGCCACCATCGTTACCTAAGAGTGAACAAAGATTTCAATCCAAACATCAAAAGCTGGCAAAATAAACAGAATAGACTTTTACTTTTTAACTTACCTATGGAAATGGTAATAGATTTACTTAACATAATCATTTGTCAGGATAAGGAAATTGAAGAAAATAAATGGTAAATGACTTAATTTCATCTATTAGTTTAACAGATACTGGATTAGACATGAATTTCCTATTTTTTGCATAAACGATGCATTTATTTACATGAAGAGTTCAAATTTTGTGTCAGTCTCCTATTTTTTTCAATTACCTTGCCTTTTGCAAAAATTAAACCATCTCCCCTACCCTGCCCTGGTCTGTTTTTTTTCCTAGAAACCAAGTGAATGAGAATGCTGAAGTATATACACCATCATGGGAAGGCCTAGGGTGTGGTGAACAGATAACCTTCAGTTAGCAGCTGCTGCTGCTGCTGCTAAGTCACTTCAGTCATGTCCGACTCTGTACGACCCCAGAGACGGCAGCCAGCCCACCAGGCTCCCCCGTCCCTGGGATTCTCCAGGCAAGAACACTGGAGTGGGTTGCCATTTCCTTCTCCAATGAATGAAAGTGAAAGTTAGTACACATTTACTTAAATAAGCAAGCAGCCAATTATGAAACTGTGTTGGGGCAAGGTTAGCTAAGAGTACCTAAAACTGTTGTTGCCTTAGCATTTCCCATAACATTGAGAAAACCTCAATTGCCAAATTGAGAGAAAGAGGGCTACAGATTAAAACCCATTCTCCACTATGAATGAAAACAAGAAAGAGAAAGGGGAATTCCCTGGCAGTTCATGCTTAGGACTGTACTTCCACTGTAGGGAGTTCAAGTTTGATTCCTGATCAGGGAACTATGATCCTGCAAGCGATGCAGCAAGGCCGGAGAGAGAGAAAGAGAGAAAGGTAAATTGAAAATTTTTCAGTACTGTTTCTGAGTATGAAGGAATGTTTAAAACAGTGATTTTATTTATTGTAAACCCCTGCCATCTAGTGGTAAAAGCAGGCATTATGCTTCCATTGTTAATTAGGATTCAAATGCCTGACAATAAATTCATTCATTGGGTGTATTAAATAGTAGTAGTTAACTCTGAAATGTAGAATTTATAAGGCACAGTGCATATCTTCAAAGTTTTGTGTGATTTTGTAAGAAGAGTTGAAAGGTTAATTAAATGACATCAATGATGTCTGTTCTTAGACATATTTCATTCAGGAAATGAATGTAGTAAACAGTTCATGGGAATTCACAGGAGTTAAGTGTGTTTAAAGAATTCAATAATCTTGTCAACTTGTTAACTGACAATTAACAATGTTAGTTTTATTTTTAAAAGTTAATATGCATCTTTAAATTTAAGTCTAACTTGCTTTATTTAGGAACTAAAAACCAAGATGGAAAGAAAACCAGCTAAAAGACCAGATTGGATCTCCATATATTATATATTATGCACTAAAGTATCAGACTTACTTTTCTAATTATTACCTTTGAATCAGGTAATAATTTAGATAGAGATTTGACTTATAAGGATCTTAAAATGTATAAAAATTTGAAAACTGGAAAGTGATCAGCTAGAAGTGATAACTCAGGTAGAACGCGGACATGACTGAGTGACGGACACGACTGAGCGACTTCACTTTCACTTTTCACTTTCATGCATTGGAGAAGGAAATGGCAACCCACTCCAGTGTTCTTGCCTGGAGAATCCCAGGGACGGGGGAGCCTGGTGGGCTGCTGTCTATGGGGTCGCACAGAGTCGGACACAACTGAAGCGACTTAGCAGCAGCAGCAACAAGTGGTTGCCATTGATCTGATATGATTCTAAAGGAAAGATTCTTTGGGGCTCTAAATCTGTTAATAGCTTATTTTTGTTTCTATTTTAAAATTTGTTCCCTCTTTTCCAGAATCTGAGAGAACAAGTATGGCATGAGAGTAGGAATATTTAAATTCTGAAATGAAAAAAAAGGAAATATTTACAAAGTGTCAAATCTGCATCCTGAAGTGGGAGAAGGGTTTTAATGAGACATTGGGCTTGAAAAACTTGTATGAGTTTAGGGGGTAAAAACATCCCAACCTGCACAGCCTGTCCCCCGAGGGATCTATCCAACTGAACAGTCAGGAATGCGGAGGTTGTCAGCTCATCCCGTGTGGCATTTGCTCCTTGCCTGGAGGAACCAAAGTAAAACAAATTAGCTTGTATTTAAGTTTAAGATCTTCTAAGGCAGGCATTTCAAACAGAAACTTAAGTTATTATGAAAGATCAAGAAGAAACCTTGCTGTTTTGACATAAAAAAGCCATAGAAGCTATTGTTTTTTAAAGTACTAACACTGAGCCATGATCTATCTTATGTGTTGTTTAGAACAACATATCATAGATGTTTTTAATCTCCATTTCAAGGGCCCATTTTTAGTTCCATAATAACTTAGCTAAGTAGTCAATTCTGTCTGATTTCAAGTTGGAGCTGCTTATTTTGGGAAACAATCTCAACAGTGAAAATAACCCATTTGAGTAGTATATGAGCCAGATCTACTGGGCTGGATATTAGAGGCACTTTATTTTTCCACGACTATTTGGTGAGCATAGTAACAAATATGTGGACCCACAAAAATCAAGAAAATAATGATTAGAAGCAGGCAATGGAGGGGCTTTCCAGGTGGCTCAGTGGGTAAAGAATCTGCCTGAAATGCAGGAGACACAGGAGACGTGGGTTCAACCTGTGGGTTGGGCAGATCCCCTGGAGGAGGGCGTGGCAACCCACTCCAGTATTCTCGCCTGGAGAATCCCGTGGACAGAGGAACCTGGCGGGCAGTCTACAGTGTCACAAAGAGTTGGACACGATTGAGTTAACTGAGCGTGCGCGCGTGCACACACACACACACACAGAGGTAATGGAGAGGCCCCCATTTTGTAATTCTGGTCTTTCTTTAAAGGGATTTCCCATGGACAGAGGAGCCTGGAGGGCTGCAGTCTATAGTATCACAAAGAGTTGGACACGATTGAATTGATGGAGCGCACACACACAAACACATACAGGCAATGGAGAGGCCCCCATTTGGTCATTCTTTAAAGGAATTATGAATAAAATGGTAAGAGAAGCTAAAGTATCAGTGACCAGATAGGAGTCAATTCATTGGCAACTTCTCTTTCTAGGATAACTTGTGGCTCTAACTCCAAACGCTGGCTCACCCTACACAACAGCCTCTGGGAGATCTGCTTGTTTGATGACTGTGGGAGGGAAAAGGCAGTGAAAGCACTGTTGGTAGCCAATCCTCCCATCTCTACATGACTACAGGTTAGCAGGAAGAACACCAATCCTGGAAATGGATTTTGACAATTAATTATATTCTTGCTTCTGAAGGTTTGAGAGTGACCTACCTGTTCCATACCCAGAACCAGATTAACAGTAGGCTCCCAACCTGGACAACACACACACATACATACACACCACACATGCACATACGCACACACATACCCACACAACACTGAGTGCAGGAAGCCTGTCTCATTTATCTCAGAATATTTCATTGAACCAACAGAGTCAAATGGTTGATATGAAAATGTTGTACAGTGGGGTGAAAAAAAAGGACACGCTTATGTCAGACATATGTTTAAAAAAAATAGAAAATGCTTTTCATAATAAGGGCACACATGAAGATATAGCCTTTTAATGCGAATAACTGAAATTTTCCATGAGCCTGTCACGCTAGCAAACACTTCTGGGAGCCGCTGGAAGCACCAGGTGGGGAGTAACGCAGAGCTGAGGAAACAGCAGGGTCTGTCATCACCTGTCCTTTATTCCCTAGCTCGGCAATTTCTTGGATATTTCTTCATTTTCTTTTTGCCTTCTGACACTCTTAATAAATATTTCACTGTTTATCTCAAACCCTTCTTCCTCTTCCTGTCAAAGTGACCACGTTTCCACCCACACAGATTCAAACTAATTTGCTTTATGGATCTGTGACCCAGGCAGTCAAGGACTGCAATGCAATCAAGACCATAAGAAAACTGCTTTGTCTCTTAACTTTGAAATCCTGTGCTTAGAGGGAGAAAAGAAGCTATCTACTTTGATATGATTTCTTCTTTACAAATCTGTGGTACTTGTTACTCATTAAAAATAAAATGCTGAATGAAAATGGAATTTATTGCTTCAAGAGACTCATTATCACCACTGATCAAAGTTTGTTTAATTTCAATTACTTGACATTTCAGAGAAAAGATCACTGCTGAAATTAGTTTTCTCTTGTCATTTTAGAGTCTCAGTAGTTTCAGAAATAAAAAGACAAATTTGTGTATTCAGCAGTGATTTCATTCAAGTTTGTCATCTTTAACTCTGCCTCTTGGATTTAACCTATTCATATCCCATGATTGAAATGACCACATAAACTGGAAAGTTGTTTAATTTGAAGCTAGTCTTCAGGAGGCATTTCCTAAATGCCTCTTCACTATGTTTATGAAGTTTTTGAAGTTCTGCAAACTATACATCAACAAACTGACAAATTTAACATCTGTGCTATTAAACGACCCCAGGGACTGTAGCCCGCCAGGCTCCTCTGTCCATGTGATTTCCCAGGCAAGAATACTGGAGTGGGTTGCCATGCCCTCCTCCAAGGGATCTTCCCGACCCAGGGATCAAACCCAGGTCTCTGGCATTACAGGCAGACTCTTTACTGTCTGAGTCACTAGGGAAGCCCAACTAATCACTTGGCTCCTTCTCATTCACTGGTTTTGTCTTTTGCTTCCTAACTTTGCTCGTGCCATACGCCATTACTGCTAGATTAGAGCACGCTTTTTCTTGCATTGCTAGGAACACCTTCAATACTATTTGCTTGCTTTCCTCACTCTCATTTCTGCTCCCACTTAGATGTCACTTTTAAGAGTCCTTCACCAATAACCTAGCAGTGAGCTTGAGTATCTGTTCCTAATTCTACACAGATCATTCAGCTTGGTTTTATCTTAAGCCTTCATACTTTATTGAAATGGCTGATAACCATCTTTCTCTCTTTTAAGTATAAATTCTTGGGGAACGTTTTTATTGTATCTTTAGTATCTAGCTCAGTGCTTGGCACATAGAAAGTGCTCAATGGACACTTTCAAATGATTTAAAGAATAGCTTTTACGTTCAAAATTTATAACCTGATTTAATCTGTTTAATCTATATCCACATAGTTATTTATGTGGATTGCAAATTGCTAATTCCTCAAAACATTCTCTTGAATTACTTATTTAATCTTTCCTGTTTGATCTAAGTGCCACAATTATTAACTAAATTTTTTATATACCGAAAAGAATTTAGAGGAAGATCAAGAAACAGAATGTAAAAGAAAAGCTTACTCAGAATGTAAGTAATGTAAATTCATTACCTACTTACAATGAATTTATCCCTACAGATGCCATGCTTTGTACAGGTACTTTTCTGAGTTAAAATTTTAGAAAAGGAAATTGCAAAATAAGGACATAGTTTCTACCAGGGGATAGCTGTGGGCAGGCCTTAAAGACAGCTGCAGATCAAGGTGTGAAATGATGCTTCACCCGTTACAAGAGTTGTGACTTTGCATTAAATTATTTACTCTACCTGATTCCCCCCTCCTTTTATATCTTTTGAAAATTATCTAATCGTGAGGAAGAGAGATAATACATGGAAACATCTAGCATTTTGCTGGCACAAACACGCTGCTCAAAATAAACTGGTTGCTATGAAGATGGCATCTTAAACACAGAGCTAAATAGCTAAATACATGAATCTTTGACAGGATATGATGCGACTGTGGGGTCAGAAATGTCTCTGAACACAGTGGTTCTCATTAACGCCATGGTGTACATTAGAAACTCCAGAGTCCTGCAAACTGGGGGTCTGATTTATTTGGTGTAAAGAGGGCACTGGGTATTCAGCTTTGGGAAAAATTATCCGGGTTAGTATGTGCAGCTAGTGTTCGGAGCCATTGCCTAAGGCAGTGCCTGTCAATCATTAAGGTGATTCTGAATCATCCTGAGAACTTGTCAAAACACAGGTTCCGCTTTAGTAGGTCAAAGGTGGGGCCTGATATTCTCTATTTCTAACCAGCTCCCCAGGGACGCTGATACTCCTGGTTTCCAGACCATCCTCGGGGTACCAAGAACCCATGGGGTGGGGAAAATCATCTCATCTCCTGATCTTGGTTAAGGTCAAGGCACTGGCCAGTATAAGGGGGAAGTGGTCACACTGTGAGGATGGATGACTCTGTCATCTGGTGGGACACTCATCATAGAGGAAAGTCACCCTATCAGCAGACACCCTATCAGCAGACACCCGAGTCCTCGTCCACTCAGTATCCTCACTGAAGACAGCTACCACCACGTAGGCAAAGGCAGGATTCTGCTTCATCCTCGCAACTTCAACCTACACCTCTCAGCTTTAATATCTTTTTTGAAAATTCTTTTCTTTTTCTCAGTCTTCTCAGAAATATTCCACTTTATGTGATTTCACTTCATAAATAGTTTGAGAATCCAGCATTGCATGATTTGTTGCAGAATTCTGTCCCTTGGACTAGTCCAGCATGCTGTGTGCACTTCACTTACTTGGTTGGACATTTCCATTGGCACTGACTCTAAGTCAACTTGAAGGTGAAAGTGTTAGTTACTCAGTCATGTCCTGATGCTTTGCAACCCTATGGACCATAGCCCACCAGGCTCCTCTGTCTATGGGATTCTCCAGGCAAGAAAACTGGAGTGGGTTGCCATTTTCTTCTCCAGGGGACCTTCCTGACCTGAAGATCAAACCCAGGTCTCCTGCATTGCAGGCTGATTCTATATGGTCTGAGCCACCAGAGAAGTAAGCTTAACCTTTAATTAACTCAAATCATTATGCAAAAGAAATGGATAAGAAATTGAAGCAATAGCATTTTTTTTTATTTAATACTGCTATGAATTTCATGAGGACAAAGAATAAGGATGCATCAATTTGAGATCTCCAGAGTCTGAAATAGAACCATAAATTATATACATGCCTTAGAGAATCTGATTCATTGAAATGTTGCAACTCCAATCAGGATGAGCCTCTGTGAATTTTAACAATAAGAAGACATGGTACCTGATGCTGGCCAGTTGGAGTGTTTGTTAGCTTTCAAAGGAGAGGAGTTATTCAACTACATATCCACTAAAGGAACACCACCCTTCAGCTACCAAAACCTTTCTCCTAAATTGGTAAGGATGACTTTTATCTAAACTGCTCGTGGACAGCAGCTATCAAAACATAGCCAAAATCATACAAGAAGAAAATACTACATTCATGTTATACAAAGCTCACGAGGCTAAATTATAGGATAATTTTATCCCATATTGCTTGGAATATAATGAAATTTAACTTTGGAGCAAAATGTGGCCTCTATAGAACTTGAGATTCTATGAAAGAGGGAAACTCACCAGGTGTAGATAATCTGTCCTCTGGGATAAGTGTAAAGTATAATGTAGCAATCACCACCATAGAATTCACCGTACGAGTTTCGGTCAATTTCGACCCTACCGTTGTTTTCTACACGCCAAATCTAAAAGGAATAAATAGGTGTATCAAAATCAAAATCTTCTTTATCTAGTACTACTTCTCTAAGGTTTAAAAAAAAACATTTTGGTTTAGATCTGTCATTAAAAACCTTTTACTTTTCTAACTAGTTACAAATCAAGCAACAGCAAGAAATTGTTGTCCGTTTGGTTAATTGACTTCTTAAGTGTTTAGAGTTCTTTTATACTCTTTTCTTTTATACCCTTCATAGTACTTATCTCAGTTCTGAGCCTGTTGATTAATAAATACCTATTGTTTGATTGATCAGTGAAAATAACATGATGACACTCCAGTTACATGACAAACTGAAATATTTAGTTCAGAAATACATCTCTTAAAATTTTTCATCAGTTGGGAGGCAATTTTTTAAAACTTCTCCTTCCCTGTGCTTTAAGGCATGAAACTGTTTTTTTTTCCCCCCAGGTAAGAGTGGCAGATTGTGACTAAACAATAAAAATGACAAATTGCACGACTTCTATTTTCAAAATGTGCCATAAGACTAAGATAGAAGCAGGCAGAACTAGTTATTTTCTATTTTCTCCTCCTCATCACGAACTAAAGATATTTTTAATTAAAGGTTAAAAGTTGCAGAGATGAGAGTTGTAAATGAAATGGGAAAGTAACACGTGAGTGAGAGACTGCAGGGACTCCACGCACACACATCCTCCTGCCTGGGTCCTGGGAGGCTCAGGATAGATCCTCTGTTTTGAAATTGAAGATGAGCAAGTGGAATGGAGCGGTGCAGTGCTTTCAGAGAGCAGCCTTCCTGCGCCGTCCCAGAGGAACAATGGCAGCATGGCTTGGCTAAACCCCAAATCCTAGAGAAAACCCTGGACATCATCTTCCCAGGGTGGGATGGGAGGACTTCTCAGAACACTATGCTCTGATGTGGAGACGGCAGCCAGGACACATTTGGAGCTGGGGATCCATGTCCACCGCGGGGCTCTCTGGCTGTGCTGAGCTCCAGAAAAGGATGTCTGAGCAGGACACAGGCTCAGGCCCCAAAACTGATAACTCTGACAGCGACCACAGGAGGCGCTTCTCCCTGTGTAGTTCCCATAACCCCTGCCCAGCTTAGAGTCACACTTGCCTTTGAAAAGAAGAAAAACACCTTCTTAAATCTCTTACATTAAATCTCAGACTTTGGTCTGAGCAGTGTGTGATAAGCTCTGGGAATGAAGAAATAAATTACTCAATTCCTTCCCTCAAGGAACGACAAGAGGTCTGGGAGAAGAAATGTCTAAGTAAATGAACAACTCTGTGGTACTTCTACGATGAATCCATGAAGAACATGACTTCTGGCTTGAGAACAGAGAAAGGTCATTTCAGTGCAGAAAGAAGTCTCTTCAGAAGAGATGAAGCTTGTGACTTAACTGAGTTACAAAGGAGGAGTGGGAATGTCACCCAGATGGCGATGGCGAGGAGCCCTCGAGGCTGTGAAGGCTGAGGTGCGGAGAGCAAGGCTCAGTCATGGAAGGCCTGGGAGGCCCAGCTAAGGACGGATGTTCTCAGGAAGACTGTGGAGAGCCACCAACAGACTCTAGAACAGAAGTGATCTTATACAGTTCCCCTTAAGTTAGATGACTCAATGGCAGACCAAACGTGAAGAGATTTTAGTTAGGGAGAATCCTTAGGAGGGTTTCGACAATTTTTGTCAAAAAATAGCAATAATCAACAAATTCATTTTGAATGCTCTAAAAACATCTGTGATGTTGCCACATAACACACAATTTGCCTTTGTGAATGCCCCTAAGGTGCAAGGGAAGGACAAACGTAGGGCCTGGAACTTTCGGAGCAATGCACCCACACTGGACAAGTCTAGTTCCGAGAGCAGACGCAGGCTTGGACCAGGGAATGAGATGGAGACAGCTGGGTTCCTTGGAGGCCCCAACACAAATTACCTAGTTTCATAGAATCTCAGCAAACACACTACACACTAAGACTGAAGGTCAGACAACGCTGTCTTCCAGCTTTCAACCCCCTGGTCTTGGATCATCTTTATTAATCATTAAAATGCACATTTTACAATTTGTAGCTTCCTGAAGTTCTATTGCCACATAAACTGGCATAAATGGGCTTGACAGACAAATAGACAGAAACGTGTAAGTACCTGCACTTTGCCAGAACCATCATCCACCACGTGATGCTGGGCTGCCATTTGTGGGGAACTGTGCAATTTTGAGGCATCAAATGGAATTTGTTTTACGTGAGCCACTTTTTCTGTGACATACACTTTCCCGAAGCCATCGCTCTGATCTCGATCTCTCCAGTCCTTAAAGAACTGTTTGAAGATTGGTGTTTCACCTCCTTCTGGAAGAACTTGAATCTGAAATGTAAAAAATTATTATTATGATGATTAGCTCAGTGGGTAGAGCATCAGACTTTTAATCCAAAGGTCCAGGGTTCATGTCCCTGTTCAGGTGCTCTGGTTTGGGCTTCCCTGGTGGCTCAGTAGTAAAGAATCCGCCTGCCAATGCAGGAGACATGGGTTTGATCTCTGGGTCAGGAAGATCCCCTGGAAAAGGGAACAGCAACCCACTCTAGTATCCTTGCCTGGGAAATTTCATGGACAGAAGAGCCTGGCAGGATATAGTCCATGGGATCGCAAATAGTTGAACATGACTAGTGAACTAAATAACAATAATTATAAACAAGAAAATAAGAGACCAAGGAAAAACAATAATCTAGCTGTGGAAGAAAAACTAAGGAAATGACAAAGAGGAGCCTTTTTCTTTTTTTTTTTAAAGATGACAAATGTAAACTTAGAAGCTGGAATCCTTATATGAATACAAAAGGAAAAGTATCAAATATGAAGCTAAAACAATTCAACCCTGCTTTTTTTCTTGTAGCTGAAGTAAATGCCAATGAATTTGGATGTTTGAGAGAAGAATCAAGTCATTTCATATGTTTCCATTACAGTCAAATAAGTTTGACTGTTTTTCTATATTAGGTTCATAGAAGTTCTGTGACCTGAAAGAAATTATCTCCTTGTGCTGCTTTTGCCAGGACATAAAAATGAAGAGAAAAGATGAAGCTAGGAGATTCAGAAAAGAGCAACTAGTCAGTGTCTAAATTAATCTCCATGAAGGCAAGTATTTTCTGGGCCTTAGTCCATGCTGATACAACTTGCTCTAGGGAATAACTGATATATGCTCTCAATTAATTCAACTGTGCTTGACCATCTTGACTTAAAGGCTGTGCAGGAAGTGAATGGGCTTTTATTCTAATCACAGAGTCCCACTGAAAGTCTAATCTCCAATTTCTGTAAAATTCCGTCCTCCACACAGAGCTCTAGAGCACAGGACGCAACATTGCATGCACATAGGTAAGAATGACTTCTGTGTATGTTTTTTGGAACCAAATTCGCTCAGGAGTTTTGTGGTGATGTCATGAGCTCCCATATCTAAAAAATTTTTCCTAGCTAGTTCATTTCCATACGTACTTGGGTATTCGTAGAATAATTCATTTGCTGTAGGAATTCCTCAGCTGTCTTCATGGCAGCCTTTCTCTCCTGGGGATTAGCATCTTTACCTAACATGCAACATAAATGAAAGAGAATTTTAGAGAGGCAAGATATTACATGATTAAGAGATACTTGTGCACCCAAAATCAAACATAATTATAATTTAATTTAACTACAATACTGAAAAATGGCAAAAACTTCCTAGTATACTAAATATATTTAACAATATTATAATATAGAATATATAAAAAATTCTATTTCTAGTGCCCCAAGACTTTCTTTTACCCCATCATCCCTAGTAAATAAGGCTAATAGTAAGAAAATATGGTTTTGATGTCTGCATTGTATAGATCATGCAGAAAGGTAAGCTTTTTTTAAGTCAGAAAAGATGTTTTATTTATCTTTCTGAAGAAATACATATAAATCTGAAGTATGTCAACAATGCCAATGGCATTTTTTTTTTTTTTTTACCTTTCCATACAAAAATCTGTTTTGCAGCACCGTGGTCCAAAATGAAGCATTCTTCAGACAGAAGCATCGCCATGGAGAAGGGGTTTTCTTCTGCCACTAGACTCACTTTCATGGAGCCACTGGCATCTGAAACCTGACATGAAAACCGTGAGCTTGCTTGAGGATCATCAGTGAGTTCTAAACTGTGATCATGGTGATGGCTGCACAACTCTGTACATGTAATAAAAACCACTGAATTGCACACTTTGAATGGATAAACTATATATGTAAGTTATATCTCAACAGAGCTATTTCAAAGAAAACAAAGACAAAAAAAAAACCTCATGGACCCAGTTATACCTGGAAAAGACTTTCTTAGAGCCCTTTAGGATAAAAGTACTACTAATAAAAAGCTAAGTTTCAACACAGAAAATAATAGTGATAATAATCATGGATAAAATTTGTTTCGGTTTTCACATATACCAGGAGCCACACAATGAAATTTACATGATTATTTCTTAGTCTTTATAAAAATCTTTGAAATAGATACTCTTGTACTCATTACACACACACAAAGCTGAAGCTTAAATGTTGATTCATTCAATATTCACTGAGTACTACCATATCCCAGACACTGTGGTAAGGAAGGCCCTGATACATTATAGCTTATGCGTACAGACTTTTTTCAATATGGAGCCTGTCATTTACTTAAATACTCTGTATAAAGTATCAAAGTAAATCTCATGTCACAAATAAAACATCATAAAATAAAACTTGTTACATCTGTGTCACAAGTAAACTTACGGAGACTCCCGAAGTTTGGAAACGGCTATGTAAGTTTTTTTTTAAGCTAGAGACATATAGCTTACAAAGTCTTACAAAATTTCCTAGGTTAGATTTCAATTTTTTCAAGGCCTGGTAGGCTGTAAGGTAATCCACCTGGGCACTTGTTAAATATGCAGATTTGAGGGTCCTCCCTAGATGAGTGGTGGGGTTTTACAGCACTGCGGTGGGGCTTGAATTGTGTATTTTTATAAATCACCCGAGGTGAGTCAGCTTCCCAGCCCTGTGTTGTTGTGTTAAGTCACTTCAGTCGTGTCTGACTCTGAGACCCTATGGGCTGTAACCTGCCAGGTTCCTCTGTCCATGGGATTCTCTAGGCAAGAATACTGGAGTGGGTTGCCATGCCCTTCTCCAGGGGATCTTCCCTACCCAGGGATCGAACCCGAGTCTCTTATGTCTCCTGCATTGGCAGGAAGGGTCTTTACCACTAGCGAGCGCCACCTGGGAAGCCCTGTTCAGCTATTTCAAATTATTTTCAGGACTGAAATAGAAGTATGCAATACATAATAGGCCCACTAGAGGGAGCATTGACTCAAAATTAACATTGTGTGTTAGTCGACTCTGAGACCCTATGGACTGTAACCTGCCAGGCTCCTCTGTCCAAGGAATTCTCCAGGCAAGACATCTGGAATGGGTTGCCATTCCCTTCTCCAAGGGATCTTCCCGACCCAGAGATCGAACCCTGGTCTCCTGCACTGCAGGCAGATTATTTATCAACTGAGCCACCAGGGAAGCCCCAAGATTAACATGTTCATGCTTATTTCTTTACTCTTATGATGTTCTCTGAGGGGAGAACAGCTTTATTTAATGAGGTAACATAAAAGGTATTTGTTAAACTCTTGAAATTGGGTTTTAGAAACCCAATTCTAACAATAAAAATAATCAATTTAAATTAAAATAAATTTATGCTTAAAAATAATTAAATTATTATTTAATTACAATTAATTTTAAAATAAATAAAAATAATCAAAACAAAACCCAATAATAAAAAACAAGCAGTCACAAAATCTTTAGAATAACAATTTCTGTGTGGCTTATATTAAAATTATCAGCATTTAGGAGTGGTAAAGACATCTTCTTTTGCCATCTAGATAAAAAGAATCTATTTCTCCTTTCTTTCTACAGAAAAGGAAGTTATTCTACACAAGACAGTCACTTGAACTTCATTTAAAAATCACAGTGTGTCTGAGCTAGACCATCCCTTTAAAGAGCAGAAAATAGACGTCCTTCTTGTCAGAGATGAGAAAAGGACTCAATTCCACAGGGAGATTGTGGTCTGCTCCAAATCATGTGCTTGGAAAGTTACAGAGGGAGGGAATGCTTAACGGATCCCATGTGAAGTCTCCTCACCTGGTACATCTTGTGGATTTTGTTACCCTCACCAGCAATAAAATCATAAAATTGTGGATTGGAAGGAACCTAAGTAGTTCCAGTTTAATCTCTCTTTTGTCAGATAAGAAAACTAAGACCCAGAATGGCCGTGTCTTGGCCAAGGTCGCCCTGGCAGTCCTTTCCACAGAGCTAACATGGAACTAAGTCTGCCAACACCCAGGACAGTTTTTACCCTTTTTCCTTCCAGCTGTTTGATTTGATAGCCTTGCCCTCTCATAAAAAAGACTTCATGATGGCTAAACAGGATATTTCAAGTGAGGTCACAATTTTATAGCTCATTAGGATTTCATAAGAAAAAGCTTACAGTCTTTGTACTCTACGAAGGAAACACTTTATTGAATGTATTGTACTGAATGTAAGATATCAGGACATATTGTCGCTGGAGCAACGAGTGGTGGCTGCGGGTGCTGGAGCGGCGAGCGGTCGAGAGGGGATACCCCACCTCCAAGGCAAGGAGCACTAGCTGCGCTTTGCACCAAAGAATTCATGCTTTTGAACTGTGGTGTTGGAAAAGACTCTTGACAGTCCTTTGGACTGAAAGGAGATTCAACCAGTCCATCCTAAAAGTGATCAGTCCTGAATAATCATTGGAAGGACTGATGTTGAAGCTGAAATTCCAATACTTTGGCCACCTGATGTGAAGAGCTGACTTGTTTGAAAAGACCCTGATGCTGGGAAAGATTGAAGGTGGGAGGAGAAGGGGACGACAGAGGATGAGACGGTTGGATGGCGTCACCGACTCAATGGACATGGGTCTGGGTAAACTCCAGGAGTTGGTGATGGACAGGGAGGCCTGGCGTGCTGTGGTCCATGGGTCACAAGGAGTCGGACACAACTGAGTGACTGAACTGAACTGAACTATTGCAAACTAGTACAGCAACAATATATATAATTTTTTAATTTAAATCACAGCAAATTATTTGTTTTTAATAAAAATTTTAAAAGTAATAGAAATAAGAGTTTTAAATAACTTGTGTTAAAGCAAAGAACAAATTCTTCCCACACATTTCTCTTTGAGGGCAACGAGGAACATTGTCATCTGTGGCAAACAGTCCCTCCCCAGCAGGTCTCCCCAGCACCATCCTGTCCAATAAAAACAACAGAACTTCCTACCAGTGAACTCACCATGTAGAGTTTAGCCATTTTCCTATTAGTTATATCTGCTTTGATGTCATCATCATCTTCTCCATCCCTAAGCTTTGGCTTTTTCCCTAATACCTGGAAAAAAGAGTACAGATAAAAAGATAAAGACCTCTTATTAATGGCGCAAAGTTTGAAAAAAAGATTCCTAAGTCATAGATTATAAAATACTAGCAACTGAAATGACAAGGCTCAGACATTTCTCACCAATCATACTAAACTGGCCTTCTCCCACAGGTCAAATCAATCGACAGCATTAAGTAAACAAACACTGAGTTTGCTGGTGATGTGAACTTTCAAGAAAGTGAAATCCCAAACTTGAAAGTGTAGGTCTCCGTATTATTGAAAACTGCTGCTGCTGCTGCTAAGTCGCTTCAGTTGTGTCCGACTCTGTGCGACCCCATAGACAGCAGCCCACCAGGCTCCCCCGTCCCTGGGATTCTCCAGGCAAGAACACTGGAGTGGGTTGCCATTTCCTTCTCCAATGCATGAAAGTGAAAAGTGAAAGTGAAGTCGCTCAGTCGTGTCCGACTCTCAGCGACCCCATGGACTGCAGCCCACCAGGCTCCTCCGTCCATGGGATTTTCTAGGCAAGAGTACTGGAGTAGGGTGCCATTGCATTCTCCATTATTGAAAACTAGTAGGAATTAATTAAAATATGAGTTCTAAGTTCAGCTGTGCAACAAAATATCTTCCATAACCTCTGTTTCTACAAGCAATCTATAGGTTTTATTAATTTATTGTAACAAAGTCTTGGGCAAAATTACTATTTGAGGGTAGGGTACTATTATTATTATTGATATAGGCTAGGCTAGATGAAATGTCAGTTAATCATATGCTTTGCTTCCTGCTGCATTTTTGACACAGAACAAATGAATGTTGAATGAATGAATGTGCTTATGTACTCTTTGCACACCTGATGCAATCCAAAAGTTTAAGAAAGCATTTTGTAGAAAATACATTTGGATCTGCTTTGAATTTCTGTACACTAAAATCATCCCCCAAAATGCCCATAAAGACCTTAATTAATGAATTTAATTAACTGACATAAGTATCATAGTATGCTAAGAACAGGAATCAAATATAAATGTATTCAAAACAATATGAGTTTTATAACACAAATATAAATGCAAGTTTAAAAATGCAAAGATGCTATTCATTTAGATTTAATAAATATTTAATATACAATGAAATTCCATGCATAATGTGTTTTACAGTCAGTATTCCTTACAAATATACTGTATGAAAATACATACTGCTGAATACCAGACAACAATAAAAGCTTAAATTCTAACCTATGCATGAGTACAGCACAGTCTCGAGTTTAGAAATATACTAAAGACTTATTTTCCTCTGGGAATATGCCCATCTTTTTGCCTACACAATGATCCATAAAATCCTTTAATTATTGAACATACTAAATGATTGCAATATAGTTTTCTTCTTTTGCTAAAAGTAGGATCAAACAAAAGTTAAAATGCAATCAAAATTGCTTTTTTTATAACAATTTTATCTTGGTTAGAAATATGTATTCCTTATAAGAGCAGTGAAAGATGTCATATACCCTTTTAAAGTTCTACTCCAATGAAGACAGTAGTTTGGAATCAATAGTTTGGGTTAAAGGACATATTTAATACTGAAGCAGAGAAATCTTATCTGAGAATGCTCCTTGAAAGTTTCACCTAAACCAAGACCTGTCATTCCAGCTTGGAGTCCTCCCCTTTCCTTCAGTTAGTTCCTGTAAGTTTCCACTTAAAAGTACCACCATCCTCTAACATGCTCCAGACGTAACTTTATCTTTCCACAAAATTGACCATTCTCCATCCCTGTCAGCGAATCTCTATTCCTCTCTCCACCTGGACTTACAATCATGACATCAGTTTTGAATACCTGCTGTCCTTCTTTTTGAATCTCTTAGCTGCTCAGTCATTAAATTCTCCCTCTTTACTGATGATGTTGAAAGTCTCTGATCCCTGTCTACATTAACCTCCACCCTAGTGAAGTTCTTCATCACCCAAGTCACAGGTTATGCCTACTCCTGTCAATTCCCTCTAGCCTTCAGGGCCCCATTCATCTTTTCATCCAGAAAGTTATTCTTTACAGTGGCTGGAAGACTCCCTATTTCACTTTACTTCAGTGTTTCAAGAAGATGACTCCAGATAAGATTTACATCTTTTATCTGCAATAGTGATTTTTTTTTCAATTTTTTTGTTTTATTTATTTATTTATGGCTGTGCTGGGTCTTCGCTGATGCCCGGGCTTTCCTCTAGTTGCAGAGAGCAAGGGGCTGCTCTCTAGTTGGGTACACAGGCTTTTCGCTACGGTGGCTTCTCTCGTGGAGCATGGCTCTAGGGCGTGTGGGCTTCAGTAGTTGCGGCTCCCAGAGTCTAGAGCACAGGCTCAGTAGTTGCGGCACACTGGCTCAGCTGCCTCAAGGCATGCGGAATCTTCCTGAACTGGGGATGGAACCCATGTCCCCTTCGTTGACAGGGGGATTCTTTAATCAGTGAGCCCTCAGGGAAGCCTGGCAGTAGTGATCCTTAAGGTTCAATGTGCTCAAGCAACATCTGGGTAACTTGATAAAATACAGATTCCCAACTGCCAGCTGTTACAGTGGATTTGAGGTGAAACCCAGGAATCTGCAGGATTCCCAGGTGGCACTAGCGGTAAAGAACCCACCTGCCAATACTGGAGCCATAAGAGAAGTGGGTTCTATCCCTGGTCTGGGAAGATCCCCTGGAGGAGGGCATGGTAGCCCACTCCGGTATTCTTGGCTGGTGAATCCCACAGACAGAGGAGCCAAGTGAGCTACAGTCCATGTGGTTGCAAAGAGTCACACACAGTGGAAGCGACTTAGCACACAGGCATGCACCAGAAATCTGCAGATGATTTTGAACTGGATGCTACTGACAGAGCCCCAGCTCCTCTGCTTGGTTTCCAAGGCACCTCCAGAGGCTGGATGTAACGTACTCGGCATTATTTCCCAGCATCTACCAAGTAACCTCCTCTAATCAGGCTGATGTTTTCGATGTTTTCCATGTTCCCGGCAGCCATGCACTTTCCTTCCCCAGGGCGGTACATAATGCTGCATGTAACTGTCACCTAGGTTGACGGGGTGTGGCAGAAGCAAAACCGAACAATTACTCTTTGGTTGATTCAGCTAATTATAATTAGCACAATACTGTTCAGCATAGTAATAGCTACCACTTATTGAATGTCTCCTATGAGTCACACATTGGGTCAGGAGCTTTAGACACATGTTAATTTCAACCTTATAAGAGCTCCTGTGAACCAGATACTCTTATCATTTTACAGAAAAGGTCACTGATACCCAATGAAGCAAAGAGATTGTTTTACACACTGCTACGTGTTGAGGCTGAGATTCTGGTTGTTGTTCAGCTGCTCAGTCATGTCTGACTCTTTGTGATTCAATGGACTGCAGCACACCAGTCTTCCCTGTCCATCACCAATTCCCAAAGTTTACTCAAACTCATGTCCATTGAGTCAGTGATGCCATTCAACCATCTCATCCTCTGTCGTCCCCTTCTCCTCCCACCTTCAATCTTTCCCAGCATCAGGGTCTTTTCTAATGAGTTGGCTCTTCGCATCAGGTGGCCAAAGGATTGGAGTTTCAACTTCAGCATCAGTCCTTCCAATGAATATTCAAGGTTGATACTCTTTAGGGTTGACTGGCTGGATCTCCTTGCAGTCCAAGGGACTCTCAAGAGTCTTCTCCAATGCCAGTTCAAAAACATCAATGCTTCGGCACTCAGCTTTCTTTATGGCCCAACTCTCATAACCATATATGATTGCTGGAAACTGTAACTTCGACTATACGGACTTTTGTCAACAAAGTGATGTCTCTGCTTTTTAATACTGTCCAATTTTGTCATAGCTTTTCTTCCAAGGAGCAAGTGTCTTTTAATTTCATGGCTGCAGTCACCATCCACAGTAATTTTGGAGTCCAGCAAAATAAAATCTTTTATAAGGTTTCTCAGGAGACGGGTAAGGTGGCCTGGCATTCCCATCTGTTTAAGAATTTTCCACAGTTTGTGGTGATCTATACAGTCAAAGGCTTTCAAGTAATCAGTGAAGCAGAAGTAGCTATTTTTCTGGAATCCCCTTGCTTTTTCTATAATCCAAAAAATGTTGGCAATTTGATCTCTGGTTCCTCTGCCTTTTCAAAATCCAGCTTGTACATCTGGAAGTTCTTAGTTCATATACTGCTGAAGCCTAGCTTGAAGGCTTTTGAGCATAATCTTCCTAGGAGGTACAACGAGCACAATTGTGCGGTAGTTTGACCATCCTTTGGCATTGCCCTTTTTTGGGGACTGGAGTGAAACTGACCTTTTCCAGTCCTGTGGTCACTATCGAGTTTTCCAAATTTGCTGACATATTGAATGCAGCACTTTCATAGCATCATCTTTTAGGATTTGAAATAGCTCAACTGGAAATCTATCACCTCCACTTGCCTTGTTCGTAGTAATACTTCCTAAGGCCCACCTTACTTCAGACTCCATGATATCTGGCTCTAGGTGAGTGACCATACCATCATGGTTATCTAGGTCATTAAGACTTTTTTTGTAGTTTTTCTGTGTATTCTTGTATTCTTCTTAATCTCTTTTGCTTCTAATAGGTCCTTACTGTTTCCGTCCTTTATCATGCCCATCCTTACATGAAATGTTTCCTTGATATCTCCAATTTTCTTGACATGGGTTATTTTATACTTGTCTGCGATTGATTTTATTTCTTTGAAAATTATCCATTAATGATAGTACCCCACTTGTCTAAACACCATGTAGTGGAATGCATTTATCTATTTATTGCTTTTTATTATGTTGCATGTATTCAACTACAACTTTTCAAGTGCCATAATGTCCCACACTTAATATAACCAATGCTTACATATCAGTGTGTACCAGACATCTTTCTAAGCACTTTACATTTATTAAATTGTTTCATATTCATAACAAGCTATGAGGTGGCACTTTCATTATCCCATTTTACGCTTGAAGAAACAAGACTAAGTTCATGCAGCTAGTAAGTGACAAAGTCCAGATTTGAACTCTGACTCCAGAGTATGTGTTCTTAACTAACAGGCTGTGCTGTCTCTCCAAGCTATGTCCAAAAGTCTTCACTTCACTGTTTAGGACTTGTCGCTGGAGATGAAGCAGAGGGTGCTTCATAGCAGGGATTGTATATTTCTATTTATTGTCATGTTTATTTCTCCCATTCTGATCAGAATAATGCCAGCAAATACAGCGTGCGGCACTCACCCTATACACAGTGGGCGGGGTGCTCTCCCTCCCTGTCTGCATAGCTCTCAGCGTGCGGCACTCGCCCTACACACAGTGGGCGGGGTGCTCTCCCTCCCTGTCCGCATAGCTCTCATTTCCGCAGAGTCCCATCTGCCTACTCCCCTCTCCTCTTGGTTCTGCCTATGCTGTGGGCATTACAGGCTGAAAGAGAGGAGATCTTTCATCTGTCAGTGTTGTGGGAGCAAACAGCCCTTAAAAAAGATAAAACAAACATGGAAGAGCTACTAAAAAATGTAAAACAGTAAAACCATGATACTTTTTTATCCACAAAATCATCAGAGGTTAGGAAAAAACTGACAATATCCAGTGTTGGGAAAAATTCAGTATTCTACCAGGCATTCTGGTGAGAAGGAACATTCTTCAAAGTGATGAACAGTGACAAAAACCTTAAAAGCATGGCCTATCCAGCCTACTCTGTGGACCATACTTCACAAGATACGTGAAAAGTCCACTAAACACATATCCTAACACAAAAAAACCCAGCTGGTTTACCTTCCGAAAGTCACAGCCGTGCACAGCACGTTTCTCTGTATACATATAGTTTAGCCAGGTATGCTACTAAATTATTAAAAGCAAACTTCATAAATTAAACTATGAACGGTGGCCACTTCTTTTATAATTTTATTTTAAAGATATGGAAGAATATTTAATAAATTTTCAGAAAAATGCATGTGTGTCATCAACAGCGCTTGCGTAATGTTTTTAAAAAATACAGGTCATAGATAAGAAAGAGTTCCTCCACCAACTATGTCTACTCACGCTTGGAAGGCAGCTCTGCTCACCACTATACCACCAACACTGTACTCTATTTACTCTCATGTGTAAGGTAATTCGTGTCAACATATGCATATAAATACACATTAAGGAATATGATGGCGTTTCAAATAAATGACTTGGATAGGAAAAAAAAAAAAGGATGCCTATCATTTGATTCAATCCTTCTATTCTAGTAGCTTATTCTAAAGAAATAATTAAAATGTATGCAAAATGTATCCCCACCATCCCTGGGATTCTCCAGGCAAGAACACTGGAATGGGTTGCCATTTCCTTCTCCAAAGCGTGAAAGTAAAAAGTGAAAGTGAAGTCACTCAGTCGAGTCCGACTCTTCACTACACCATGGACTGCGGCCCACCGGGCTCCTCCGTCCATGGGATTTTCTAGGTAAGAGTACTGGAGTAGGTTGCCATCGCCTTACTTAAACTAATTACCACTTCATTTTAACTTTGTGATGGTGGTTTAGTCGCAAAATCGTATCTGACTCTTTGTGACTCCATGGACTGTAGAGTCCAACAGACTTCTCTGTCCATGAGATTTCCCAGGCAAGAATACTGGAGTGGATTGCCATTCCCTTCTTCAGGGGATCCTCCCAACCCAGGGAGCAAACCCAGGTCTCCTGCATTGCAGGCAGATTCTTTACCAACTAAGCCAACAGGGAAGCCTGACTACCTCAGGCTTCTGTCTCAGCCTTATTCCCTCAGTTCATCAAAGGAGAGTAAATATTACTGGATCCCTAACAGCTCTAGGCATTTTGACCAAAGAAGCACTTGTTAATGTAAAGACCTAGAAGGAGCTAGCAGGGGCCCAGGGTTCTTAAGTTTTCAGCTAGGAAATGAAGTAGCTCCAAAGATCACAGGGACTAGTTTGTTACAGATGAGGACCTAATTTGTTACAGATGGGATGTGAATACAAAAATGGGCATATCTCTATCTTTTCCTCTCTTTTTATCAGTAACATAATGGAAATGCTTAACAATGTAAAACACGACTCCAAGTATATTAAAGAGGTTGGAAATTTGTGGAAATACAATTTTGTTCTTTGCCTGGACTTTCTTTTCTGCTGTTTATTCTTTGCCTTCAACAGGAGCTCAATTCAAAACAACTCAGGAGACATTTACATTAAATTATTAAAGCAAACACACAACCCAGCTCTATATTCACAATCCCCTATCTTCAGAATTTCTAGGTTTTCATGACCTGTGCCAAGACCATCCTCAGCATCTTGCCTGTTTCTTTTGTAAGATCCACTGCAACTTTGTTTAAAGAATAAGTTGGCCTATGTGTAAATTCGTTTTCTTAGAAAGGATCAAGCAGTTAAGGAAAACTTTGCTATCCTTTCATAATCCTTACTGACTTCTCACATTTGCAATTGTATTTATTTATTTTAAAGCTTTTAGCCAGAGCCATCTATTTTGGATACAAAATTCCAACATTTGCAATCTAGCTCATACAAGATCCATTTTCCCTCCCTTGACATTCAACAGAAACTTCAAGATATTTGGACACTTTACAGTAAGAAATTAAAGTAAATAATAAGAAAAGAAGAGATAATGATGTGGCCTGGAAGAAGAACAGTACATAACTCAAACTCCAAATCACCTGGGATAAAAATTATTTACACTGGTGTCAAGTCCTACGGTGTTAAACAGAGGGTCTTATGTACTTCTCAACCCAATTTCATCTCAAGATTAGGAAAATGAGTTAGGAGTGTGCCTTAGGCCCAGGTCTTAAAAACACTGAAGCAAGGATGTAACTAACCCCCTGGAATTCCAATTCCTACTGCAGTGCTTTTAAGAGAATGAGACATGGCATTGTTTTTACCTTAATTATTTTACTGTAAATGGCTCTGCTTCTTTTTTCACTAAAAACAGAGTAAGTTTCTGCATTCTAAGGGCTAAAATTTTAACTGCTCAGTAGTTTTGTGTTTTATTTCCTTTCCCTAACTGGAAAAAAGATCAATACAGTGCAAGCATATGGTAAATAGAAAGAAATTGTTCAAGTGAAGTACAGCCTCATAGTTTCAGTATATTTACTTACTTCGAGACAGTTTATGTCTTTGATAAGACTAATATTTGATAACAGGGAAGAAACACTCATATAGAATGACAGGCAATTCCGAGAATAGTGGCACCCTCCTGTAGCCAGCTCCACCTAATATGGAAACAGTCCAACATTTGCCCTCCTGCTCTCTCTCACTGATGTACTTCCCCACCTCTAAAACACCTTTATCCCTTTACTGGTAAGTCATATAAAGGGTAATTTAATACATCAAATAGTGGGTAAGGTATTTTAGACCGAGGGAAAGCATGTGAAATACCTGTTTGGATAAAAGGACAAAAGTGAAATGAGTGTCTACAAGAGAGCTTCGTTTCATTATCCCGCTAGGGCTGTGCAGTAGAATTTTCTGTGACTATAATGTTTCATATCTGTGTGATCCAATACAGTGGTCACTAGCTACCTGTAGCTACTGAGCACCTAAAATGTGGTGAATGTCACCAAGTAACTAAATTTTAAGTGTTATTTAATTTTAGCTAATTTAAACCAAAACCTAAATAGCCACTTGTGTCTCACACGTCAAATGCATGCTTCATTTGACAATGTAGCTCAGGAGGATGCAGAGAACGCTGTGGCCAGGGGAACTGATCATGATGGAGACCTGAACCTCAGCATTACTGTAATAACCACACTGTAGAGATTATATTCAGGGAGTCAACATCATGAGAAAGTTAACTCATAAATGATTATAATATAGAAAGCTAATCCACAAAGTGCTACTACATAAAGCTAACATGACTTTCTTTAACATGGAAACATAACTCCCAAGTTATTAAAATATATAAGCCAGAATGTCAACTTACTAAACTAGAGCAGCTGTTTTCCGCTGACTGCATACTAGAACCACCTAGGAGTTACAATAAAGAACACTCAAGTTTGAACCCCAGCCCCAGAGATTCTGAATGAAGCCCTAGCACTGTGTATTTGGAGAGACTCTGGGCTGGGTACAGTGATACAATTTAAACCTTTAGTGGTATCAGCTTTGGTAGCATGGCTCACTCATCTTCACCATCAGGACAAGTCTGCCGAGCATTTCTGACTGTCACATGCATGCAGGCTAAGTCACTTCAGTCATGTCCAACTCTTTGCAATCCAGAGGACTGCAGCCCTCCAGACTCCTCAGTCCATGGGATTCTCCAGGCAAGAACACTGGAGTGGGTTGCCATTTCCTTCTCCAGGGGATCTTTCCAATCCAGGGATCGAACCCATGTCTCTTACATCTCCTGCACTGGCAGGTGGGTTCTTAACCACTAGTGCCACCTGGGAAGCCATATCTTCACAAAAAGAATTAATCTTGTGGACAAATTAACATAGGCTGGTGCTCTGGAGGTTGCCCTGAGTCAAATCTGAAAGATTCTAGGCTTTCTGCTCCTTCTGGGGATTATTAGACCTTTTTCCTGTAAGATCTCAAACTCATTTGGATATTTCTACCTGACCAGTGCTTGAATGCTCGCTTTCATCATTGGTCTTTATGGTTCCTAATCTTCATGCTTCACAATGAGCATCCTCCACCCTTGTCTTTTTCACAATCCCTTCTCTTACTAATATTAGACAATCTGAGCTGGATGGACCCACAACTAAATGACTCCGTGACCTTATTATCATACCACTCACAGTTATGATGATGATTAAATGAAATAAATAAACCTGAGTTACATATAAAACTTAATCAGATTAGGTAGAGTTTTATGACAAGAGAGTTGTGAAAGTTCCTCTTTACTTAATTCAGAAAACCAGATATTTTTCAAGCACCTCAGAGTACATGAAAGCCATTTTGAATTTGCTCAGTTAAATGTTGGTGCTAGGAAATTTTAAAAATAAAAAAAAGAAAATTCCCAAACACCAACATTCAACTGAGCAAATTCAAAACGGCTTTCATGTACTCTGAGGTGCTTGAAAAATATCTGCCTACCTTTTATACTCACATTAAAACAATGTATTTTCTTTCAAAGAAAATGTCTACCCCAATTACCCTGCACCTAATGCCTCTACAATATGGATGAAAGGTTGCACTCTAATCCTAAGTGATATAAAATAAAGGGTCAAGCAAGCCTATTGAGCACAAAAAATTATGCTACAAAAGCTAACACTTTCAGTATGGAATACACAAAACAGGTATGGCTGTCAAAAATGCATAGCAAAATTTTGGAAGATCAACAGATGTGGGTCCCACCTCTCTGCATGTTTAAGATCTGCCATGGAATGAAAACCTGCCATGATCTGTGAACCACAGACATCCTATTCCCAACCCACGTGGGCAAGTTACATAGGCTCTCTGTGACTTTCTTCATAGAGTGAGGATGCAGAGACGCTATTGGTGTTTTGCCCATCTTGCCTGGGTCTACCCCCAGGCTCATCAGCAAGTAATTCCTTAAAGACCAAAGCCTTCTGCTGTCTTATCTGATGGCATGATCTGGCCACAAAGCTGTACCATACCCATACACAAGGCAGCTGGAGGTTCTGGAGAGTTAATACCCAAGGGGTGACCCTCAACCAATGACGAATAAAAGTTACCAGCTAAATTCTGCAGCCACCTCAGCCTTCAGTGGGCCAGTTCTGAAGTGTTTTCCATATAGTTTCTCAGAGGGTCCCTTAGGACTAGGTCCCAGTTGCCTGTAGCAGTAAGTAACTTACTAACAAACTATTGCTGCATTTCACTCCTACTCTGTGCTTCCAGGATCATCTTCCAAATAACAATCTGCTCCCAAGTCCTTTTCCCCAAATAGGCATTTGAGGAACATAAACCAAGACAGGGGATAGTAAATGTATCCATTTCATAGGGCTATTTATGAAGTAAATGAGAGGATAACAGGCAGGAAGGCCAGGGGTCTCCAAATGGAGGAAATAGGCTGCAAGTGTCAGACATTTTTTATCTCTCTTTTAAGTGGCAGGAGGAAACAAACCAGTGATATGTTTTTTTTTCCCTTCTCTATACAAATTTAAAAAGGAGGTTCTTCTTAAAATACTGTGCTGCCATAATGACACCTGGTTCACCTGAAGTTAACCTTTCTCAAACCTTGAGTTAACCAATGCATTTTTCTTATGGAAATGTTTGTCTTAAGCTATGTTAATATACTATGCATTTATCCCAGACTCTGTCTTCAAGTCCCTAATGCCTCATGGCTCAGAACCAACTTGACAAACCAGTTTGTTATACTTAGACATTGTCCCCCTAATCTGTGTAAACGAAACTATTTGTATGGTAATCTGCCTTTCTACAAGATTCAAGTCAACCATTTTATGGCCCTGGGATGATACCCTGGTGCCAAGATTATCCCAAAATACATCTTTTGGATGAGGGGCTTGATGCCATTCTGAGTTTTAAGACATTCCTTTCTTTCATTAACAGACTGCTAGTGACTATATATTGGAGAAGGCAATGGCACCCTACTCCAGTACTTTGCCTGGAAAATCCCATGGATGTAGGAGCCTGGTAGGCTGCAGTCCATGGGGTCGCTAAGAGTTGGACACGACTGAGCGACTTCACTTTCACTTTTCACTTTCATGCACTGGAGAAGGAAATGGCAATCCACTCCAGTGTTCTTGCCTGGAGAATCCCAGAGACGGGGGAGCCTGGTGGCTGCCGTCTATGGGGTCACACAGAGTTGGACACGACTGAAGTGACTTAGCAGCAGTGACTATATAATATCCAGCTAAAAACTAGCAGGCGGGTATTCTTTCTGCCCCCTTCTGATGTCTATGTCAGAAGATTTCTCTATGTCTTTTATACTTAAATAAGACTTTATTACACAAAAGCTCTGAGTGATTAAGCCTCGTCCCTGGCCTCGGACTGAATTCTTCTCTTTCGGAGGCCAAGAATCCCGGCGTCTTTTCGCGGTTCAGCAACAACCTTTCATAAACCAGCTTATCCATGTACAGCCCATATAAAAATGCCAGTTGCAAGTGGGCCCTGGATGTTTGTCCTGGTGCTGCTTGTTTTACCTCCTCTGCAGCAAATAAAATCCATGACAAATTTGTTTTTTAGGTTATTGAATTTTTGTGTGCTTGACAAGAAGCACTTGCATCATCTAAAGAAAAATGCAGCTAGAAAGAAGAAAAAGTGAACAGAAAATTCAGCCAACTAGTGAACCGTTTGCCCTTACCCGTGTAAAGGAGGACAAGATGAAATTATTCTTCTATATTTTAATATTTAATTTACAAAATGAAAATGTCAAGGAGTTATGAATCACTGAATCTCAGAGATCTCGCCCTTCGATATTTGTGTCTGGCTAATTCTTAGCACAGGGACAAGAAGAAATCACCTGAAACTGCCAAAAGAAATACAGTCTTACTATCAGTTCTTTTATTACTATATATATATATATATTTATATACACATATATATATAATCACTAATGTCACAGCAAACATGAGGAGAAATAAAACTAATAGAGAAACTAGAAACATGCCATTCTAGTGTAATATTTGTGTTAGTTTATCAATTCAGATATAGGGAAGAGCCACCCTTCCATACAGGCCATCTGTCTTGGAACTGCATTATCCTATTGATAGGGCTTATCACTCTTCCCTCACTTCAGCTACAAACTAAAGGAGAAATTACCTCATTCAAAAAAGCTTGCCAAGTAGTATTAGCTTGGATTGACTATATAAAGTGACATCTTATTAGTAAGGTCACGAATCTTTATGTTGAACTTTGGTGTGATAAAGTAAATTATTTGAAAAATCATCTTCCTGTAGTATATCTGGTTAGCTATACTTTTACTATATTTCTTATCTTTGTTCAGAATATTTCAACTGCCCCCACTGGATGAGCCAATGAGGAACAAAGTGGGTATCTGAATTAAATACTAGACAGGGTCTTCTTTGCTGGCGGCTCAGAGGTAAAGAATCTGCCTGCAGTGCTGGAGACCCGGGTTTGATCCCTGGGTCGGGAAGATCCCCTGGAGGAGGGCGTGACAACCCACTCCAGTATTCTTGCCTGGAGAATCCCAAGGACAGAAGGGCTTGGCAGGCTGCATTCCATAGGGGCACAAAGATTTGGATACAACTGAAGCAACTGAGCACACATCCAATAAAAATACTCATTAAAATAAATAACAAATGAACAGCGCCTTGAACAGTGCCTGGCACATGAAATAAGCTATCAGTAAGTGGTAGATACAAGTAGCTACAGCAACTGTAATGCTCTTAGAAGCATAACCGTGCAGCATGCCCTACTTCTCACTATAATTCTGTTGATTTGGTGTGTGTACTAAGTATCATTTATTGTAAAGCAAAAATGGGGGATAATTTAAGTGTACTGCAACAGAGAGAAGAAAAGGAAAGATTTCTATTTGCTGGTACCTCTGACACTTCCTGTCTACTTAATATGTAATAAGAGGATTACTCTAGAGAGAGTGGCAAATATTTTGAATCCTCTTACCTCAAAAATCTTTGAATGGCAAACCCATAAATGGACCACATGGCTCTCATAACAATGTTATTTCAATCACACAACAAATTCTGGTGAACTTCTCTGGTGTGCCAGATACCACGCGACATGACTAGGAAATTCCAAAGTATGTAAGACATTGTTCAATTTCCCAAGAACTAAAAGAGGCTGGAAAATAAAGGAGGGGTAAACAAGGAAGCTAAAGCTACTTGGATAGCACACAAAGAGAAGTGTACTTCTCTAACAAGAAGTGTAGAGAAGTGTACTTCTCTAACAAGCACATTGCTCTAACAAAACGTTTTCTGTTGTCTCTTAGTGTTAATATGTTCACTGTGCCTACTGACCAAACTAACATCTTACGCAACTCAGATTTCCATCTTCGCAAAGCATAAAGTTGTGACTAACAAGGAATTAAGAGGGTGAGAGGTGCTTCCCAGGTGGCTCAGACAGTAAAGAATCTGCCTGCCACTGCTGTAGATGCAGGTTCGGTCCTTGGGTCAGGAAGACCCCCAGAGAAGGAAATGACAACCCACTCCGGTATTCTTTCCTGCAAAATCCCATGGACGGAGAAGCCTGGTGAGCGACAGTTCATGGAGTCACAAGGAGCTGGACACGACTTAGTGACTGAGCACACACACAAGAGAGCAACAGAAACTACTTTAATGAGTGATGTATGTGTGTGGGTGTGGGTGTGTATGTGTTATAAACCCCCAAAACAACTTTGTGTTTTACATTTAACGAGTTCAAAATACCCATGTTTATTCTCTGACACTAAAAACCTGTGATTTTTGTTCTTATTTATACTATTTCCCTATGGCACCCAACTCCAGTACTCTTGCCTGGAAAATCCCATGGACAGAGGAGCCTGGTAGGCTGCAGTCCCTGGGGTCGCTGAGGGTAGGACACAACTGAGCGACTTCATTTTCACTTTTCACTTTCATGCATTGGAGAAGGAAATGGCAACCCACTCCAGTGTTCTTGCCTGGAGAATCCCAGGGATGGGGGAGCCTGGTGGGCTGCCGTCTATGGGGTTGCACAGAGTCAGACACGACTGAAGTGACTTAGCAGCAGCAGGGTACATCTTTAGACCCTTTAAAAAATTACACACTCGTTGTTCCAAAATTGTCATGAGGGGATTTTCAAAATCGCTCCCAATTTCTATTAGTTGTACTTCTTTGGTTCATTTGACACTATTCTACAAAGATAAATGGGGATTGATATATTTAATCAAAAATTACCCCCAGAAAATAAAGTTTCTCCTATTCTCTGTTGTATCACTTTCAAAATGATCAAGCTTGATTCAAATATACAATATTATTTTAGTTAAAAGATTAATATATAATTCCATATAAATCCAGTAAACTCAAGATTATGCTATGAAAGCAAACATGTCCACAAAGAAGCTTCACGGCATGTCAACAGAATTATAAATTTGCAAATTCTAACTTGCTTTTTCTTCATCTTTTACTTTATGTGATAAAAATATATGACTATTCCAGTGCTTAGATTATTAAACATTCAAAAGCATTCCTGCTTTTACTTTCTGTAAATTCAAATTGTACAACCTTGGGAAGCATTAGTACCCCAGCCTTTAATGTAAAGTATTGGAGAAAAATAAATATATAGGGTGATTTCAAAAATAAAGCCCTACATCTCTACAGTTTCTTAGAGTTCATGGAGTGTATTACTTTTAACACAGCCATCAGGAGAGGCAGCACCAGGATTACTGACAGTGGCCACGCAAAGTGGTCAAGGTGAGTGGCCAGCACTGATGTGTGCTAGAGAGTGAGAGGAGAGGGTTTTGGACCCTAAGTGAACAAAAATTGAAATGGTGTCCAATTTTACTGAACACTAAATGGGGAAGTGACTAGACCTAGGAAGGAAGATTTTACAGATGGCAAGACCCAAATGTAGCTCCTGGGGACCTGCACTTTCACAGAACGAACAGTTTTAGACATCAGCTATCCATTTCTTCCTGTACTAGGTATTCTCACCTGGAGAACATACAATCTACCTAATACATGGGAAGGCAGATAAGCTCAAGGCTCGGTTATCACTTGCCAGGAGGTAAGTTGTTAACTATTGATTTATAGAAAGAAGACTAGCAGAATATATAGATTATGCTTATCTAAACACTAACTGCTCCTATATCAATGTTGTCAGTTTTAAAAGTTAATCAGTCATATGGCTTTCTTCATATCTTCGCCAACACTATCATCTAAAACACAGGAAAGGTTTTAAAGCAATACTATCCTCTTTGCAACAGGAAGACAAATGTAATTGGTTATATAGTACCTCAAAGTTCACAGTTAATTGTATTAATTATCTTCATATTAACAAGCAATGAGTTAGAGATGTGAAAGTTACACAGATAATAAGGCAGTACCTTGCCCTCAAGGAATTTAGTGTAGCATCGTAATTAAGATACAAATTTCGCTGGGCCAAGTACTTTGGGGAAACATAACTAAAATTTTACTCTTTGTCTAAACAGACACCTCTAAAAGATAATTTAAGAAACACCTCTACAATTCAACTCTAGATCTTACTTACAAGATACTCAGATCTTAATCCATCATGAATATCTAATCAACTTGTCAAAAGAATGACTGAATAAATTTTCTTATTTTCAAGCACTTATGACTTATAATAACAAGATGAACATAATTATTATATGGGGAGATCCTCTAGAGATTATCTTATATGCTATTGTCATGCAGTTTAAAATACGTAAGTTTGGGAGGGATGTATTGGGAGTTTGGGGTTAGCAGATGTAAACTACTATATACAGAATGGATAAACTACAAGGTCCTACCGTATACAGCACAGGGAACTGTATCCAATATCCTGTGACATTGGAAAGAATATGAAAAAAAAGTATATATAAGTGAATCACTTTGCTGTACAGCAGAAATTAATGCAACATTGTAAATCATCTATACTTCAAAAAAAATTTTTTTTAAATAATATAAAATACATGAGTTTTATTATGAGAAATCTTTCAACTCCTGATGGTGTCACTCTGACCATGCTTTCCAGCATTTGAGGACCCTTACAATCTGTTCCTACTCTTGGTCTATGTTTCAGATTCAGTGCATGCTTATCTTCTCCATCAGACAATAAAATATAGCCTCTGAACTTGATTGGGAACCAACCTGGTGATCAATAAACACTGATTGACTGAAATATCATATGACATTCTAATTTTTCTTTCCAGTTTTCTCTTTTAATCCAAAATTTAAAATAATGATTGTACATATGACTTTCCAGGGAGCCTTAGTGCTTTTTATAGAAGCAAGAACTCTAACAGTTCAACAACACAGCATCTGTTCATAATCTCCCTGTAGTATTTTTACTGCCAGGATTCCTTCTATAGCATGTACAGTGATTATGGGCTAAACAAGTTCATTAAATTACACTGAGAAAAAACTCTTTCCAGGTTAGTTGCTTTGTTGTTGTTTCAAAGTACTTGCTCCTTCTTTTGCTATCTACCCTACAGATAGCAAGATGCTGTCTTTTTAAAAATGAAAGTCTATAAAACATACTGATAAATTATTCATCTTCGCCATTCTTCCTCCCTTTGGATGTTTAGAGAATGAGTAGAACCAACAAAGAAAGTTTGAGACCTTCGGGCTATTGAGATATTTGATTTTCCTTCACATTCACTGATTATTTTAAATAGAAAAAGAAAAAAAAAAAAACAAGAAAAAAAGCTTTACATAATTTATATGCAGCTTTTCATGGTAAATATGCTTAAAAAGAGGAGAAAATCAGCACAGAGGCAATGCAACCCTAGTTACAGGCTTTAATTAGCTTTGCTTATAGTATCACTTTCATTATTTAGGCATATGACTTTTAAAAGTGCTGAAGATACAGAGAAGAGGCTGACCACACATCCCGTTTCCCCAGACGGTTCTTGTTAATGCATGCGATGTCCTGTGTGGTTAGCACACCCTGTTACTCTCCAGTGTGTTTGGTTTTAAAGGATTATAAATGTATGATCATCCTAGAGATAAGCCATAGGAAAGCAGTGTGAAAATATTACAATACTGTGATCAATAGATAGTTGAACCACCTCTAAATAAACATCAATTTTTCAAAAGACTCTCAGAAAAATTACTTTTCATGATTTTCTGTGTTGATCACTTGAATGTGTTACAAAGACATGTTCCAAAAATTCAGCATTGAATATGGAGTCATGACAATTGCATCATTTAATTGGTTGAAAAGTCCTTGAGTTCAAGCCATTACTAACCTTCATATATAGACTTTCAAAGTTTGGGGAAATAAATTTTTAAAATTCTCATTAAAAATGAGTCACTTAAAAGATCAATTTTAGAAGATATTCTGAAAGATTTTTTTAGAATCCTCTAGCAAAGTCAACAATTGCATTAGAATCTCAGAAAAAAAAAAAAAAAAGTGGCATTCCATTATCTTAAACAAGGTAACCTTTTTTGTCCCTGTGCTATGGACCACTTTGGACCATTTTTGCCAAGTCTGTGAACCCCTACTAATGAATGTATTTTTTAAATGTTTAAAATAAAATATTATTACAATGAAAACCAATTATATTAGAATATAACCATCAAAAATCAAAATATATGTTAAAAAAAACAAACATGATAGAGTAGTAAATAAGCTCCTTCATATACTCATTACATAATATTATTGACTAGCAAGTCTAATAACTGCCATAATTACCAAATAGTGATAAGCATAAATGATATTTTGAAGTTATCTGCAATACCTACAATGTAATCCGAAAAGTCACAGGTTCTGCTCGTGCTACTGTGGTTTATTAACTACATTCACAACTGGAGAAATTTTTCATGAAGAGGTTAGTGAAAATGAAACTGTGATTTTTTTTCCCCAACCAAGTTCATAAACTTTCTGAATTCTATTGTTACATGTACAACATTAGGAAGGCCTAAAAGTCAAACTAGTTGATCGTAAGTGCATACTTAATTCATCAAACAACTACTTACCCAGGTAATCAAGCTCCAAAAGAACATTTCTAAAAACAAAACTTCCCATTGAATGCTTTTTAACAACAAAAAAAGAAGGCTTCCACTGAAAATTCAGTTCAGATCAGTTGTGAGAACTGTCGATCATAACGCAGTATACATTGAATGTACTAAATAGAAACAAAGTAGGCATTTTCTAGGAGTTATTTTTAGAAAACAAAGATCCCCTAAAACATTTTTATATTAAACAAAGCATTTTTATACTAAACAGTATGTCCCTTATTCCTATCTCTAATATTTTAAAATCAGTTACATTTTTACAAAATTTTTTCCTCAGATTTGCATTACCTTGTTTTAATTTAACAGCATCATACAGTCATACTTAAGCTTTTATTTCTCAGAACTTTGAATGAAATCCAACAAGCAAAGACATGGAAAATACATACACACAGTTAAGGCCCTCAGCCTCAGCAGCTTCACTCTCTGGAACAGACTCAAGTGATTGGTAATTAAACATGTGCAATCACAGATCATTGGAACCTAAAAGGACCCAAGAAGCCACTTTGTCTAACCCTCACTTTACTAATGAGGAACCAGAGACAATGAGAGTTTAAGGGACTTCCAAGGTGACATGGAGAAGCTAGCCTGACAGTTAATGCAACACTCCCTCCAGCTCCCAGCAAGGACCAATTGTGTTTCAGGGGCCACTTCTATCAAAATATAGCTATTGAATCAAGGGGTTACAATCAATTAGAAATACATCTTATTTATAGGTTTTTGCTTCTCAATATGAGAATTAGATAACTTAAATGATGATCACATTTCCAGAAGAGAGGTCTTTAAAAAATATGAAAAGATCAAGAATTTGCTGTAAGTAGTTTCAAGGTCTAATTTATTAGTGATGTAATTTTGACTACTGAAAACCCAGGTAAGCCATTCCTAATTTTATTTTTTCAGATGGTCTTTTTTCTCTGATTATAAAAGGAACCCATTATAATACATTTTGAAAACACAAATGAAGAGGAAGATAAGAAGAAGCCATATATCCAGAGTCAAAGACATTATTGATAATGTTGGTAATATTTCAGCATATTTCTTTCCAGATATAAATATATATATGAATATACAGTTATATAATATAAACTTTCATATTAAGATAATATTACACATAAAATTTTACAGCCTATCCTTTCTCTTAGCATTATACTGAGATCATCTTCCCATTGAATTCAAATTATTCCCAAAACATTAACGTGAAAATTTGTGTTTAGTGGTTATTAAAGTAAAAAAATTTAAAGACATTATAATCAATAAAATGATTCCATTATATAATTTTCATTTACTGGATTATGTAGCCTAGCATTGGATCAGGTAACTCTAATGCATTAAATTGCTCTAAATAAAAAAATATTAAAAATACATGTTTATAAAACTGTCTTTAGAAAAATTTAAATGCAAATGGCTAAAATCTTTGGGGAAAAGGTGTAATATCCTAGGAAATTAGAGAAATGAAAACTCAAAGAGAAAAGTGGGAAGATTCAAAAAGGTATTATGATAGGAAATGCTGACAGGGCTCTGTAAAGTCATGAAGGAACACAGTACTTATGCAAGGAAGCAGCAATTGGTACAAATATTTAGGGCCTAGCTCATATAGGAATTCAATAAATATTTGTTAAATAAATGAATGGGAATCAATTTACCAATATGTATTTAGAGAGTTGAATATGATTATATCCTTTGACTGACAATCTTACTTAAGGGAATATATACAATATTTAGACTCAGGTACTCACTGTCGTTTTCTTAAAAGGGAAAAACTGTTCACAACTAAATGTTCAGGACTGGTATACTGATTAAGTAAATGACAGAGACGTAAAGAGCCATACAGATAATTCATGTTAATTTAACAACTATCCTAAAATTATAAGTGCCTTACCTATACTATAATTCTTAGTTTAAAATGATTGAAATATTTAAAATATTGGTGTATTTAATCTCCTGGTATAAGACTTTATTTCATTCTTTTAATGAAATAATTAATTTTAAAATTGAAAAAAATCACTACTTTAAAAAAAGGTGAGAAGCTCAAATAAATATTGTTTTTCTTCCAAAATATTTTCTTACAGTCGATCTCAAAGGTGTTGCCCACCTGTCAGTCCTTGAATATCACAGAAGATAGGGAACAAGGCTTCCTTTGATAGTCATTCCAATGGTGGGGAAAAACAGTCGTGATACACTATTCTCCTAGGACCATGACTTAGAAAACTCTGATACATCCTCTTACCTAATCTGAGCTTTATCAGAGATGTTATTAAATCTAACACACACGCTCACACATACAGCTTAGAGATGCAAGCTTTTAAAAACCCACACAACTCATAATACCTTTGTAAGCTCTGATGGTTCACTCCCTTCTTCTACCACAATCAGCTGAGCTCTGCCTTTCCTTTCATTGTCCCGAATGCCGATGGCAACCTGGCTGGCCTTCAGGCGCTCGTACTTGTTGCAAGAAGATCCACACCACTGGTAAATTTCCTAAAAGAAACAGACAGATCTTCTGACCTCAAGAATATACGACAGACATTCAGCCCGGGTATAATACACGCTGTGGTTAATTAGGAAAAAACACAAAGGCATAAAAAATAAAGTTATCCACTGGTCAGGTATATATAATTCGATATATTTAATTTATACCTCATTGTGTATCCTGTTGCTTTCAGGTAGCATTATAAAGTGGGCATTTTTTAAACATGGAAAATATAAATACATATCTCAGCATTCTGTGTATATAATCCACAAAGCACAATTTATGAAAATAAACTTATACAAGTTATAAATGTAGAATAATAAACCTAACATCCTTCAGAAAGTTAGTCAAGAATCTATTACAGTAGTAATATGATCTTGCTGATCATAAAAAATGATATTATCACTTTTGTAAAGCAATTTAACAATCTTTACCGAGTCATGAAAAGTTAAACCTTTGAACCCAGTAATATCACTAACTGGAATTTATTTTAATAAATTATTCATAAAGAAGAGAAAAAAACATGTGTACAGGAGTTTTTCACAGCTGAGATTTTTGTAAGGCATTGAAAAGACATTAAATGTTCAACAATAGGATAACAGTTATATAAATTATGATATATAAAAAATATACTTATATATAAAAATTATACTTTAACAGAAATTTTAAAAAAATGGAAACAGAACAACAGCAGTTTTATAAATAGTAAATCAAATACATTACTTGCCTTTATATTACAGTATATATTTTGGACTTAGGTACAATGTTCAGAAAGTATACAGTAACAAATGAAAGTAACAATAAATGTCATTTTCTCCACTAAATGTGAGTTAACACAAGAAAGAAGTTTAATGGTACCCAGGCTGGTGGGATGTGGGAGTAGGTATTATCATACACTATTAAGGTGACAGATACTGAGACAGGCTCTTTTCAAGGGCAGTTTGGCGTCACATTAAAAAATTACATGTGCTTTTAGAGTCAGGACCGTTTCTAGGAATCTATTTTACAGAAGTATCAGACACCAGATACAAAAACAAAGAAACAAAACCAAATGCCCATTCAATAGGGAAATCACCATAAAAATGTCATTATGTGGATACTATAGACTATCCTTCAGTGGTTAGAAGTTGAGGATAATGTTTAAACACTGATGTTGAAAATATCCAGGTACATCATAAAGACTTAAATAAAACCACACAATAATACAGTTCCATTTAATTAGATACAAAAATATAAGCTCTGTTTTTGCCTTTGCAGGAGAAAGATTTTTAAAGCTACACAGTGTCTCACGGGGAGGGGCACATATTTGCAGAAAGAAAGCCTTCAGTTTTTAATCTGTCAGTGTTTTTTTCTTTTTTTTTTAATAATGTCACTCATTTATTAAGTGATTATTAGGAGCTAGATGTTGGGACTAGAGATGAATGAGTGGACACTAGCAAGGGAGACTGACATGTAGATCACTAAGGCTAGTAATATGTTTGCACTACCATCGGTTTTCAAAACGTTTCCATACATACTTGTCTAGTCAATCTGGAGGGGAGGTTGCACTGTGGTTAAGTGTAAAGGAGACAGACTTTAGCAGCCTTTTACTATGTGACTTTATGTTTGCAAACTTTCAAACGAGGGAATAAATTAATAACAGCAAAAAAAAAAACCCAGCACCCTCAAAATCAGAGAAACGGTCTCTTTTCGCTGATACAGTCCAGAGTTGTTTCTTCATTCAAAGATAGCTTACTATTGCCTAAAATTGGGCAGGCTCCCTGTCCGTGGGAGTGCAACTTCAAAGCACACAGCCCAGTAACAGCTTCTCTAACCCCTTAAGCTGTACCCCCAACTCCCATGTTCCTTATTCATCGGCTCCACTTTCCTTTTCAAGAATAAAATATAACTCTTAGGAATTCACGCCTTCATAAGAAGTAAAAGAAAAAGGGACTGTGCCTTGCAACTCCTTTCATTTCAGAATCCGATCTAGTTATTCAACATGATTAAGGGAGTGGGTTTTTTTTCCTTCTGTTTTTTTGTTTTTGTTTTTTTTTTCTGTTTTCTACACCTGGGCTTCTGAAAATGAGACTCACATTTAGAGGTGATTTGAATACCAGGCCCACATTAGCAATTACAAACAGTGAAAACAAATGGTTCCCAATAATCACTGAGCATTAAAATCAGATGTTAGAGTAGGATAGTGATTTTTTTTTTTTTTTAATATGGATACCTGAGCCTACCCTTTAGGGACTCTCAGATGTGTTCTAGGCAACTGCATTTACTGACACTCCCCTGATAATTCTAAGCATTAAACCAGGGCTGGAACATCTGCTGGTCTCTAGGAGCAAATTGCACCCAGCAGGTGTTGCAGGGAATCTATCATTTCTAATTACCCCTTGAAGCAAAGCAGGCTACTCTGCCAGTACACTTAGGCTCTTAGCTTAGGTACCTTTTCTTCCTTATTCCGTGATATTTTGCAATTGATTTTTTTCTTAGTAGATCTGAGAAAACAAACTTCTAATATTTACATTACAGTGAAATATAAGAAGTGGATAAGAAGTTATCTCTCAAGATTTCTCAGACTGTTAGCCACATTCATTACTGATTTGCTCTGTATTTTTATATTCATCCAATAGATGTTGATATTCTCTCTAGTTTTATAAATGACCTCTTATCTACTTCAAAGAAATTATATAAAATCACACTAACTGTAAGGAAATCAAACCAGTCAATCCTAAAGGAAATCAGTCCTGAATATTCATTGTAAGGACTCATGCTGAAACTGAAGCTACAATACTTTGGCCACCTGATGCAAAGAACTGACTCACTGGAACAGATCCTGATGCTGGGAAAGATTGAAGGCAGGAGGAAAAGGGGACGACAGAGGATGAGATGGTTGGATGGCATCACCAACACGATGGACATGAGTTTGAGGAGTTGGTGATGGACAGGGAAGCCTGGTGTGCTGCAGTCCATGGGGTCGCAAAGAGTTGGACACAACTGAGCGGCTGAACTGAGTTTTTATTAGTGTTTGTAAAGCATTAAGGAAGTCTGGTAAAATATGTTTAAAAATGAATTCTAGTTAATGATAATTTTATAAATATTATTTAACATAGAATTTTATAATATTCCTTGGACCCCAAAATATTTTTTATGATATTATTTTGAGAGTTTTTTTATGTGCAGTATCAATTCACAGATAAATTTAGTTTTAGAAAATATTCCTCACCATTGCTTAGAGACAACTTTCAACCTTTAACATAGCAAAAATACATCTAGGAAAAACTCATAAAAATGATAAAACTTTTAAAAGTAAAGTTTTCCTTTTAACTCAAAGAAGACTAAATCATCAAAGAAAACATTGCCAAAAAATTTCTTATTGAGCATGAAAATGGATGTTGTGTATTATGCTTACTCTTTTATTATTTTCACCTTATTTTGTGATAGTTCTAGAAGTAACATAGCTGATTTATTAGATTTAATTTTCAGTGATTAACTTAGACAAGAAATGCAATAAAATGGGGACTTTAAATTGCTAAAAGCCAGAACTGTTTAAAAAGTTAATTAAAATATAAAATTAAAAAATTTTTAAGTTAATAAAAAACACTTTTCATTCAATACTATGTTTTTAATACAAACATAGTTTGTTCAGTTATGGACATTAAAACATACTTCAAATTTTAAACAGAATTTGAGCAATTCATTCAATTTGAGCAGTTCATATTTTACCACATGTGGGTGATGTGTTTAAGACGTCTCATTTTAACAGAGTGCTACAGTGATGAAATAAATGCATGTGTGCAGTACTATTAATAAGCTGCACTAGCCCAACACGCACCCTATTCAGAGGCAGTTGGTTAAGACTACTTTACCACTCTGCAAATGAAGAAACCTTGTACTCAATTGGCCCCATCCTTGAAAAAACTCCCCTATAATTCAACTTAACCTTTTTTTAAAGGGCAAGGGCTAAAAAATAAGAAATTCTGCACAGAGCTAAAAAATATAACTGATGTGATAGGTTGATGTGTATTCTTAAAACAGAAAAAGTTTTCACTATAATTTAAATTGTTTTGATTATAATACATGAATGGGAGTTAGATAAACTTTTTGTAAATCTGATTTGTGTACTGGACACTAAAAATTATAAAGCAAATACAGTTTCAGAGGCAACTATTTTACCTTCTAAGATCCTAAAGACTTTAATAACTCAACAGAAAACTTTACATTTTTGCGGGGAAAGGACATAAAAACTCCTTGTAAATATGGAATTATCCATTCAATTCAGACTGAAGTCCACTTAAATTTTGGCAGAAATTTGCTGATGTATGTACTGCTCATGAACACCCTCAAGTAGAAGCTTGTGAAGCCACAATTAACTCTTAATGTACAAACTATTTAAGGAAAGTAAAATTATTCTGGATAGTTGGAAAAGGAAGAAATAAGGGAGCAAAAACACTCTGTTACTGGTGATTAGTTTGGACCACCAGTAACAAGAAATAAAAGTAAGTGAGTGGTATTTATAGAAACAACCACACCGCAGGCAGACCAGAGGTTTCTAAAATTTATTCTAAACTGCATGGTCGGAGCTAACAAGTCACACATCGAAGTGTAGCCAAACCTCATTCGGGGCCAGGAAATAAGAACAGAAATAAAACAATGGTTAATGATGCCCTTGAAGGGAGGCAAGATTTCAGAAGCTGAGTTTAAAGGAACCCTCCAGTGATGGTGACTCATGGGCAAAGAACTCAGCATGGACTTGCTCCTTTTTCCAAGCTATTTATTCTAAACATATCTAAAAGTTTATAAAAGCTGGGGGTAGGAGGAGCAGACCTCTTATTCTCCTTGCTTCTATCGGTTTTATGTTTCCAGTGCCTAGTTTTCCCTTTGTTGTTATTTAGTCACTAAGTCGTGTCTGGCTCCTTTGTGACCCCATGGACTGTAGCCCGCTAGGCTCCTCTGTCCATGGAATTTTCCCAGGCAAAAATACTGGAGTAAGTTGCCATTTCCATCTCCAGGGGATCTTTCCTACCCAAGGATCAAACCCATCTCTCCTGCATTGCATGCAGGTTATTTACCACTGAGCTACTAGGGAAGCCCTAGTTTTCCTTAGATCTAGTTAACCAAATACAGAAGTTCATTTAGATGCCCCTCTAGGCTGAAGGGTCTTTAAGCATTGCTTTAAAAAAGATATTAACTTGCACAATATTTCCAAGAATCTCCATTTTTTTTTAACTTTAAAACATGATTTTTAGTTTTTGGATAAACAAATATTCATTTATATTCTATTTTGTTGTTGTTTAAAGTCAAGCTACCTCAATATCCTTCAATGACATGCATATGTGTTTTTAAAAGCATCTCTGACTGAAGGATAGAAGATGGGTGCAGAGGGTGTGGATGGTCACAGAATGCTGGGCGACCAGAAAGGAGGAATTGCATGTGAGGTAGGACAGAGCAGTGCTGATGGAGAAGCAGAGAAGAATAGAGGGATATTTATAAGACTAAAGTTTACAGGGAGGGTCAACCATGCCTTTGGATGGGTACTGGAGGACGGAGAAAGGGGGACATGACTTGGACAACTCTAGCACGGCTGCAGCAGTAATGTCATTTATTGGGACCAAGTGACAGCTTTTGGAGCAAACTTTTCATAAGAAGAGAAGGCGAGATTGTGTCCTACTCAAAGTACCTAGCAAAGCAAGGAAGTCTTATAGTCACATCTTATTAAAATAATTTCCACCAGCCACATAAGTAGGTGACTCAACTATTTTTAACTGACTTATTTGTTCTTTAGACGTATGACTGTGAGCTTCCCAGCACCTTTGGGCATCTCCCATATTGAAATGGGAATGTTCAATAACCTGGGAGTGGGGCTTAAAAAGAATCTACATCAGGACTTCCTTGGCAGTCCAGTGGTTAAGACTCCCCACTTCCAATGCAGAAACATGGGTTTCATCACTGGTCAAGGAACTAAAATTCCATGTGACAAGTTAAAAGTTAAAAAAAAAGAAGAACCTATACCAAAGGCCCATTCCAAAACCTTAAAATCAGAATTCCAGGAATCCAATCACAGGTATCAGTACTCTTAAAACCTCTTCTAAATGATTCCAGTGTGAAACCATGATTGAGAATTAAAATATAATTCCTAATACCTTGCGAGCCATCTGTGTTAGTGCCCTCATCGATTCTCCAGTTACAGCATGTGCGTAGCTCTGTTCCAGCGCTTCTAACATTCTACCTGATCAGACTCTGATTTGTGTATGTGTTTGTGTCTCTCACCACTTCACAGCACCTTGAGGTCAAAGGCTATCTGGTTTTCATCTTTATACTCCAAACACCCAACACATGCTAAGAACACACTAAATGCCATCCGTCCGTACTTTTGCTGCAGAGTAAATTCTACAGATTTAAAATTAGGTTGATCTTGCCCATTTCTCTTCTTGTTGTCCCCAGTAGATCTAGTGGAGTACTTTGGAGTAAGGAAAAATGTATCCAGAACAAACGATTCTGCTCAGTTTTCAGTTTTAAAGTTAGCCTCCTTAAGTCATAGTAGAGACAAAAGTCTGAAAGCCAACAAAACTTTAATTTAAAAGAAACTTGATTTTGCCAGAGTTAAGGGTTTTGCAGGGGAGGAGTGAGGATGTGGTCTAGAAAGTCAGATCTGTATATCAAGAACCACGGTCTTGGCCTTAGGGACTAGAGTGCACTGCAGGAACCACCGAGAGGACAGCAGTGTGAAATAGTGTAAGACTAGTTTGGTCCAAAAAGAGTAGGTCATTACAAGCAAACTAGGAAACATGACCAGGGTGCAATGAATCTTTGAGAAGAGCTTGGTAATCTCTGTCATACATTTATCCGTGATGCTGAGCATGAGAGCAGAAACAACTCTGGACAGTGTCCAGGCAGTTGGACTAACAGGTATTGGCAACAACTTGGACACGCTGTCCCCGAAACTTTTACGTGGCACAGGAAAAACTAAGCAGAACGCCTAAGGGTGGGTACCGTTGTGGCTGACAGACCAGGAAGGGCCGTGCCGTGGAGATGTGGGCATCTCAAAAGACCAAAGTGAGGATACTTTCCAGCAAATGCCTTAGGATAGAGGTCAAAGCCCAGCAGTTAAGATTCAGTGAAATGTCAATGCCTCTGGGAAGGTTAGGGAGGAGGGAGGCTGAAGACTGCAAACCAGACTCACACTTTCATTCTCAACCCTCTCCCCATCCCAGGCCATTAATATTCCAATACTTCCTCTGGGATGGGTGGGGGTGGGTGGGATAATCTGATGTGCTTTAATGACAACAACACAGTGTGAACTGAGTTCACTGGATTTAGCAGAAGGCATGGATTTAGCAGAAGGCATGGATGTAGCAGAAGGCATTGATGCTCACAGGAAGTACAGTTTCAAAGAAACGGTGGGAGTGAAAGTCAGAAGACGTGGGTTGAAGGCCACGTCTGGTCAATGAGGAAGTGCAGGCTGCTTTCTTGAAGCAGATGACTGACTATGGGAGAGGGCAGGATAGATTATAAATAGCAAGGCAGTAGGGCAATATTGCATAACTGACCAAATAAGTTAACACGGGAACGGAACATGCAGAACATCATGATTAAAAACCCACCACAGCAATTATCCTTCAATTTAAAATAAATACATTTTTAAAAATAAATAAAATGGATAACCAACAAGAAAAAAAAACATTCAGCACAGATTCCTATTTCTCTGAAACCTAATTCTCCACTAGTGACTGGCTCTGATATACACTTCTAAAAGAGTTAACTTCAGATCCCAAACTTTGAGAATATGGGCTTTTTTTCATTATCACTCATATTCCCGGGTTATAGATGTTCTGTTGCAATATTAAGCTGTGATGTTATTAATTTCTACAAATTCCTCATATCTTTAAAAATAGTGGGAGAGTAATGATTCATAAATTCAGCAACATTAGAACATATATTTCAAAAGCATTTTTCCAATAATTCAGTAAATTCCAAATTGCTGAAATCTACCCATGTCTCATATTATTTACTGAAAATACACTAAATATAAGACAACTTATCCAAATCATCCTCTAAAATGATAATTTTCTTAACTTCCAAAGTGATTAAATAAATAATTTTACAATTTCATGCTTTAGGTTGGAAAGATTATGCTGTCATGTCTAGGGAATATTTTGTCATTGTTGTTCAGTCACTCAATCATGTCCAACTCTTTTGCGACCCTATGGACTATAGCCTGCCAGCCTTTTCTGTCCATGGGATTTCCCAAGCAAGAAATCTTGGAGCAGGTTGCCATTCCCTTCTCCAGGGGATCCTCCTGACCCAGGGATCAAACCCTCATCCCCGCACTGGCAGACAGGTTCTTTGTTTCTGAGCCACCAGATAAGCCCCTAGGGAATATTTACTGTAGTCTAAAATCCTATCACACCAAATGTTACTAAGGTATATGCCACATCACCTTAATACTAGTGATTGTTTATCCAAAAAAAAGCTCACTTCCCCCCAAAACAATCAAGACACAGGATTTAGGTTATACCTATAATCTTAGTGTTGGCCATGTGGCTTTAGCTTAATGACAGCTTTAGATGTGCAACCTATCTTCTTTCATACCTGGGTCATGAAACACATGAACTAACAACTAAAGCAGAAAGTGGTCACAAAATAATTAACTCAATAACTGCTATTAAAATATTATGACAGAGATTTTCATTTCATTCTTATTGGTTGACTATGACACACCCCAAAACTAAAGTGCCCAAGGTAACTGCAAGATCTTATCACCTTTTAGAAACTTTTGGCGACATACCAACTGGTTAAAGGTTAGTAATATAAACACAGGTCATGTGAGTGTTTGTTCTAAAATACTTAGGAATTCAGAGCTTGAATCCTACTAGGATATCTCTGGGAGTGGTGGGAAAGTTCCACAACATAAGAGGGAATCAGCTTCAAGTATTGATGCAAGAAAATTATCCCAAATGTCTCTAATCAGCCACGAGAGCAAGAGATAACTTGAAAGTCATTGGAAATATTAACTACATAAAATAAAGAAAATTGACTATTAAATAGGTCAATGTCCTTGAACCTTTTTATAGAGACTCTTCCCTATGACATGAGCCTGGATTTGTGGGGAATATTCCTATGACAGGTATTACCTATGGAAAGACAGCATGTTACCAGAGCTATAATCAGTCTAGCACAGCACTGAACTATGCAGCCCATTATGGAAATTCAATACTTATTCAATAAAATAATAAGTAATTTCATTGTTGTTTAATTGCTCAGTCGTGTTCAACTCTTTTGCAACCCCATGGACTATAGCCCACTGGGCTCCTCTGTCCATGGGATTTTCTGGGCAAGACTACTGGAGTAGGTTGCTATTTTCTCCTCCAGGGGATCTTCTGAATCCAGGGATTAAACCTGCATCTCCGTGTCTCCTACACTGCAGGCAAACTCTTTACCATTAAATCACCAGGGAAGCCAAATAATTTCATTACTAATACTAATTTCAGTAGATTCTAAGCCAGATTAGACATAATCTATTCTGAGTTAAGCAGATTCTGAAACTGTTGCAAGATACTCTGTTATAGAGCCATTTCACACTCGGTAGGATGTAAACTATGAATAGAAAAATTCAGGTCTCGTTCCAGATCGCCGCTCAACCTGCTTTAATGCAAGTGACTTTCTCACATATTCTAAGGTGGTTTTCTCTGGAAACTGGAATGGTAACTGTCATTTCCAGATATGATTGTGTGTCAGACGGGACTGAATCACCATCAGCTGAGATCAGTATGTCACTAGAAACCACAGTCAAGATGAAAAACAAAAACAAGGAAGTTAAGGCTGGAAGAGGTTAATGACTTGCTCAACATAAAAGAGTAGAGAGTTGAAAAGTTCAACTGGACACTATTCATGACAAAGAGATTATTGCACTTGTAAAACAAATACATTATATATAAAATATTTTTTTTAGGAAGGAAATATTTTCAAGTAATGGCAATGATGAATTACAGTATCAATGGGAAGTATTTACAGACCCCAGAGCACATCTAATCAAATACCCAAATTTGTAGATGAGAACCTGAGATTATATTCAACTTGATGAAAATTGAGGCCCGCTTTTTCCATGAACCATATCACCTTATATATAAAAATACTTTGTAAATTATAAGGGGATAGAGAGCTATAAAATATAAGTAGTTAAGACAGAAAATTAATTATTGTACATTAGCTGTGAGAGATTCCAAGTGCTGTGACTGTCTTTGGAACTGCACAGCTTAATACACCTGATCATCTATTTATATGCCATGGTTTTGTTTGCTGGTGAGTGCAGAGAGAGAATAGCATCTGTTTTCTGCCTAGATATTAAGGTTAGGTGGAGAAGGCAATGGCACCCCACTCCAGTACTGTTGCCTGGAGAATCCCATGGATGGAGGAGCCTGGAAGGCTGCAGTCCACGGGGTCGCTGAGGGTCGGACACGACTGAGTGACTTCACTTTCACTTTTCACTTTCATGCATTGGAGAAGGAAATGGCAACCCACTCCAGTGTTCTTGCCTGGAGAATCCCAGGGACGGGGGAGCCTGGTGGGCTGCCATCTATGGGGTCGCACAGAGCCGGACATGACTGAAACGACTTAGCAGCAGCATGAAGGTTAGGACTTCAGTCTGGTTAGGGCAATAGGACAGCATCTAAAGTTGAAAAGGACATTTCCATGAAATTCACTGTGAAATACAGGGCAAGAATACTGCCATTTTGCATGTAGATGTCTAAATGTAACACTGGGAATTGTACTTTGGGCATTAGTAGCATAATCTCAACTATGCACACAGCTTGTATAATCTAAGACAGTCAGATTATACACTGCTGCTGCTGCTGCTGCTAGTCGCTTCAGTCGTGTCCGACTCTGTGCGACCCCAGAGATGGCAGCCCACCAGGTTCCCCCGTCCCTGGGATTCTCCAGGCAAGAACACTGGAGTGGGTTGCCATTTCCTTCTCCAATGCATGAAAGTGAAAAGGGAAAGTGAAGTCGTTCAGTTGTGTCCGACTCTTCACGACCCCATGGACTGCAGCCTACCAGGCTCCTTCGTCCATGGGATTCTCCAGGCAAGAGTACTGGAGTGGGGTGCCATTGCCTTCTCCAAGATTATACACTAGTAGTAATAAAAGTAGAGGTGACCCTAACTTAGAGAACCCAATGAAGTTTACAATTTGGGTCATTTTCCAAACCATTTATAACCTTAGCATATTCAATTTCTGTGCTCCTGCCAGCTTAATACTGCTCACACTGAGCTTTGTGTAGTTCCATTTTTAAATTCCTTGGTATCACGTCTTTCTATATACATGAAATAAACTCTTTTGGCCTCTGACTGATGCTCTTCCCCAACATACTGCCTAAGGAGAGGCAGTAAAACAAAATACTTAGGTAGGAATCACTGTTCCCTGGTGGCTCAGCAGTAGAGAATCCACCTGCAATGCAGGAGACACGGGTTTGATCCTTGGTTTGGGAAGATGTCCTGGAGAAGAAAAGGGCACCCCTGCCACTGCACATGGTTTCCAGTAGCAGGAAATACCCTTTATTTCTACTTTTTTTTTTCCCTTCTACTTTTGAAACCTTACAAAGTTTTAAAGACTTAAGTCAGATATTGCCCATCCCACGAAGATAATACTAGACATGTGTACTTGTGCCTTTTCTTCTAACAATTCTGAGAGAATTAACAAGTACGAAATAGTATTATGTGTGTGGCTATATGGGATATATTAGTATTTGTTGAAATACTTTCCCTACACTCTTCAGGCAGGCTATTTACACTCATCCTATGTCCATGTTAAATTCTAGAATCTTTGCTTCCTGGGGGAATCAATTTCCCCCTCATGCAATGTTTTCCCACACATATTTCAGGACAAAAATAATTAGAGGAAGCTCTGTTCAAGAAGAAGGGGAACTATATTAAGAATTATTCAATTTCTGTTCTATGGTAGGAAGAACTAAATCATTACTCCATTCTAATTAAGTTTATCAAAAGAAATAAAAACTTCTGAAGTTTTATGTGTCATTTAAATACTTGCCAACTAGTCATATGATATGACTGCATGTCACGTAGCCATGACCACTTTCTAGTGTGTAGAAAAAGTGAGTATATTCCACAACACATACATCTGATTTGATCTGAAGACAATTTACCTTCCTCTAGACATCTCCAGGTAAGCATAACACTTACAGTGCCAAGGTCAATGATGAAGCAGTCACCCTTGTTGAAACTGTCCCAGCTTAGGGGAACTTCCGTGGCCCTGACGACTCTCCGACCTTTCACATGCAGGAGCCTCTGAGCGGTCAAGTCATTTGTAAGCACATGATTGAGTCCAGACGCCACACCGCCAGCCTGATCAGTGAGAGAAAGAAAACAAAACAAAACAGCTGAGGCTTTGACACGGCAGCTTAGAAAACCGCTGGTGTTGGTACCAAACTGCTTGCTAGGCCAAGAGAAAACAGCCAAGTGCGTGTGAAAAATTAAATATGCAGAAGAGAATTTCCAACAGGCAAATCAATAGGTAATTGTTTTGTTGTGGGCTCTTTGTCCTTCCTATTTTAACCATTCCTGTTAATACCGCAAATATTTACAGAAAACCCTCAGTATATAAAACCTGCTACATAAACAGAAAAGAGTTGTTATTCTTTTCCTTTGGGGAACTAATGATTCTCAAAGCACTGAATGAGAAGGCAGATAAGGATTTCAGAGGAAAAGGTGACAGGAGGTTAGAGAGTTAGAGGTCACAAGCATACACGAAGGAGGGCCCGGGAACCAGGCAGCGTGAAATTCCCATGGTCACAGCCTCAAGACAGAGGAGGGACCTGAGTGCTTGCCAGGTATGGGCTGCTTCTAATCTTAGTCCTTGATTTTGCATTAAATAATCATCACATGTCTTATTTATCTATTTATTTAGGTAAAAAGAGTTTACAAAACATGCCAGGCCTAAGTATTTACAGTCTAAATTGGTTGCATATCCCCACCAAAACAGAAAGAAAATCAAAGTCCAACCACACTGAACTAAGAAATGGGGACAAATAAAGATGAACTGTATCAAGCACATCTTCTTGCATCATTTGAAATTAGCTTTCAGCTTTTTCAAGCTTTTCATTCTTTTCCTGAATTAAAATGTTAGGGATAATAATATTTATTTACTTCCCTAATTAACTATGAGGTAATGTATAAAATAAAGGTGCAGTGGAAATAAATCTGTTATTTATTGATCAAAATCCTCCCATGATAATATGGAAAGAAAATTAGCTGTATAAATTGGGACTTCCCCGGAGTCCAGTGGTTAAGACTCTGCCTTCCAATGCAGGGGTGCGAGTTCAATCCTAGGTTGGAGAGCTAAGATCCCAGATCCTCGGGGCCAAATAACCAAAAACATAAAACAGAAACAATATTGTAACAAATTCAATAAAGCCTTTAAAAATAAATGGTTCACATCAAAACAAAATCTTTAAAAAATGAAGTCTATTAAATAATCCAGATTTCAAGTTTATTACATCAACATATACAATAAATCCAAAGAAAGAGGTCAAGCTTCATATATAATTAATAGCACATTCTTTAAATTTCCAATGACTTTCAGACTTCTCCGCTTTTCCAAAAGGCCCTCATGAATATAAAGGTTTTATTAGTACGGGCTTAAATGTTGACTTCAGGATAACTATAACCACAAGCTTTTACAAATACATAATAATTTCCCAGTTCATAATTTTAAAAGGATTGCCATATTTCTTGACAGCACAAAGTAGTATAAAATAAAAATAAAGTTTATCATCTACATATTATGTTTTGCCATTTTAATTTTTTAAAATAAGAATTATACTGTGATCTGATAACAAAAAATAGTGTAAGAACACTGTGTTCTGAAAAAAAAAGTCATAAAATATAGAGTTGAATTAGGCTGAAAATAAATATATAATATTAGGATAATTTCATATGGTGAACTATCAGAGTGATATATATATAGTATGTGAACATTTAATGGTAGTTTTAAAAATTAATTTTGTCTCTAATATTTGATGCCAAAAATGAACAAAAAACTAAAGTTTCATATATATCCATATCAGAAAGTAATTCTTCTGTGAGCATTGCTTGAATGAACCCTAGAAACTCCCAGTCTCCTTCTACCTACTTTATAGAATGAAAGCAAGGTGGATGATCTTCTAAACCAAGGGCACCATAAATACAGTTTTACTGGCTGACAGATGTCTAATTGTTGCTACTTACAACCACAGTTGGGGCTGGGTCTTGTTCAAGCTGGGACAGGGGCTTAGCCAGAGATATAATAAAGGAAGCAATGCTGCCGCTGCTGCTGAGTCGCTTCAGTCGTGTCCGACTCTGTGCAACCCCATAGACGGCAGCCCACCAGGCTCCCCCGTCCCTGGCATTCTCCAGGCAAGAACACTGGAGTGGGTTGCCATTTCCTTCTCCAATGCATGAAAGTGGAAAGTGAAAGTGAAGTCGCTCGGTCGTGTCCGACCCTCAGCGACCCCATGGACTGCAGCCTACCAGGCTCCTCTGTCCATGGGATTTTCCAGGCAAGAGTACTGGAGTGGGGTGCCATTGTCTGCTCCGAAAGGAAGCAATAGTAAGTAAGTAAGTCATCCTCTATAACTCCACCCCATCTCCCTATAAAACCTCACAGAGAAAAAAAACCACAAGTCAATTAAATGACATGGGACATGGGAAGATGGTCTCACCGTTTCCTAGCTACATCTTTATACTGCATATGGCAACTAAATGTGACCATTGCTGACTTGGTAATGGTAGACTTTGCCAAATTTTACTCATTTCAAATAGACACAATATCCTTTTCAAAGAGTATTCTTAAATAAAAATTCATCCAGACGTTTGAACCATTTACTTATATTGAAAGCATCATAATATCATGGTTACTAGCTTAGGCACTGGAGTCGGTCACCCAATTCAGTCATATAGTACCTACGCTGCTGCTGCTGCTGCTAAGTCACTTTAGTCGTGTCCAACTCTGCGACCCCATAGACGGCAGCCCACTAGGCTCCTCTGTCCCTGGGATTCTCCAGGTAAGAATACTGGAGTGGGTTGCCGTTTCCTTCTCCAATGCATGAAAGTGAAAAGTGAGACCTTCACAAATTAGGCTCTCTAAGCTTCCATTTACTTATCTTAATAGGATGATAATGATAGAAACTGACTACAGGGCTGCTTTTTTCACTTAAATGAGATGACACATGTGAAGTGCTTAGTATATCCCTAAAAGCATGAAATTAAGTATAACATAATAATCTTTGCTAAAGTTCTGGGTGGTAAAATGATCTCTGTTTCCACATCTCCTATCAAGTCTAGCTACAACTACACATGTTACCATCTGGTTAATGTCACTAATGATAAGATAGTAAACTGATTTTTTTGCTGATAAATTTGACCTCTATGTGCAAATATCCTCTTTCTAAAAAATGCTGATCTGTGGTGGTTTTAATGTTGACAATTAGAAGACAATTATTCAATAACTGTAAAATTACTTTTATCATGTCCACTTTTAAATATATTTCCAGAAATTTGATTTCAAAAGACCCACTAATACCAGAAGAATTAATAATAGCATGAGTCTCAAATGATTGCATATGCACTATAACATACACATTTTTATCATTTAATCTAATCCTTATGACACCTACACAAGAAAGCTGTTGTTATCCTGTTGCACATTTGAGGAAATTGAGCACAGAAAACCTGTTTCCCTGTGGCAAACAAGCCACATGTGACAGAAATGGGTTCATAATCAGGATGATGGTACAGTACATGCATTTAGTAATACAAGCTCCAGCTTATTCTAAATCTTGGATTCATTGATATACAGGGGACTTCAGGATCATTTGACATAAAATAACTCATGTGAATTAAATAAAGGGCAATAGTTTCATATTTAATAGTCTCTAGATTAGAGTCAGAATTCTAGTTTAGTAGTTTACTTCTGAGGTTTTAGGTCTCCACAGGGCTAATATACTGGAGGGGCGGAGTGGCAGGGTCTCACAGAATACCTGCTGAAGCACTTTTGATTTTAAAAAGATTGTTTCTGGGGTGTTTGTAGGGAAGGTATTCCTCACACTTTAACTGAACATTCTCCGGGGCATGGGGAATAATGAAAGACGGACAATCTGCAAGGGTCACTGAGAGAATTCCAGAAAAAGCTATCCTTTACTGAAAGTTGCCTTAAAGGTATAGAGATAGTTAATTATCTGATATTTTACTTGTTTATTTCCAAAGTAAAGTCATTTGATAATGAATTTCAGGCCAAACACATAAACTCTGTGAGTGTGAGTGTGTGTGTGTGTGTGTGTGTGTGTGTATGCCAGTGTTTATGTAGGAGTTTGTGAGGCTGAACCACGCATATGTTCAATTCAGTGGTTTCACTTGTAACATTTCTAAGATCAAACTAAGCTATTTGGGAAATGTATGTACAGTTCTATGTATTAACTGAAGTTATACTTGCTATAAATACTGAATTCATACGTTCCAGAACTGAAATTCCTGAGTCATGTATTTGTAGCAAATTCAGCGATTCTTTAGAATAGCAAAAAATAAACATTATTAATGCCCACGTTGCCTATATTTACTTAACTTCATTAAAAATTACCCTTCCAAATGAGATTAAGTCAGAATATGTCACACATTATACCATATATTCCACAAACATTTATCAAGCACCTATTATGTCTCTAGAGAGTCCTGGGGCTATATCAGTGAACAAAATAGATTAAAATGAAAACGAAATACCCTGCCCTCTTTCTGAATTACTTCACTAGGTTTAAGCAGCACTGACATATACTAACTACCATGTGTAAAACAGCCCGCCAGTGGGAAGCTGCTGTACAGGCACAGGGAGCTCAACCCGGAGCTCTGTGACAACCTAGAGGGGTAGGACGAGGTGGCGGGGGCGCGGAGGGGAGGTTCAAGAGGGAGAGGACATGTGTATACTTACGGCTGATTCACATTGTTGTATGGCAGAAGCCAACACAATATTGTAGAGCAATTATCCTCCAATTGAAAAAAAAAACACCTGCCCTCAATGAACTTTTATTCTATCAAGACATGAGGTATGGATGCATAGGAAGAGAAAAGGGGTCATAAAACAATTTGAGGGAGCTGCTTACCTTGTATTTCAGACCTCCTCTAAAGTAGCCAACAAAGTCCGTAGACTCATAGCCTTGAAGTTCTCTGTTCTGCACAGGTTTGCCACCCAAATAGTCATCCATCTGAACAGTAAAGATGGCAGCTGCTGTGCTTTCATCCTGAGTACACTCCTTTCCTAAAAGAGCAAATGACAGTATCTCATTTGTCAACTGAGAAACAGGATTAAGGCAGAATGTCTGATAAGAAAAAACTCAGAAACTATCTTTGAATTATACTGTGTGCATCACAATAAACTGTGGAAAATTCTGAAAGAGATGGGAATACCAGACCACTTGACCTGCCTCTTGAGAAACCTATATGCAGGTCAGGAAGCAACAGTTAGAACTGGACATGGAACAACAGTCTGGTTCCAAATAGGAAAAGGAGTACATCAAGGCTATATATTGTCACCCTGCTTATTTAACTTCTACGCAGAGTACATCATGAGAAATGCTGGGCTGGAAGAAGCACAAGCTGGAATTAAGATTGCCAGGAGAAATATCAATAACCTCAGATATGCAGATGACACCACCCTTATGGCAGAAAGTGAAGAGGAACTCAAAAGCCTCTTGATGAAAGTGAAAGTGGAGAGTGAAAAAGATGGCTTAAAGCTCACCATTCAGAAAACGAAGATCATGGCACCCGGTCCCATCACTTCATGGGAAATAGATGGGGAAACAGGGTAAACGGAGTCAGACTTTATTTTTTTGGGCTCCAAAATCACTGCAGATGGTGATTGCAGCCATGGAATTAAAAGACGCTTACTCCTTGGAAGGAAAGTTATGACCAACCTAGAGAGCATATTCAAAAGCAGAGACATTACTTTGCCAAGAAAGGTCCGTCTAGTCAAGGCTATGGTTTTTCCTGTGGTCATGTATGGATGTGAGAGTTGGACTGTGAAGAAAGCTGAGTGCTGAAGAATTGATGCTTTTGAACTGTGGTGTTGGAGAAGACTCTTGAGAGTCCCTTGGACTGCAAGGAGATCCAACCAGTCCATTCTGAAGGAGATCAATCCTGGGTGTTCATTGGAAGGACTGATGCTAAATCTAAAACTCCAATACTTTGGCCACCTCATGCAAAGAGTTGACTCATTGGAAAAGAGCTTGATGCTGGGAGGGATTGGGGGCAGGAGGAGAAGAGGACGACAGAGGATGAGATGGTTGGATGGCATCACCGACTCAATGGACATGAGTTTGAGTGAACTCCAGGAGTTGGTGATGGACAGGGAGGCCTGGCGTGCTTCGATTCATGGGGTCGCAAAGAGTCGGACACGACTGAGTGACTGAACTGAACCATAAATTTATGTATAAATTGTTCATCTTCAACAGAACAATTTTTCTGCAGAAATGATTCAGTATAAAATACTATTTTGCTAATAAGTAAAAGAAATTCTCTGTATCTGCTTTCCAGTTTGTTTTTTTTTAAACCTTAAAAGAATCACCACTGTCCAAATACGTTCAGGATGATATAACAATATATTCCAGTAGGATTCAGATTCATTTGTTACAGTCAATAAGATCAGGCTATCAAAACATTTTTCAGTTGTCTTAGCCTTTCTCAGCATTAATCTCCAGGTTTCCAACATGTCAATATATTAATATTTGTAAGGAATACAAACATCATAGGCCAGAACTAAACAACACTTTGAGAACAGGAAAATTAATGTAACTTGACCTTATCTCTATTTTTAAAGTATAAAGGTTTTTTTTTTTAATAAGTATGTGTAACATAGGCATAATTAAGTCAATACATTTTTAAGGAATTTCACATGTTTTGATTCTTTCCACTGCCAAGCACCTTAATTCCTCCAAAGTCATAATCTTCAATAGCCCTGTCAAAAAGCTCAACCCACAGCTGCCAGTTAGTCCATAATTCTTTATTTGGGCTTCTCTGAACTTCAATGGAATATGGTCACACTTCAAAATTCTCCCCATGTAATCTTTGGAATCCAATTTTCTCAAGCAATTTACTTTAGCACCATGTTTAAGATCAAGAGATGGATATCTGTCTGGTTCTGAATTTGACAACTTTAAAAATGAGGCTTCCCTGGTGGCTCAGTGGTAAAGAATCCATCTGTCAATGCAGGAGATGTGGGTTTGATTCCTGGGTGGGAAAGATCCTCTGGAGAAGGAAATGGCAACCCACTCCAGTATTCTTGCCTGGAAAATCCCATGGACACAGGGCCCGATGGGCTAGAGTCCATGGGGTCACAAAAGAGTCAGATACAGCTTAGCAACTGAACAACAAAAATGTATTAAGTTCAAATCATATTCACTCCTAAGCGATAAAAACCTAGAACAGTACAGATGGTTGGGATACGCCAATACATTTTTTTTTTAAGTCCAGAAACTGTGTTCTCTAGATAAATATAAAGATCGCTTCTAGGACTACAGAGCTGATAATTTCCCTCATATCTTAAGCTTTCCCCTGTGTTTGAGTCCCAGTGTCCCCACTTGACTGTCTTACTGGCATCAGATAATATTCTCTGAAGGAAAAGGGAGAATAAAAGCAGCAGCATGCTCACATCTTTTGAATGTTAACATATGCAGTATCATCCTGGGAATTTAACATATTACACACATTTAACTTTCATAATTCTAATACAGATCTGATCCAGGCCACCTCACTGAGGTCAAAACACCAATTCTTAAGACCCAGTGTCCTCAGTGTACACAAAGATCAGAACCAGGACAGTCCTGCTGCTGCTGCTGCTGCTGCTGCTAAGTCGCTTCAGTCATGTCCAACTCTGTGCGACCCCATAGATGGCAGCCCACCAGGCTCCCCCGTCCCTGGGATTCTCCAGGCGAGAACACTGGAGTGGGTTGCCATTTCCTTCTCCAATGCATGAAAATGAAAAGTGAAAGTGAAGTCGCTCAGTTGTGTCCGACCCTCAGCGACCCCACGGACTGCAGCCCACCAGGCTCCTCCGTCCATGGGATTTTCCAGGCAAGAGTACTGGAGTGGGATGCCATTGCCTTCGTCGAGGACAGTCCTGAGAAGACCTCAAAATTTAAAAGACATTTAAAAACTTTTACTATACCTAACCTGTGTGAAAACCGTTAATGACTCTAGAAATAATAGTAGCTAATATACATTTATAGCACCCTTGCTATGGGCCAGACACTGTGCTAGTGTTTTACATTAATGATCTGCTTTAATCTTCAAATGACCTAACGTAGCCAAAATCATTTTCTACTATGTTACAGCAGAGGACATGGAGGCTTAGAGAGAAAAAGTAACTTCCTTGAGGTCATAAAGTTGACCTTTGGCAGACACAGCCCAGGTTTCTAAGACAGGTTTCTGTGACTCTGAGGCACAGATCTTAGAAATTACAATACTAGTAGGTTTTTTAAACTCAGACTCTCACTAGCAGTAACATTTTGAGGTGACTGGGGAATGTAATTTTCCTCCCTGGATAATTGACACATAAACATTTAAAAGCTGTAACAATACTAGAGTTCACCTGGAACCCCAATTAGGAGTATTCACTAAAGTTGAAGAAAGGAAGTCAGTCAAGTATATTAAAGAAAGGATTGGATTTATTTATAACTCCTCTCTTACTCTCAAAGAAGACTGGTGTGCTATCTTCTCAGGAAAAAAGAAAATCAGTAGCTAGATATCAATTTTATGAACTCATTGTGGTCAAAGGAAATTACTTAACACACATAAAAAGCACATGCAGTTTTGCAGTCTGAAAGAGCTCGAGTGTCATTCTTCTGTCCACTTCCCCATCCATAAATCAGATTATCACTGAAGGCAAAGATGTTAAAGGAGGGAAACTTAAATCAACCTTAATAGGAAAGGTGTTAAGGATGATGCATCTGATACACGTATTCTTACTTGAGAACAGGTTGAAATCCGAGTTTCTTGAGGTAGATACAAATGGATAGGTATGTGATTAATGAATGAACTTGAAGTAAGTTAATTAAATTATCCTGTAATTTGTTGATGCTTATGTACTGTGCCAGGCCAGGGAATGTCAGTATGAGTAAACCAGAGTCTTCTAAAAAGGCTGAAAGGTCTTAATGAAACCAATACTAGCCTTTGAATATAAAAACTAGAATCAAATTCAGTTATAGCATGATGAAATTCTCATAAGTGTTCAAAAACTATTGAGTGTTCTGAATGAGTTCTTATGATTTCATTTATTTTTCCCATGCTGATTTTCCCAATGCCTTTCATGTTATATTCTTTTATGTTATGTTATTTACATTACATTGTGTTATATTTTATTTGTACATATGCTGTATGTATGTTTGTTTAGTCTCCAAGTCGTGTATGACTCTTTTGTAACACCCATGGACTGTTGCCCGCCAAGCTTCTCTGTCCATGGGATTTTCCAGGCAAGAATACTGGAGTGAGTTGTCAGTTCCTTCTCCAGGGAATCTTCCCGACCTAGGGATCTAATTTGCGTCTCCTGCACTGCAGGCAGATTCTTTACCACTGAGCACCCTGGGAAGCCATATGCTATAAGCTTCCTGAAATTGTTTCGAGGATGTGATGATTTCATATATGCTGCTACTGCTGCTAAGTTGCTTCAGTTGTGTCCGACTCTGTGTGACCCCATAGACAGCAGCCCACCAGGCTCCCCCGTCCCCGGGATTCTCC
>NW_011495039.1:513417-518856 GCF_000754665.1 Bison bison bison | reverse complement strand
TGCTAAGTCACTTCAGTCGTGTCCGACTCTGTGTGACCCCATAGACAGCAGCCCACCAGGCTCCCCCGTCCCCGGGATTCTCCAGGCAAGAACACTGGAGTGGGTTGCCATTCCTTCTCCAATGCATGAAAGTGAAAAGTCAGAGTGAAGTCGCTCAGTCGTGTCTGACTCTTAGCGACCCCATGGACTGCAGCCCACCAGGCTCCTCCATCCATGGGATTTTCCAGGCAAGAGTACTGGAGTGGGGTGCCATTGCCTTCTCCGGATTTTATATATAAAACATAATAAAAAGAGAGGTTTAATGACTAGGTTAATGGAATATCCATTCATGATAAAAGCTCTCGGCAAGTCTAGAATACGGGGGGAAATGCTCAACTTAATAAACAGCATCTTCAAAAAACATAAAGCTAACATAATTTTTAATGATCAAGGACTGAATCCTTTCTCCCCAAAATGGGGAACAAGGCAAGTACTCTTATGAACATAACACAGGAAGTTCTAACTATTGCAGAAAGGTAGGAAAAAGAAATAAAAAAACATAAAGATTGTAAAGGAATAAAACAATGTGTCTATTTAGAAATGACAGGATAATCTGCATAGAAAATCCTAAGAATAAAACAAACCCTTTAGAATAAATGCATTCAGCAAGATAGCATGATAAATATTAACCAATAACAAAAAGCAGTCGCATTTTTATATAGAAACAATGAACATGCAGAAATTGAAATTGAAATCACAATATCATTTTCAGTCACTTCAAAGAAACTGAAATACTCAGGAATATGTTTAACAAAACAAGTACATGATCTACATGCTAACAACTACAAAATGATGATAAAAATCAAAGACCTTAGTAAAGACAGTGTTCGTGAATTATAAGTCTTGTAATATAATAAATATGTCAAATTTCCCCAAATTGATCTATAGACTTAATGCTATTCCTGTCAAAATCCTATCAAGGTTTATTACAGATTACATGAGTTTGTTATAAAATTAATGTGAAAAGGCACAGTCCCTAGAACAGCTAAAGCAATCCTGACAAAGAAAAATAAGGTAAAAAAACTAATTCTATCTGATATTAAGTTTTCCTATACAGGCACAATAATTAATTAAGATAGTGTGGTACTGGTTGAAGAATCGACAGATGGATCAATAGACCAAGTTTCCTCAAATAGAACATTTTGTAAAACTTTAGTATGTATAGTTTAGTATACTAAATTAGTATACTATATGTATACTAATTCAGTATGCTGCTGCTGCTAAGTCGCTTCAGTCATGTCGAACTCTGTGCGACCCCGTAGACGGCAGCCCACCAGGCTCCTCCATCCATGGGATTTTCCAGGCAAGAGTACTGGAGTGGGGTGCCATTGCCTTCTCCACTAATTCAGTATGCACACATTAAAGTATAAGCATATAAGTACAGGACGCACAGACTGTCACAACCAGGATATTGACACTGATACAATCCACTTATACACTTTTCATATTTCCCCAATTTTACTTGTAGTCATCTGCACTTGTACATTAGTTAAATATAATTTTATCACATGTGTAAATTTACATACCCACCATCATAGTCAAGACACTGTATAGTTCCATCACCAAAAAATCCCTCATGGTGTCTTTTTAAAACTCCACCCACCTCCCACCTGAACTACTCCTTCCTCACCTCATCCTTAACCTCTGGTAGCAATGAATCTAGATTTTTAAAATGTTATATGAGTAGAATCATATAGCATGAGACCTACTGGTGTTGTTTTTCTTCTTCCCATTAGGCATAATTCCCTAAGGGATTCGTCTGACTTGTGTTTATCCGGAGTTTGGGGCTCTCAACCAGAGTGATGTCAGAAAGAGAAAAACAAATATCATATATTAGTGCATATATGTGGAAGCTAGAAAAATGGTATAGATGATCTTATTTGCAAAACAGAAATAGAGACAGCCACAGAGAACAAATGTATGGACACCACGTGGGGAAGGAGAGTGGGATGAGTTGGGAAATTGCGATTGACACATATACACTATTGACACGATGTATACACTAGATTACTAATGAGAATGTAACTGGATAGCTCGGGGAACTCAGTGCTTGGTGGCGACTTAAATGGGAAGGAAATTAAAAAAAAAAAAAAGAGTATGTGTATATATATGTATGTATAGTTGATTCACTTTGCTGTACAGTAGAAACTAACATAACATTAAAATTAATTTTAAAAAAGTTTGTTCCTTTATGTTGAGTAGTAGTCCTTGGTATAGACGTGCCACTTGTTTAATCAGTAACCTGTTGAAAGTTATGTGGGCTGACTGAAATTTTGCTATGACATCAGTGTACTGGTTCTTGCATGAAAATGAAATTTCTCTGGATTAAATACCTGTGAATGTAACTGCTGAATCACATGGAAGTTGCATGCTCAGTTTCATAAGAAACTGCCAAAGTCTTTTCCATAATGGTTGTACACTTTATATTCCACCCCCACCACAAGCGATGTATAAAACCCCAGTTTCTCAGCATCCTCCGCAGCCGGTGTATAAGTTCTTTGTATTGTATGTTGTATACGCTCACCCAGTTTTTTGGATTCACAGTGCCTTGAAATAGAACCCAGCACAGACTAGTTGGTAGATGCATTTAAACTGCTAGGTACAAAACCAAAATGTTTTTTTCAGGAAGAACCAATGCAACAACTTCTGAATGACATGCAACAAATGCTTACTTTGTAAAGGAAATAAAACAAAAAAATAATCCAATAAAAAGATCTGAGATATGCAAGGGTATTATGGAAAGACACTGAGGGAGAGGCCAGGGAAGATAACTCTTCCTCTGTTCTCCTGTTTTGGGCCCACTTCTTCCTGTTTCCCTTTTCTTCCTCTCAGCTGGCCTGTTTCTTCACTTCTACGCTATGCCCCTTTTCATACCAGGCTGATTTTAACTCTATTCTCTTTCATCTTCCTCTCAACTGACTTCCTTTAGTCAGGCTTTCTCTTCCCTTGAACTTTCAGCTCTCCCTCTTGGAATGTCCTCTCAATCTGTTTTTCTGAATAAAACTCACGAATTCACCCAAATTTAGGTCTAGTGGTGTGCTGGTGCTCAGTCGTATCTGACTCTTTGCTACTCCGTGGACAGTAGCCCGCCAGGCTCCTCTGTCCAGGGGATTTTTCCCAGGCAAGAATCCTGGAGTGGGTTGTCATTTCCTCCTCCAGGGGATCTTCCCAACCCAGAGATCGAACTCCCATCTCCTGTGTCTACTGCATTGACAAGGGTTCTTTAACCACACTTGCAAAGCCCAAATTTAGGTCGAGTTATATCTTCAGGTTCTGCTGGCTACTGTGCTCTAAACTTTCCACATTTCCCATGAGTTTCTATCACACAATCCCTCCCAACTCCCCTCATTTTCCTGTTTTTCCATCAAGGCTCTTCTGCTTCCCAGTGACCACAGACACTTCGTGTCTCTTTCCTGGCGCTCATCACATTTTACCTGTGTTCTATCACTTTTGTTTCATTGCATCATTGAGACTGTAAACTTTCAGGGAAGTTCCTTAAGTTATTCGTATGCAAAAATGCCTTACACAGTGCTGGACACATTGAAAGTTACTGAATTAACCTATTAATTAACGCACTAGTACGTTCAGTTTTTATAGATCTTTAAGATCATAAAATGTTTCTGCCCAAAGCATTTCTGTTACATTTTTTGAAACTGGAACTATATCAGTTTGGTTTCTCTTCCCTTTCTGAAGTCTGATTCATTCATTCATTTACAACACTTTTACTCGTTGCAAAACTAAGTTCTAAAAAAAGGACCAAGGTGAAGGCATTACTATTCTATGTGGCTTCACTCATTCATGAACAAAAGTTATACATTAAGATTTCAGTGGGGTGATTCTTGGTGTAAAACATAAGTAGATCACTGTCTGTGATAAAATGAATAGTGACATTACACTAGAAAACCACAAGGAGTTTGGATCTCAGCCTCAGCCTCCTCAAGCAGGCACAAAATTTTAGTATAAAATAAATGTTATAATGAAACAGTCCTGTCTCCCTGTATGGATTTCTCATTTGGAAGTGTTCGCTCCCGGTGGTGGCTAATATTGAGAACATCACTTCTCAATGTTCTCTACCATCTTGCCTCAAAATCTTCAAATGTTAGGAAGGAAAAATGACTTTCAGGGACTTCAAAATGTGTATGTTTTGTGTGTTTTCCCCATAATGAATAAAAGTATAAATAAACACAGTCTAGGGGAGGCAAGCTGATTCTCAACGAAGGCAATAAGGCTCAGATAATCGGTGTGTTGTTAGACGGGGTGTGCCCAGTGGCACAGGATCTCACAGGGAGAGGTTAGACATTCAGCATGTTTACGAGTAAAAGTAGAAGGTGGAAAAAGTAGAACACACAAGGCCCAGTGTTCTAAGAGACCGGCGCGGGTGAAGCCCAAAATAATTACTACCGATGAAGGAGCTGTTTTGTTCCAAACTGTGTCCTTGTTCAAAAACATAGGTAATAAATATAAAAATAGTCATTATAAAGCGACTCATCTAAATACAAAATCTGCCATAGAAAGTTATTTACTTTGTATTGATAAGGCCGCCAGCATCCTAATCAAGAGGAATTTCTGTTCACCAAAGCTGCAAGCAGCGCGGTGCAGGCTTGGGATGTGATTTTTAAAGCAGCCAAGAACTTAACTTAATCGTTGCAATTACTAGAGAACGCTAAGCTGAGCCCAGGAAGGCGGGGGCGGGGGGGGGTGGGGGGGGGGTGTGCGGGGGTGGGGTGGAAAAATTATATATAGTACATATATTCAAGGACTTCCCGCGGCTGCGGACGAATGCCCATAAACTTGTTTGACTTCATCTCCTAGCTGACAGGGAAACCAGGACTGAACTTCTCGGAAGGTGAGCCTAACTTGACCGGACCCAGGGCGTGGCTGGCAGCCGCCCTGGGAGGGAGCGGGAGTTTGGAGACTGGAACGTGAAAGGGGGAGAAGCTAGAGGAACCAGCTGCAAAACCTGGGAGATGGACTCAACAAAGATCAAAGCCATGGAGGTAAGACTGCTCCCCCACTTCGCCGCGCCCTGCGTTCGCTAACGCGTTTGCAGGCGCGGACTCTCGCGAGTGGAAGGTGTCCAACCCCAAAGTTGGAGGGGGCGCCCACTGGGGCGCAACCGGCGCGACGGGTCTCCAAGTGGGTCCAGCTAGTGCTGCCTTCCCCCAGCCGGCCACTCGCAATCCCGGGCGGCCTCGCCCCTCCCCGAGCCAGCCCCGCGGCCGGCTCGCCTCTTACCCAGCCAGAAGTGCAGGCGGTAGGTGAAGCCCCGGCTGGCCTGCGTCGTGTGGAGCACCAGGTAGGCATCCCCGACGTAGAAGTTGCCATACGCGCTCTCGGGCACCGGCACCAGCTCCAGCTTCTCAATTCTCCAGACCTGCAGCCCCGCCCGCTTGCCCGCGC
>NW_011495039.1:471532-513308 GCF_000754665.1 Bison bison bison | reverse complement strand
GCGGTTTTATAGAGGGTGCTCTGCGGGGAGGCGGGGGAGGGGGCGGGGCCCCCAAACGGGAGGGGTCAAGTGCCCATACAGGAGTTACTAGCCAGGAGTATCTCAGCCAATCACTTCTCAGCCTAAGCGCAGCATCCTGTATCAACCTCCTGCGCCCTTTCCTGCAGCCCGAGGGAAATCGGAATCTCAGAAATCGTAGAGATCCTGAGAGAACCTTACTGAAAATCCAGGAAATGCGTCCTCCCAGGAAGGACATATTTCTTGGCAACAGATGGAGGAGATCAACAATGAAAACTGTTTAGTGCATCGTTTAGGGGAAAAAAAAAAATTGGCTGTCTAGGTAATAATTAATCATCAACCCCATCATTTCATCTGCCAATCTCTCCATCCCTGCTGGCCACAGTTTCTCTCTGTCTTGATCTTCCCGGTTTGAAAGTGCCACGAGAAACAGCTTGTCAGTTTTCTTGGAAAGAATGAAAACCTGGAAGGATAGCAGTCTTACCCCGGGGATAGAGCTCTATAAGTCTTCAGGGATTCAGGAAGCTGTGGTTAACCTCTTTGCCACCTGCTTCGTTCACCAAGAAAATTTTTTGGAAAAAAAAAAAAAAGCAGCAGTCCTCTTGGGATGTTCTCAGGCTGGGTTGTTTGTGACTGTGGTATTATATACTTAGCTTACCGTGTGAGTTACCTCTTACAAATGCTTCAGGGTGCTGATCTTTTTGTTTTCCCTACAGACTTTGCTTTTGTAGCATGGGCTAAGCACTGTAAAATATAGATGAAAGTTTACTCCTTATTTTGCATTCATTTAACTGAAGCTTATGTGGCAATTGACTTTATTGTTATTGGGAAACCAAATTGCTCAGGATGCAGAGGAAGAAAGCTAGTTTTTATGCATGTACATTTTCTGTCACTGTTTCCCAAATTACAGGCTTCTCTGGAGGTCACCGCTGCTGCTGCTAAATCGCTTCAGTCGTGTCCGACTCTATGTGACCCCATAGACGGCAGCCCACCACGCTGCCCCATCCCTGGGATTCTCTAGGCAAGAGCACTGGAGTGGGCTGCCATTTCCTTCCCCAATGCATGAAAAGTGAAAAATGAAAGTGAAGTCGCTCAGTCGTGTCCAACTCTTAGCGACCCCATGGACTGCAGCCTACCAGGCTTCTCCATCCATGGGATTTTCCAGGCAAGAGTACTGGAGAGGGGTGCCATTGCCTTCTCTGGAGGTCACTAATTACATACAGTTTGATTTTTCCTTAATTAATTTGTTTTTAAATAGGTATTACATGACCATGGAAAAAGAATTCAGAAGTATAGGTGAGCAATAAAAATGTATCTCTATTTCAGCTTTCACCAGAGGCAGCTGAGTTACCAGTTTCTTGTGTATTTTTCCAGACATATTTGATATTCTTTTATCTACAAGAATATAGATAGCATAGTAATTTTATTTTCTAACAGAAATGGTAATATACACACTGTTCTGTAACAACATATCAAAATATCAATACCCAGTACTCATAGAGCCTCTTCTTTTTACTGACACATGGTATTAAATCTTATAAATGTACTGTAAATTATTTAATCTGTTGAGGTTCATAGATATTTAAATTTTGTCTATATTTTGCTAACACAATGTTGCAAACAACATTTCTTGCAAGCAAGCATTCTTGGTTCTGAGGCTTTAGCAACTTCCTAACTACAGCAAGCCTCAGGTTCCTCATGTATAAAATGGGAAAATAATAGTTTTCACCTTAAAGATTGTTATTTGAATTAAATGCACAAGTACCTGTGTTTGTTTGAACGTTCTTTGGCATTGCCTTTCTTTGGGATTGGAATGAAAACTGACCTTTTCCAGTCCTGTGGCCACTGCTGAGTTTTACAAATTTGCTGGCATATTGAGTGCAGCACTTTCACAGCATCATCTTTTAGGAATTGAAATAGCTCAACTGGAATTCCATCGCCTCCACTAGTTTTGTTCATAGGGATGCTTCCTAAGGCCCACAAGACTTCTGACTCCAGGATGTTTGGCTCAAGGTGAATGATCATACTATCTTCATTATCTGGGTTATGAAGATCTTTTTTGTACAGTTCTTCTGTATATTCTGTATATTCTTCTTAATATCTTCTGCTTCTGTTAGGTCCATACAATTTTTGTCCTTTATTGTGCCCATCTTTGCATGAAATATTCCCTTGGTATCTCTAATTTTCTTGAAGAGATCTCTAGTCTTTCCCATTCTATTGTTTTCCTCTATTTCTTTGCACTGATCACTGAGGAAGGCTTTCTTATCTCTCCTTGCTATTCTTTGGAACTCTGCATTCAAATGGGTATATATTTCCTCTTCTCCTTTGCCTTTTGCTTTTTTTTTCTCAGCTATTTGTAAGGCCTCCTCAGGCAGCCATTTTGCCTTTTTGCATTTCTTTTTCTTGGGGATGGTCTTGACCACTGTCTCCTGTACAATGTCATGCACCTCTGTCCATAGTTCTTCAGGCACCCTGTCTGTCAGATCTAATCCCTTGAATCTATTTGTCACTTCCACTGTATAATCGTAAGGGATTTGATTTAGGTCATAACTGAATGGTCTAGTGGTTTTCCCTACTTTCTTCAATTTAAGTCTGAATTTGGTAATGAGGAGTTCATGATCTGAGCCACAGTCAGCTCCTGGTCTTGTTTTTACTGACTGTATAGAGCTTCTCCATCTTTGGCTGCAAAGAATATAATCAATCTGATTTCAGTTTTGACCATCTGGTGATGTTCATGTGTAGATTCTTCTCTTGTTGCTTCCAAATGTTCAAGCTGAATTTAGAAAAGGCAGAGGAACCAGAGATCAAATTGTCAACATCTGCTGGATCACCAAAAAAGCAAGAGAGTTCCAGGAAAACATTTACTTTTGCTTTATTGACTACGCCAAAGCCTTTGACTATGTGGATCACAACAAACTGTGGGAAATAATTCAGGAGATGGGAATACCAGACCACCTGACCTGCCTCCTGAGAAATTTATATGCAGATCAAGAAGCAACAGTTAGAACTGGACATGAAACAACAGACTGGTTCCAAATCAGGAAAGGAGTACATCAAAGCTGTATATTGTCACCCTGCTTATTTAACGTATATGCACAGTACATCATGTGAAATACCGGGCTGGATGAAGCACAAGCTGGAATCAAGATTGCCGGGAAAAGTATCAATAACCTCAGATACACAGATGATACCACCCTTATGGCAGAAAGCAAAGAAGAACTCAAGAGCTTCTTGATGCAAGTGAAAGAGGAGAGTGAAAAAGCTGGCTTAAAAACTCAACATTCAGAAAACTAAGATCATGGCATCTGGTCCCATCACTTCATGGCAAATAGATGGGGAAACAATGGAAACAGTGAGAGGCTTTTCTTGGGCTCCAAAATCACCACAGATGGTTACTGCAGCCATGAAATTAAAAGACGCTTGCTCCTTGGAAGAAAAGCTATGACCAACCTAGACAGCGTATTAAAAAGCAGAGACATTACTTTGCCAACAAAGATCCATCTAGTCAAAGCTATGGTTTTTCCAGTGGTCATGTACAGATGTGAGAGTTACACTATAAAGAAGGCTGAGCACCGAAGAATTGATGTTTTTGAACTATAGTGTTGGAGAAGACTCTTGAGAGTCCCTTGGACAGCAAGTTTAAGGTTGTTGCTGAACCACAAAAGATTCCAGGATTCTTGGCCTCCAGAGGAGAAGAATTCAATACGGGGCCAGAAATGAGGCTTGATTACTCAGAACTTTTGTGTAATAAAGTTTATTAAAGTATAAAATAGATAGAGAAAGCTTTTGACATAGACATTAGAAGGGGGCAGAAAGAGTTCCCCCTCACTAATGTTAGCAGTGAAGTTATATACTTTAATTATTACAGTGAATCAAAAGCATGTCTGGAGGTTGTGAAGACCTTACTAGACCCACTCCCATAATTTACATTTTAAGATTACAGGATTAGCCAGAAGGTTTTTTCCAGAAACTGTCCTCAAACAGGATACATTATTGTTATATAACCCTAAGGAATGTAGAGGAAAAAAAGTTTGTCCTTTCCTCCTCCTTGAGAATTCCAGATCCCTCTCTCCTTGGGGACCCCCAGACTTCTTATCAAGCCTCCTAGGAAGTGACTCTCTCATTCCCCCACCCCCCCTCCTTTTCTTTTAAGAGCATTGTTTTGCCAAGGGAAAGGGGCATCGTTTTCATTCCATAACTACTTCCTGCTATTTAGGGGTATTGTCCCTAAATTGCTGAGGCAACATATTCTCCTAACCCTCATATTGAGGGTCTCTGTTCCAGGGGTCCCAAGTAATAGTTGGAGGAGGCTGTGGCACTCATAGGAGCTTGGACAACCATTTGTAACTTAAAAGCTTTCAGACGGTTAGAAACAAACCCTGTTTTACAGTTATAGATGTAAGGCAAAATAGTCATTAAACCAAGTTAAACTCAAAAGTCACATTATGTCCATAGTTACATCAGTCCATCTTAAGATTGTTAGATGTCATTACAGAGTTGAAGAGAGTCTTTTCCTTGAAGTGGAGATGTCCACCACGGGAAGCCTTCCACTGATGATAAGGGGATCATTCCGCAGACCCAGCAATTAGATGGATTGTGGAATGTGACATAGGAATGAGTTCAGGACAGGAAGGCATTGTCTTGAAGGTCAAATGGCAGACTCAGGACTTTTGGAGTCAGCAGAAGTAGGCTCACATAGATTATCAGGCCCATCTAAAAAGTACAAAGTCAGAGTATAGAAAGTAAAGACATAAAATGATGTCACTTCCTTCTGGTCAGGGTGCCACCTCTTAACTCGAGTGTGATGCACCCATGAATCAATTCCTGCCACTTTGACAGCTGTGGGAGAAGAAAGAATAACCTGGTAATTAGGGCCTTCCCAGAGGGGCTCGAGAGATTGGCCCCCAGATCCCAATGTTTTTTTCAGCAGCTTGGCTCCTGGCTCAAGTAGAGGCTTGCTTGACTCAGAGGCTGGGTCAGGAGACACCTCTCAGAGTTCCATCAATGCCTGTTGAAAAGCTGAGGACTGAGTTACATAATTAGTTAATTCTAAGGCTTTAGGAAAACTTTTCCATTGAGCATTTTCAGGAATTATTAATCATCCGTCCTCCGACTGTAACCATCCTTTATCAGTAATCTTTGCTCCTCTTTTTGCATATCTTTCTAAATCTTCCTCAGTATGTTGTAGTTTTTCCTGTTCCACAGGACCTGTCCAGATCAAGGGTGTCTGCAGTGAAGGGGTTTTGTAAAAATGTGCTTTTCTGGCTTGACAGTCAGCCAGCTGATTACCTTCTGCTACTTTACTCCCATCCCTGCTGTGCCCTTTGCGATGCATAACAGCTACTTCTTTAGGGCAATATACAGCAGTTAAAAGTCTCTCGATCTCTCTGAAATGCTTAATAGGTTCTCCTGTTGCCATATAAAACTGTCTTTCTTTCCATATTGCAGCATGAGCATGTAAAGTCAAATAAACATACTTAGTGTTCAGCTCTCAGCATAGCGGCTGTAGGTTACCTACTTTATGCTTCCCATCCCTAACAAAAGAACTGCCATCTGTAAATCTTTCTGTGTCAGGATTGTCTAATGGGGTATCCATTAGATCTTCCCAAGCTGCATAGTTTAAAGTTAGAAATTGGAAGCAATCATGATCAGGTGTTTCATTTTCCTTCTCAGGAAGGAAAGTGGCAGGATTTACATTTCCACAAACTTTAAAGCTTAGTTATTGGTCCTTCTAACAACAATGACTGATATTTAAGAAGCCTACTGTCTGTCATCCAAGTATTAACCTTATAATTTAAGATTCCACTTACATCATAAGTCAGTACAGTAAGATTTCGTCCATAATTTTTTTTAAGGCCTCAGGTATTAATAAAGCCATTGCCCCAATTACTCTTACACAATGCAATCTAGTGAAATTAGGTCTAATTCTCTACTTAGATAAGCAATAGGTTGCTGGTGAGGCCCTCAGGGTTGTGTCAAAACACCCAGGGCCATACCTCTTCTTTCAGTGACAAACAAATTAAATTCTGACCCTGTGGGCAAGCTCAGAGCGGGAGCTTTCGGGAGAGCAGTTCAAAAAGCCTTAAAAGCCTTTTGAGCATCTGGAGACCAAACCAGTTTGTTGGTTTGGGCCTGCTGGGTCTCAGTTATAAATTCATATAAAGGCCGGGCAAGTTCCCCATAACCTGGAATCCAAATGCAGCAGTAGCCTGTGATTCCTAAAAATCCTCTCAATTGCCTCAAAGTCATAGGCAGGGGATGATTTAGTATAGGTTTAATTCTTTCAGGGCCTATGGCCCTAGTCCCTTTTGATATGATTAGGCTCGGATATCTAACAGATTGTTGACAAAACTGAGCCTTTTCTCTTGATGCCTTGTAACCTTAGCTTGCTAGAAAGCTTAAGAATTCCTCTGAGGCTTGTAAGCAAGCTTCCTCTGTCTCAGCACAGAGCAAAATATCATCTATATATTATAGCACAACTGCTTCGGAGCTATTAAAGTTTTGTAGATCCCGTGACAAACTTTGCCCAAATAGGCAAAGTGGACTGGACAGTGGACTGCCCAGACAGTCACTATGGAAGCAGATAGGGAATAAAGTGGGCCAGGGGCTTCAGTAAGCACACAGAGTAAGCTGCCCCAGTATCTAAAAGGAAATTGGTGGATTGGCCCCCCACAATTATTACCACCCGGGGTTCCTCAGGTGTAATTAGGATGGGAGCTTGTGTGGGGACCCTCAGGCACCTTCAGTCCTGATTGTCTTGAGAGTCTGACCCCTGACACCTAAACCTCTTGGGGCAGTCTCTCCTCCAGTGTGGTCCCCTGTAGACTGGACATGGAGCCGGGGGTGGCTTAGATGCCTGAGGGCAATCCCGCTTGAGGTGCCCCTCCTTTCCACAGTAATAGCAAACCCATCCCTTTTCACCTGGGTCCCTCTTGGGATTTTTCTCAGGCTGTTTAAGAACGGTTCTGACAGCCATTACAAGGGCTTCCGACTGTTCCTTTGTCTTTTTCGGCCTTTCTTTCTTTTCCTTATATTACCTACCATAATAGACTGTTTGACCTGGTTGCAACAAATTATCTAAAGACTGGTTTGGTCCATACGCTTGTTTTAATAGCTTACGGTGGATATATGGAGCTGTAAGTGAGTGAGAAATCTTTTAAGATCACTCTTCCCTCTTCACTTTCGGGATCAGTCTCAGTGAATCTGCAAAGGGCTTCTCTCAGTCTATCTAGGAATTTACCAGGAGCTTCCTTCTCCTCCTGTTCTATGTTTGCCACTTTGGCATAGTTTAAAGTTTTAGCATGCATTTGCCTGAGTCCTTCAAGAATACATCCGACAAAATGACTCTGATCTCATCTTCATTTTTTAGCCTTGTTATAGTTCCAGTCTGGTTCTACAGTTGTAGCCACGCGTTCTGGGAAACAATCTCACTCAGAAGGACAGTGCAGATAGTGGACACCGGTGGGCCCAAGGCAGAGTCTCCTCTTAGCCAAGGACCCCGACCAGTTTTTGTGAAAACCTTATATACCCTAAGATTACCCTGGTGGCACAGAGGTTAAAGCATCTGCTTGCAATGTGGGAGACCTGGGTTCGATCCCTGGGTCAGGAAGATCCCCTGGAGAAGGAAATGGCAACCCACTCCAGTATTCTTGCCTGGAGAATCCCATGGACAGAAGAGCTTGGCGGGCTACAGTCCGTGGGTCGCAAAGAGTCGGACACAACTGAGCAACTTCACTTTCACTATATACCCTAAGTGTATAAGGTTCCCTGAAACTAGTCTGAACAAAGGAAAAAGAAAGATACAAAGTTTACCCGCAATCATATACCTTAAGCCTAGATAGTTAACAATGGACAATTATCAATAGGCCTGTGGTCATACCCCAATAAGCATAATAGAATGTATGAGTCTATTTGGCTACACAGATAATTAGGGTATTCTTTTAGGTGACTGAGAGTCTAGGTAGGAGCCCTGGGGCTCTTCCTTCGGGGGGCCTGGTTTTCCAGTTGATATGTCATTTCCATAGATACTGGGCATATAGTTCAAAGTCCACAGTCCGGCCCAAGATGGACTTCTGATTTCAAGATGGAGCCTTTTCTGTTTCCTCCTTCACTATAGTTGGGACTGCCTGATTCCCAGTGGGGAGGGCGGCTATCTCATTCTCCGTCTTCCCTACTGATTCATTTCCAAGCCATTCATCTCCATAAGCAACAGTGTTCCGCCAAACTCGACTTTTTGAGCTGGGAGTCAGCATTTGTCCCAAGATATATATCATATCCTTCCATGTAAGGTCATAAAGCTGAGTAACACCTTTAAAAGCTCTAATATATTTTTCTGGGTCCTCTAAATAGTCTCCCAGATCCTCCTTGATTCTTTCTATTTCTTGATAAGAAAAGGGGTTATTAACTCTCACAGACTGATTATTTCTCCTGGTGGATGCTTCATGTAGAGGCAACAGCTTGTGTGGCTGTTTCTCAGCCTCTCTGGCTGCTCTGCACATACCATCCCAGGGATAGATTGGAGAAACCTGCTTTTCTCCATCTCTTTGTCTCCTGTCCTCCATCTCATCCTGTATTTCACCATTAGTTTTTGCTGTCTGAGCTTCTCTTACTTCGATTGTCTGAGTTTCTATTGAAACCAGAGTAGTCTGAGGTCGTACTGAGACAGGGGTTGTTTGGACCTCTACTTGGGCTGTTTGACTCTCAGTTTGGGTTTTTACTGAGACCAAAGCAACCCTTCCTGGGGATGGTTCTCTGACTTTCAGTTTGCTCAGTTTGGAGCCCCAGGTAAGGGGGCAAAGTAGGAAGACAAAAGGAAGCTAAAGGTTGCACACCCAAATCTATACCCTTAGGACGTAAGTCTGGCATGCCTTGCAGAGAGAAAAAGAGCAACACATATGCTGCTGCTATCCATTTCCCTTGTTTTCTACAGAACCGGTCTAATTGTAAAACAGTATTATAATTAAGAAACCCTCCAACCAGCCACCGTTCACCATCCTCCAATGGATACCATGGCCATGCAGTATCACATAGGAAGATCAGGCGTGTCAAAGGAGCAAGGCTGGAATTGTTAGCTCCCATATGTAAGAGAGAAAAAAAGTGACCAGCACCATCTTTCTACTGGAGGCATCCCTCCCTGCTCTAGATGGGGGTGTAGACAGACTTTACACCTAAGCTTTCCTTCCCTGGTTAGACTTAGTCTGTCCCTTACAGATGCAGGCACCGTACTCGTCCCTCCTGGTTGTACCACCAAGGTGGGGTGGAGATGCACCAGGGGTAGACCTGATGGCATTCCAGACTGATGTCTAGTTCCTCACCATTAAAACCTTGCTTGCCTCTGATGCCACCCGGGGTGCTGTCAGAGTAACCTTCCAGAATGCCTCCCAATCTAAGACCCACTGGGGGAAACATTCATCACCTGAGTGCTTGTGCACGACCCTGAGTATATTCCTGACCACAGTAAGACTGGTATGAACATAAAACTGAGATGTTCCTTCCAAGTGTCACCACACCAGTATAAGCGATAGCAAAAGAGATGGTGAAGAGCTGGCCAGTGAGGAAAAAGTGATTTTTGTCCTCCAGTTATTAGGGCTAGTCCTTCCAGTTCATTCCCACAGATTTTAAAGAAAGAATATCTAAGGAGTTGGGACAGAAGCCACTGGAAATCCTCCTGTGGTCCACTAAGAGCTAGTGTTATCAGAGTAAGAAACCCATTGTACTTCCAGTCTAAGTAACCTTTAACCTCAGAGATGCTCCTGGAGCTAGAGCTCCATCTAACTTTCAAACTTTTGACTCCTAGCTAGGCACTTCCTGACTATCAATCCACGTTTGGGACCTAAGTACCAGTACACAGTAACAGCATAGATCACAAGTCCCTTGAAAGTCTATGATCCGACAGATAGGTTAGTAGTTCTAATTCCCAAGAAGTTATGAAATGGTCAAAGAGACAGGAAAGTTTGACCGAGAAAGGAAAGTTCAGTCCACACGCTTTGTCCATTTCTGCTTGGTACCCGAAGGAGACATTGGGTACCTCTTGGCATTGGCAGGTTGTTATAAACCCCAACAGATTTCTGCCATAAGCCCTATGAGGTCACTGTGGAAACGCAGAACAGGGCTCCTCACTTGCGTCACACAGGGCATGTCATTCATTCACGTAAGCACACTGTAGAGTTAGTAAAGTACAGCAGAAAATGTGTTCACTAGAACTAAGAACTAGAGCTCCAAGCATCCTTACCTTGTCCTGAAGAACCCCGGATGAGCCCCCAAGATGAAAGGTGGTTGCTGAACCACAAAAGACGCTGGGATTCTTGGCCTCCGGAGGAGAAGAATTCAATACAGGGCCAGAGACGAGGCTTGATCACTCAGAGCTTTTGTGTAATAAAGTTTATTAAAATATAAAAGAGATAGAGAAATCTTCTGACATAGACATCAGAAGGGGGCAGAAAGAGTACCCCCTCACTACTGTTAGCAATGGAGTTATATACTTTAGATTAGTTATTACAGTGAATTGAAAGAATGTCTGGAGGTTGTGAAGACCTTATTAGACCCACTCTCATAAAACTTACATTTTAAGATTACAGGGCTGCCAGAAGGTTTTTTCCAGAAACTGTCCTCAAGCAGGATACATTATTGTTATATAATCCTAAGGAATGAAGAGGAAAAAAAGTTTGTCCTTTCCTCCCTGTTGAGAATTCCAGACCCCTCTCTCATTGGGAACCCCCGACTTCTTGTCAACCTACCTAGGAATTGACTCTCTCACAAGGAGATTCAACCAGTCAATCCTAAAGGAAATCAGTCCTGAATATTTACTGGAAGGACCGATGCTGAAGCTCCAATGCTTTAGCCACCTGATGCAAAGAATGAACTCATTGGAAAAGACCCTGATGCTGGGAAAGCTTGAAGGTGGGAAGAGAAGGGGACAACTGAGGATGAGATGGTTGGATGGCATCACTGATGTGATGGACATGAGTTTGAGTAGGCTCTGGGAGTTGGTGATGGACAGGGAAGCCTGGCGTGCTGCAGTCCATGGGGTCGCAAAGAGTTGGACAAGATTGAACGACTGAGCATGTATGCACATTAAGAGGTGGTAAGCTTCCTTTTGCTCCTCTGAACTCCTTCTCCATCCTTCTGCACCTTGTAGCCCTCCCTTAAGACCCAACTGCATGACCTAGAGCAATTGGGCTTCAGTGTCCTCTGGCTTAGGGGCTGCTTGAAAATCAGAGGGAGAGGACAGTAAGGTCAGAGTATTTATTTCCTCGACTTCCTCTACCAAAAGTCCGTGTACTTTTAAAGACAAATAATCAACTTTTTCTCTCCTTTGGATTCAAGCAACTGTACCCTTAGGTGCACTATCCCTTTTGGTTCCTCTGTCCTTCTATTAATGTATGTAACCTCTAAAAAATTAATAATATGAATTTTTCTGCTTTGTATATGCCCTCTGTCACAGATTGAGATCCTAATTGCTAAAAACTATTAGCTACATTCTTTTTTTCTCCTAACACAATGTTAGGTAGGTATGAGAAGGCTTATTTTATAAATGAGGCAACTGAAGCTTTGTAACTTGTCAAAGATCATGAAACTAGTGAGTGGCCAAAGGGGAATTCAAGCTCACTGTATCTAATTCAAAAACATATGTTCCTTACTCTTTCAAGACAAATTATTTGGCCAAGATTTGTTCATGTAAGTACGCGTTGTACTTTTATTTTCTTCAGACTTGTCCTAGAGAACTTCTGATCATGTGTCCTGTTTAGTACTAGGAAGTTTAGCTTTGTCACTGAACCGTTACATGTCTTGGTTTTCTTATCTGTAAAGTTAAAATCATGTGTTCTCTTCCTTCCTCTAGGGAAAAAAATATGAAAACTGGTGATCTAGAATTAAGACAATTTAAAAATCAGAGTTATCACTTAAGTTCAGTTTCAGTTTTAGTCATAATTCCTTTCCTTCTGGGGAAGGAATTCCTCTTAATGATTAAATAAAAATGAAAGGAGATAATTTCTTTTTATTAAAGAAATAAAAAGGAACTTTGATTGATAAGTGAAATTCCCTCTTGCTTACGCAGGCACTAGGGTGGGCTTCCCAGGTGGCACTAGTGGTAAAAAAAAACCCTGCCAATGCAGGAGACATAAGAAGAGTGGGTTCAATCCCTGGATCTGGAAGATCTCCTGGAGGAGGGCCTGGTAACCCACTCCAGTATTCTTGCGTGGAGAATCCCATGGACAGAGGAGCCTGGTGGGCTACAGTCCATAGGATCACAAAGAGTCAGACACGACTGAAGCGACTTGGCACACAGCAAGTGAGGTACCTGCCTGGGATGCAAAATTTACAAGGGCACCAAAAATGTTCAATAATCAAGGTCAATAATATTTTAAGGCAGCGTTTTTTAAAATCAAGATTAATGCAAAAAATTATGATAAAAATAGCAAAGTTTAAAATAAGGACAGACTTGTTAACAGTGCTAGATGGGACCATATTGGATGCTGAAACAAAGGAAAAAATGCTGATCTTCCTTTACTTAAAATTTTGATATTTTTGTTTAGTGTGGGTTTTTTTGCATTGTTGTTGTTCAGTCACTAAGTCATGTCTGAATCTTTATGCTCTCGTGTCTCATTTTTCTTGTCTGTGAAATGGGAATACAGACAGGAATCCTTGTAAAATTGTAATTATTAAATGTGTTGTTGTTTGCAACCTCATGGACTAGACTGCCAGGCTCCTCTGTCCATGGGATTTCCCAGACAAGAATACTGGAGTGGTTTGCCAAGCCCTCCTCCAGGGGATCCTTCCAACCCAGGGATCAAACCCACATCTCCTGCATTGGCAGGCAGATTCTTTACCATTGAGCCACCAGGGAAGCCCATTAAATGGATAAGTAAATATAAGCCTGCAATAGTGTCTGGCATAAACTCAGCTGAGATTGATGAATGGTTAATTCACTTCTCCAAATCCAATCCTTTAAGAAATATGTTTCTAAGTCTAGTTCAGATAAGAACTGCCCATTTCCTATACAAAAATAGGTCTCTAAAGCCAGATGTCAGTTTCTTTTCCATGCCTTTATTTTCTCTTTTTCTTTCTCTCATAACCTACGTTCTTAAAAGTGATTATTTTCTCCTCTTCATGCTATTGCCCTTCTTCCACTATCCATCTATTGAAGTTTTACCATTTCTTTCAGGTTTAATTGAAGATATACATCTTCATTGTCATTATACCCTTGGCATCTCTAAATTTTAGGAAACTCTTTTCCTAATGCTCTTGGTATGCTCTTACATTATAGCAACTACCACACTCTCAAGCAAGTTTTCTCTCACAAGACAGTAGGCTCACTCAGAGACGAATATCTCATTATTTTATTCTCTGATCTTATGGTAACACATGCTGAAAATGTGTGGTTAAATAACTGATTTTGGATTAAATTACTTTTTTTTTTTTGGTCAGTGTATCAATCCTCTCTCAGTCCAGATAAAAACTACCAAGGTGGATAAGTTTTTTTGTTTGTTTTTTTGTTTTTCACTAAGAGTCTGAAGATTTCAGGTATGGGACCTTGGTTAAATTCAAGGTCCTTGTTCTTCTAGAATGTTAATGCCCAAGGAAAAATGATACATAGTTTAATCTGTAAAATAAATAGCAATGTTAAATAATATAATTAATTCATTGTGAAATTCACTGGGATGAGCTAGTAAAAAAACAAAACAAAAAATTGGCTTCAAGTGGCCTTCATTCTCCAAATCATAAAATCTTAGAGTTGAGAGGCAGCTAATTTTATTTCCATTACTGATTCATGACCACAGAATTGTTGAAATTAAACATATGTGAATAACAGGATGTATACACTTTTTTTTCCAGTAGAGGAAAATGCTTCATCTTATTTTTTGTTTTCCTTTGACTAAATAATAAACGAACATAATTAAAAATATATCTCTTTTACAGGCAATCCTGCTAAACTGTATTAACCTGTTTGATTTACCAAGTGAGTTCAGGGCTTAAGCATGGAACCTGTAGTCAGATGTGAGTGTTGTGAAGACTGAAAGAAGTAAGGTATGTCAAAACCCTGTGAACACAGTCAATGAACATAGTTAATAATCAGCCTGATCCTAAACCCAGTGCTTTTCTAAAGCAGGTGATTATTAAAAGTGAAAATGCACTCTAAGGAAGTATATTTCCATCTCTCCTGTCCACATCAGACAAAGTAGAACTTTTTAAAAATTCACCTTTCTTTCTTTTTTTTTTTAGATCAGTCAGTATCTAGGACTTTATCTTTTACCAGTTTAAAATTGCACATAATACTATAACTATAAACTATAACTATAGCCACATCCATGGTTCAATGCTACAGTAAAGGTTTTATTGGTCTTGAATATCTGCAGTTGGGATAATTTATTTCTTGTAAACTTATTTACTACAGTGGGTTGGTTCAGTGCTTTTCTGTAATTTTTTGTTATATATAAAATCATTTATTATTATTATTATATAGGAAATAGCTAACCCATATGAGATTATTGAGACATCATCATTATTTTAGGAATTTACATATTAGAGAATGCAAATGACCAGAAGAAGATTGAGGGTCCAAGGTCTTACAGAAATTTATGATCTTACAATGATAATTTTTGTTTTAAGCTTATTTTTATGCAAATAGGGGTCTGAGGAGGATTCTAGCTTTAAAACTATGACAGAATTGAGGCTAAAGCTGCTTGAACAGTTTATTTTTTTGCCTGATTTTTCTAAATATAACTATTTACTAATAATCATGATGAGCGTTTTATTTAGTTTTGTTTGTTTGTAACCCTGAGTTTTCCATCTTGTGAGAGATAACCTAAAATTTTTGAGAAATACGTCAACACTTATTTAGGGCATTTGAATGGCAGAACTGTGATCATAGAGAATAATAGAAATCAGACATGATCAGATCATCATTTTCTTGTACAGGTACTTGCAAAATTAGGGTTAATTAACTCACCTAAACCAAAGAGCAGATTGCTGAAAAGTTAAGGCTTGACTGTACCCTTCTCACTGACCGGAGGTCACTTCCTTTAGCTAATTCTCTTCTTGACTCAGTATCTGTTTCTATGAGCTTAAGTTGAGCAATCTGACTGGTAGTCCTTTTACTCTTAAATTTCACCTCTTCCATGTCTACCCAGTCTCCTGAAATGACCAAGATTCAAAATAAGTCATTCAATAACTGTTCCCTGGATGCCTGGAACTCACGCTTCTTGCTGAGGCCCACAGAGGAAAAATGGAAGACAATTTCCCTCACCAAGGAAATTGTGAGGCACTGGGATACTTGGAGGTCTTATAAAAAGAGGGCAGAGTTCTTTTGTTTTTTCCTACTATTTTTATTGTGCTTTTTCTGATTATAATGGTTACATATGTTCATTGAAGACAATTTTGAAAGTACCAATTATGAATGAGATTAAAATGATCCCTAATCACACAACCTAAGGATAAGTTCTGATAACATTTTAACCAAAAATAAGATCATGAAATGAAACTCTACATTTTGATATGTAGTTTGTTTTATCATCTCTAATATTAATACATAGATCTTTTCACTGGGCGGGTAGAGCTGAAATCAATGTAGAATTTTCAAAAGCCCTATCCTCACCTTTGAGAAACCCTGATTTGTAAGGCATGAACAAATCATGTGTCATTTTAGAGTCTTTGAGAATATAATTTTACCTTTTATTTTTATTCAAAAAAATTATAAGAGTCACACTCACCCATAATCACATCTTTCTTACTCTCTATTTTGACAAACATTGTATTATTTGAGAAGTGAATGCCCATCTGGCCCACTGAAGTCCACTTTGCAGAGGACGCATTTTAACAATCTGATGCACATTTTTTTCAAGTTTTTCATCGTTACAGACCTATCCATGAATCATCTTTATGACTTTCTGTCTAGCCGTCTCTGTTCACCCTCGCATTCACCCGTCTCTATGTACATCAGTGGTTAAAAGCACAGTTTGGACTCAACTGTCCTATGTTCAGTTCCCTGCTTAGTCAATTTGAGCTGCGTAACCTGTGGCACCTCAGTTTTCTCATCTCTAAAATGGGGGTACCACGTGGTAGGATTGCTGTGTGGAGTAAATAAGTTAACATAGATAAACTTGAAAAAATTCTTGGCAGATAGTGAACTCTCAATAAATGTATGTTATTATTCACACACAAACACATATATTCACATACATATTTCAACCAAAATGGAGTCTATATTCATATGTAGCCTGCTTTAAAAATTATTAATAAATTATAAACATCATTTCAGGTAAGGATATATAGAACCTTATTAAAAATAGTAACTGCTTTGTATTCCATTGTATTAATATACCATTCCCCAATTATATACTTCTAGTTACTTTCAAAAGCATCAATTTAAATAACATGTCAATAAACAATCTTCCATATGTATTATTCTTTATTCATGTGTCACTATTTCTGTAGAATAGATTTCAAAAGTGGGATTTCTAGATCAAATAATATCTACTCGTGTCTATGTATTGATTTGAAAGATAATATATATCATATATGAAATTCTTATTTCTAAGCTTTCTATTCCATCTACTGATTTATGTATTCATTGTGGCATGCTTCTTTTATCACAATAATTATATTTTCCTTTAATTTCTGCTATGGTAGGTCCTCATTATTTTCTTCAAAACTTCCGTATCAATTGTTACATATTTGACATGTAATATTTAGAATCATTTTAATTCTAATTTAATGTTCACATTTATCATTTAATGTTCACATTAAACTTTTTAAATGACCTTTATTGTTTTCTTTCTGTTACAAGACATGCATAAATACATAAAGATTAACAATAACCCATAATCCCCACCCCATAGAGATAACCATCACTAGCATTTTGATGCATTTCTTCCCAGTGTCTATGTATTTTTTTTTAACTGAGGTATAATTGATCTACATTACTGTTAGTTTCCGGTACACAACACTGACTCAATATTTCTACACATTACACATGATCACCATGATATGTCTAGTTATCATCTGTCACCATCAAAGATATAACAATAGAATTGACTGTATTCCTCTTGCTGTACATTTCATCCCCATGACTCATTTTTTTGGTAACTCTTAATCTACCTCACCTCTTTCACTCATCCCCCCAAACCCTACCCCGTCTGGCAACCACCTGTTTGTTCTCTGTATTTATGAATTTGTTCTTTTGTTCTATTTGTACATTTTTTAGAAGATTCTACATATAAGTGAAATTATACAGTATTTCTGTCTTATTATTTCACTTAGCATAATACCTTCTAGGCCCATACATACTGTTGAAAATGACCAGATTTCATTCATTTTTATGGCTGAGCAGTATTTCATTGTATACATATATACCACATCTTCTTTATCTATTCATCTTTCGACAGACACTTAGGTTCCTTTGATAGCTTGGCTACAGCAAATAATGTCGCAATGAACATAGGTGTGCATGTATCTTTTTGAGTTAGTGTTTTTTTCCCTTCTTTGGAAAAATACCCAGAAGTGGAATTGCTGGATTCTATGGTAGTTCTACTTTAACTTTTTTGAGGAACCTCCATACTGTTTTCCACAGTGGCTGTACCAATTTACATTCCCACTAACAGGGCAAAAGAGTTCCCTTTTCTTCACATCCTTACCAAAGCTCTTTATTTTTTAAAAATTGATTTTACTAATTTATTCATTTATTTTTGGCTGTGCTGGGTCTTTGATGTTGTGCAGGCTTTTCTCTAGCTGTGATGAGCAGAGACCTCTCTCTAGTTGCAGTGCATAGGCTTCTCACTGTAGGGGCTTTTTTGTTGCAGATCACAGGCTCTAGGGTACACAGGTTTCAGGGTTGCAGCATATGGGCTCAGTAGTTTCAGCTCCGGGGCTGTAGCGCACAGACTCAGAAGCTGTGGCACATGGGCTCGGGTGCTCCATAGCATGAGGGATCTTCACCGATGAGGGATCCAACCCTGATGTCTCCTGCACTGGCAGGCAGATTCTTTACCACTGAGCCAGCAGGGAAGCCAAATGCTACTAGTTATTTGTTGTCTTCCTGATAATATGCATTCTGACAGGTATGAAATGATATCTCATTGTGGTTTTGATTTGTATTTTCTTGATGATTAGTGATGCTGAGCATTTTTTCATACAACCATTGGCCATCTATGTCTTCTTTGGAAACGAGTCAACTGATTTTAACATTAATTTAATCTACTATGTTGGGAACATGGTATAATCTTGGCATTTAGTCATGTCTTGGTTTATAAAATTCAGTATTATTTAAGGATTTAAAAAAATTATTATTCCTAAATCTTTTATAATTAAATATATGATACATCTGCATTGCTATATGTGTGCAATAATAGGCTCATCTTCAAGATTATTGATATATAATTATATCAATAGATGATATGAGAGGATTTGATAACATTTAAAAATTACTAAAAGGTTTATAATAATATAGAATGATTGGAAAGTTTTTCTTAAAATGTAAATGAAAGAAAAATGAAACAAGATACAAATTAGTATTGGAGAAGGAAATGGCAACCCACTGCAGTCCTCTTGCCTGGAGAATTCCGTGGACAGAGGAGCGGGAGAAGCTGTAGTCCTTGGAATCGAACAGTCGGACATGACTGTGCAACTAACTTTCACTTTCACACATTAGTATCTTCAGATTTGACTTTAAATCGTAAACGAACACCTTTTACTTAGAGGATTTTGTGTGTCCCATGTGCTGTTTAAGTGTTTTCACACGCACTGCCAACCTAGTCGTGCAACAATCATGTCAGACAGGTGCTACTATTATCAGCTCCCTTTTTTTTTTTGCCTCACCACTGCAGCATGTGGAACTTCCCTAACCAGGGATTAAACCCATGCCCCCTGCAGTAAAAGTGTGGAGTCTTACCCACTGGACCACCAGGGAAGTCTTCATCTCCCTTTTCATGACAGAGTAACTGAGATAGAGGTGGGATAAGAAATCTGTCCAAAGTCACTTTTGTAATCAGTGCTGAGTTGGCATCTGAACCTAGGCTACTGAAGTGCTGAACTCACCATCTAAACCACAGTGATCGTCCCAGCCTCTACCAGTCAGTACTAACGTGCTGTGTTGTGCTTAGTTGCTCAGTTGTGTCCAACTCCTTGTGACCCCATGGACTGTAGCCCGCCAGGCTCCTCTGTTCCATGGGGAAATTCTCCAGGCAAGAATACTGGAGTGGGTTGATGTCTCCGGCATTGCAGGCAGATTCTTTACCAGTTGAGCCACCAGGGAAGCCCATGAATACTGCAGTGGGTAGCGTATCTCTTCTCCTGGGGATCTTCCCCACCCAGGAATCAAACCGGGGTCACCTGCATTACAGGCAGATTCTTTACCAGGTGAGGTACCAGGGAAGCCCTAGTACTAACTCATCCAGGTCCTAATCAGGAGGATAGCATAATTCCTGAAGAAGAGTAAATTGATTTGACATGTATTTGGATGTACCTCAGTAAGACTATGGTTTTTAAATCTTAGAATCAAAGATAGTGAGAGTTGACAGGACCTTGGAAGAGTATGCAGTTCTTAGTTCTAGGAAATAACACATAATTTGTAAAAGTAATCTAAGTACAGAATAACATAAGTATTTTAAAAATCAAAAGTATTCTAAATAAATGTCAATACATTTGAAATTCAAAGTAAAATTATATTTCTAGAAAAATATAAAATGTTAAAATTACCAAAAGAAGAAATAGAAATTCTTAATTGACCAATACACACATGTTGAGTAAACAAGGCCCCTTAAAAAGCAAAAACTTTTCTTCCATAAAGTACCAGGTCCAAAAAGTTTTATATGCGAGTTTTACCATGTATATCCTCTATTGTATACTAATATATCTAGAAAGGAGGAAAAAAGAAAAACTGCTAAAATTATTTCCATGAAGCAATTATAGAATATAAACCTCAATAAGGGCAGTTCGAGAAAATAAAATTACAGTTCATTTTCACTTATGAACATTAACACCATATCAGATCTAAATTTTTATCCAATCAAGTAAAAAATGATTTTTGTTTCAAAGAAAAAATAAGATAATCTCAATATATTAAAAAAAATAAAAGCTCTTTATGTCAACATTTTTAGAAAATTAGATAGCTTTGGGAAAAGGGAACTTTCTTAACCTAATTATATAATAATAAATTATAGCAATAACATATCAAGTGGGAACATTTTAGAAGGATTTCATTTGAGAATGGCAAAAACTAATAAGAAAAGGCAATAGGAGCCCTAGTATCTCAGTAATGCTCAAGTGGGTACAGGAAATCATGGACAATACAAGACCAGAAAAAGAAATAGAAGAGATTAAGAATTGCTAGAAAGAATTAAAACTCATTATCTGCAGATGCTTATTTGAAAATTAAAAGTTTAAGACTCCTACTGACAAACTGATAGAACAAGAAAGTTCAATAAGATTATGAAATGATTAGAATAATGATATAAAATACAAAGTCATAAGAATTAAATATATATACAATTGAATGTGTCTATGATTTCCGAGTAGAAAAATTTATTAATACCAAAAGTAGCACAAAATATAAAGGGACAAACTGATAGCTTTGACTACATGGAACTAAAGATATGGCCTTAAAATAGGATGACAAAGATAAAATTGAAGATGTGGGCAGACTGAGTGAAAAGCTTTTAATTTCTGTAAATAAGGATATCAAGAATACATGCAAATAAAACACATGCAGCAAGAATAAAGTCAAGGAACGTTATGGAAATGTAAAGTAATGTCAAGATATGGAGCATATACAAAGAATGCTTATTTGGGCACTCATTATTAACTGACAGCACTACATACACATCCAATATTTGAGCACCACTACTCTAAGTGCTTTTAAAGTATAACTGTTCTGTTCCGACCTTAGAGTAACTCCATGAACTAGGCATCATTATTGTCTCCTTTTCCAAATTAGGAAACCAGGAACAGAAAGTTGCACAAGTATTTAGAGGTGGAATGAGAATTTGAGGCCACATATGCTTGCATGCTCAGTCGCTTCAGTCTTAACCAACTCTTTGTGACCCCATGGACTGTAGCCCACCAGGTTCCTCTGTCCATAGGATTGTCCAGGCAAGAATACTGGAGTGGGTTGCCAGGCCCTTCTCCAGGGCATCTTCCCAACCCAGGGACTGAACCCACAACTCCCACGGCTCCTATATTGTAGGCAGATTATTTACTGCTGAGCCACCAAGGAAGCCCTGATGTCACACTGCTGCAGCTGCTAAGTCGCTTCAGTCGTGTCCGACTCTGTGCAAGCCCATAGATGGCAGCCCACCAGGCTCCGCCATCCCTGGGATTCTCCAGGCAGGAACACTGGAGTGGGTTGCCATTTCCTTCTCCAGTGCATGAAAGTGAGAAGTGAAAGTGAAGTTGCTCAGTCATATCTGATCTTCGAGACCCCATGGACTGCAGCCTACCAGGCTCCTCCATCCATGGGATTGTCCAGGCAAGAGTACTGAAGTGCCATTGCCTTCTCTGATGTCACACACATAACCTCTAACACTGGTATGACTCCACTGCTGTTACACCATCAGGTTGTTAAAAATTAGAAAGATAACATCAAAGGCTGGCAAGGATGTGAGGAAATAATCTCATATAATACTGAGACGGGCAGTTCTAACACGATGTAAACATCTCGAGTGAGTCTGGCAGTACTGAGTGAAAACTGTAGGCATATTTGTTGTGCCCCCAAGTTCACTCCTGAGTGTGGACTTGAGTGATATTCTTCACAGATGCTCAGGGAGACTGTAGAGTGATGCCTATCAAAGTATATTGTGCTGGAAAAAGTTGAAGGCAATCTAGGAGTTGAAAAACAGGTAAATTGCTTTTAGGTATAAGTAACATGCAGTGTATTAATATGCATGAGAGGAATCCTTATGCTTGAGGCAATGATCAGCATGGAAATGATAGCAGTGTAAGCATATTTCATAACTATGAAGTTGAATAGAATAGTAACAAACAGCATGTGATGCCAGTTGTGCCAATAAGAGCATATGTACATTAACAAAAATAAATTTCATGAATGCTCACATTGCAAATGATTACAAACCCCGTGGAATGTGGATTGGAAGAGTGTACATTAACTGCATGTGAGTAGGAGCCTGGTGGGGTTTGGAGGGGGTTGATGATGCAGAAATGAATGAGAAAAATCATGAAATAAAGAGAAGATGCACTGGTTGACAATAAAAATTTGCCAGGAAACAAGGAGTATAATCAATTCAATTCTGTGCACTTGAGATCCAAAATCCCAAAGCAAACAAAAATAAAAATAGCAACAAATTTTTAAAAATCTACCCATCTATCTATATACCTCGGAGAAGGCAATGGCACCCCACTCCAGTACTCTTGCCTGAAAAATCCTATCTATCCATTCATCCATGCATCCATTCATCCATCTATATGACTGAGTTTTTTAAAATGTTGGTATATCAATATATAAAATTTAGATCTACTCTAATAAACATTATGTAGTGTTTTAAAGAAATTCAGGGGCCTAAAGAATAGCACAGAGGGAATTATTGAAGATGAATATAGTAGTTCTTGTTGCATTTTTCCTGTATGTTCTTTAGTTTGTGTGACAGAAAGAAAAATGTTTAACACAGGAAGTGTTTCACATGAATTGTAAAACCTGGGTTACTTATTTACTATTTTATTACAGTCTGGTTTAAGAATGTACAGAAAAATACTTGTTGCTACAACCTGAAATCGTTCACCCTTAAAACCTGTTAAAAAAATTAAGAATTATCTGCTTCATATTGCATTTATGTTGGCCACCTTTTTTTAGTTTCTAAGTTTATAATGACCCAGAAAACATATTTGCCTAATGAATCAAGGAAACTGGAAGAAGAAAACAGCATGGTAAGTAAGTACTTAAAGAGAAGGCAGAAAAATGGGGAAAATTCCTTTCCTTTCGGCTACATTCTTTCCAGTGGTCTTAATTACTATCCTCTTGCATTCATGGCCTTTGTTAAGTAGTGCAATATTTAATTATTTAAATCAGGGCAATATTACAATGTATATACTCCTTAGTAATAAGAGGTTAAAAAGATAAAAGCATCTCATTCTCATTTAGAGATATAATAAAATATTTATGAATAAAACAACACAGTGTCTGGGATTTAGGTTCAGGTACACCAGGAGGAAAGCAAGGGAAGGTTAGAAGAAATGAAACTGATAAAGTGGTAACAATGTTGTTGTTGAGTGACAGGAATATAGAGGTCCCTATTCTCTTAAGTCAACTTTTGTAAAAGATTTAGATTCTTCTATAATAAAAACTTTTCCTTTAAAAATTTTAAGCTTGGGCTTTGTAAGGTTTAAAAAATCATTCTGCAATAATTGCATTCTGAAATATTTATGAAATGAATAAAGCTCTTAGCACTGCATGGCTAGATACATTTGGAAGAGTTTATAATGTCAGTCCAAAAGGCCAGCCGCTGCATTCGGGATGAAGCATGGTCTGACACATGTCTCCCATTTCCAAAACAACTGGCAGGTGTGGGCTTTTCCACATTTGTAGGAAGCATTGGCAAGATTTCTTCCTCTCTGAGTTTATGTGGGGCAGCTCCTGGCTGCAAAAATTGCTTTCTCTCTCATTGAGCAATTTCAAAATTTAACTGTCAAGTAATAAATATTTATTATAATCAAGTAGCTTTGCAACGAAAGAGAAAGGGGTTTTTGTTTGTTTATTTTATTTTTTGTTTGTTTACAATTTCCAAAAGACAGTACAGGGAACAATGTCCTCAAAAGATTTTACTAACCTAAAATTGGTTAGTATGGATATGGTTTAAATTGATGAGTCATTTGTTTTAGGGAGAATTTTCTACACTAAAATACCCAGTGAAAATTAGTGACATTTGGAAGTTCATGATAATTAAATATTTTAAGTTATGAGTGCTAAAATCTGAAGGAGACTGTTGAGACGCTGATGAACACTGGAGGTTCCTGCCAAGCAGTCTTTCCGATATGACAGCATAACTCTTGGCTTCTTTCCCTTTCTGATGTGGTTACCAGAGGTGGTGAGGGAGTAGGAGGAGGGGAACTGGATGAAGTTAGTCAAAAGAAACAAAATTCCATTTGTAAGATAAATAACTACTAGGGATGTAATGTATAACATGATAAATATAATTAACCCTGTTGTATGTTATATAAGAGAGTAAATCTAAGAGTTCTCACCAAGAAGAAAAAAATTTTTTTTATTTTGTATCTATATGAGATCATGAATGTTTACTAAACTTATTGTGTAATCATTTTATGATGTTGTAAGTCAAATCACTCTGCTGTATACCTTAAACTTACACAGTGCTGTATGTCAATTATATCTCAATAACACTGGAAGGAAAATAGAAATAAATAAACTGTAAATAGCAATGCCTATGTATAACTGACAAAATAATTGTTTTGAAGACTTTTTAGAAACATATTTGCTGTACAGAATGATATAAAAATGCAGCACAATTGAGTGATTCTAAAAGTTGTCCTGAAATTCCCTGAAAGAGACAATTTTTTTTTCTCACTGGAAAACTACTTTCCGTGAGTTTTAAACTGCATCTGGTTTGAATTAGCTTTGGAAATCATTGCTGTGTTTTTCTAAAGTAATGCTGGATCATCTCCACGTGATCCTGATGAGGGCATCATTTTATTTTATTTTGTTTTTTATATTCACTTCATTCCTCAAAACTTTCACAAAGAGAAATGTAAGCAGCAGGTTAGTCCTGGGCCTTTACCTATTCTTAATGCAGTTGTTTGACTATTGATCATGAGCACAGGAGTAGGTCCATCTCTAGCTCCCCACTGCTGTACAACTGTATGCAAATAAAGAACATTTTCTCTCACTGTTTTCAACTCAATTATCAATATCCTCACCAACCTCAGAATTAAATCAGCATTCTTGTGGGGCTAACATAAAGCTTCCCATCATACAGTGACAGTATTTTCTTCAAAAGCTATTTCTCACCTGCTGCTAAGTCACTTCAGTCGTGTCCGACTCCGTGCGACCCCATAGACAGCAGCCCACCAGGCTACCCCCGTCCCTGGGATTCTCCAGGCAAGAACACTGGAGTGGGTTGCCATTTCCTTCTCCAATTTCTCACCTAATAGGACCTTAATATTTTAAAATCACTAGCCTTCCATGGTATTCAGTAGAGGTATCAAAGACAGATTTCAGCTACACATTGCTGGAGAAGAAAAGGAGCCAGAGCCTTTAAAAAATGCCCCAGGGCTCTCAAACTGCTCATGGATGACTCAGAGAAGAGAGGCTAGGGACCTTGGGAGCCTACAAGACCACGTATCAGGCCATGTCGGTGATCTACTGTCTTGCTTCAGGCTGAACCTGTTTAGAGAAGTTTACTGAAAGGTTTAAGAGATGTGGGTTCTGGAGAACAACGGTTGAAATCCATTCCACCTCTGTCACCTAACTGTGTGATTTGGGCAAATTGTTTGTGGTCTCTAAAAAGGGAGACTACTACTCTAACGCATTGGATAGTTCTGAGGATTAGTTAAATGAATCCATGTAAAGTGCTTAGGATAATGCCTAACAAAAGGTAAGGACGTAGTAAATATCAGCTGCCATCGGTCCTCCTCATCATCACCATCATTATAAACACCCAGACTAAAGCACGTACAGGTATAAATATATAACTACTCATGTGCACACATGCATACACATACATATAAATATGCAACACGTGCCCAAAGAGTATGCCTTTGGTTTTATCTTGCAATTTTTACCTATCATGTATTACTTTTTCAGGTGAGTATATGTGTATTTCATTAAAAAATTGCCATCTTGTAACACATTATATTGATGCATTATTTTATATTGGTGTATCTTTAGTTTTAACTTCCAGGTTTCTTGGTTTATAAATAATACTTAAAGCTGCAGTGTTCTATACATAACTTTGTCTATAAATAGCACTCTTTCTGAAGAATAGATTTCCTAGAAGTGAGAGTGATTGTTCAAATTATATCTGTGTATGTATGTGTATATATGTGTGTGTGCGTGTGTGTGTGTGTATGCTACAGCAGCATGTAGTCTCTTAATTCCCAGACCAGAGTTCAAACCTGGATCCCCTGCATTAGAAGCTCCGAGTCTTGACCACTGGACCACCAGCGAAGACCCTCAAATTATATTTTTATTTTTTAAATAATTGATTGATATTCTAAAGTGTTTGCCAAGTATATTATGCCCACTTTATAGTAATGGTTCTAAAAACTGTTCACTATCTATTTCCACAGACCCTAGCCAGTATTTAGTGCTCTTATTTTAATTATTATAAATCTACTGGGTATGATATCATACTGTATTTGGTCTTCATTTGCATTTCCTGGTTAAGAGGAAAGTTGAGCATATTTCCTTATATTCATTGGCTGTCTATAGGTATTCTATGACTTTTATGTTCATATTATTTATATATTTACATATTGTATGGTTTCTTTAATCTTTTTTAATCTTTAATTCTTTAATCCATTTCTTTAATCACTGTGTATATTAGGAATATTAACTCCTTGTCTTGTGTATGTGTTACAAATATTTTTTCCAAGACTGTTGGTGATTGTGTGTAGACATTTCTCCTCTTTAAGTGGGCCTTTCCAAGGTTGTGGAGGGGATATTCCAGGTGCTGCATTTTAGTGCCAACCTTGTTCACCTGCAGCGAGGATTCTAGAAAAAAAAAAAAAGTGGGCCTTTCCACACTGAGCTAAAAATAGTTGGTCATATTGTGTTCTAATAATCTTACAGCTTTGATTTTGCTCTTTGGTTATTTTATCTACATATAAAATAACTCTGCATGATTTTGGTGGTAAGTAGGTTTACATATGTTGGGTAGTGAATTTCCTCATAATTAAACAAATGTGAAATCACAGATAGAAACTGAAAGATGAATAGGACTTTCAAGATGATTTAGTCCCCAGTCCCAGTTTGTTAGTCAGAGGATTAAAGCCCAATATGAAGAAAAGAAGTCGTTTATTTCAGCTCTAAGGGTAATGTGATTTGAATGTTAAGGCTTGATGGCTGATATGCAATTGTTTCATTTGACCAGATCCTCTCTTCCCAGGACACTTCCTGCTACATGGGTCTGGGTTGAGCAGTTTGGCTGGCGGTATTTTCATGGTTCGCTTCCCCCTCTACATATTTATTTCCGTCTCAGAAACCACAGTCATTTACAGCATTATTTCAGGTAGTAGGACTTATTTTTGAACTCTTTTTCTTTTAACATAATTTTTTTTTTCAAAACTCTTCCCGAAAGAGCCAACTTTTGGTTTGGCTCAACTTTTCTGAAAATAATAAAGTTTAATATTCCACCTATAAATATCTACCAGGTATGAAAATATTCACTGCTCTAGGCCAACCTCAGGTAGGAAACATAAAATTTGATTCTTAAAATATGAAAATACTTGACAAAATTTTAAAAGGACAATCTGCGGTACAAATTTGTTTTTGAGAAGGATAATTTTACCTTGGTTTTAATTTTTATTAACATTACTTATTAGCATTTATTGTTTCTTTTCTACTTGCTAAAGTAATGCATAAACTGAAGAATATATTAAAAAATTTAGAAGAAAATTTTGAAAAATTTAGAAAATATTTCTAAAATAAATTTAGAAAATATTTTAAATTTTCTACTCTGCATAATCACTGTAAATATTTTCATATATTTTTTAATCATTTATGGTTATATCTGTGGCATTTTGAACAAAATACACCAGTGAATTCTATAGGAAATCAGCCTTGAATATTCACTGGGAGGACTGATGCTGAAGCTCCAATACTTTGGCCACCTGATGGGAAAAGCCAACTTATTGGAAATGACCCTGCTGCTGGGAAAGATGAAGCAGGAGGAGCAGTGAACGACAGAGGACGAGATGGTTGGATGGCATCACTGACTCAATGGACATAAGTTTGAGCAAACTGCAAGTGGAGCTGAAAGAACATAATGAAGTATTATAGAATGTGAACTTCTCATCCTAGGAGACAATTCAAAGCTTATACAGCAGTGAATAGAGGAAAATGTATAGTTTTGAAAACATTGTTTAAAGTGTAAAAAAGAATATTAAGTATCTAAGCCTTTAATAGCAAGGAGAGATAAGAAAGCCTTCCTCAGCAACCAGTGCAAAGAAATAGAGGAAAACAACAGAATGGGAAAGACTAGAGATCTCTTCAAGAAAATTAGAGATATCAAAGGAACATTTCATGCAAAGATGGGCTCAATAAAGGACAAAAATGGTATGGACCTAATAGAAGCAGAAGATATTAAGAAGAAGTGGCAAGAATACACAAAGAGCTATACAAAAACGATCTTCACGACCCAGATAATCACGATGGTGTGATCACTCACCTAGAGCCAGACATCCTGGAATGTGAAGTCAAGTGGGCCTTAGAAAGCATCACTATGAACAAAGCTAGTGGAGGTGATGGAATTCCGGTTGAGCTATTTCAAATCCTGAAAGATGATGCTGTGAAAGTGCTGCACTCAATATGCCAGCAAATTTGGAAAACTCAGCAGTGGTCACAGGACTGGAAAAGGTCAGTTTTCATTCCAATCCCCAAAAAAGGCAATGCCAAAGAATGCTCAAACTACTGCACAATTGCACTCATCTCACACGCTAGTAAAGTCATGCTCAAAATTCTCCAAGCCAGGCTTCAGCAATACGTGAACCGTGAACTTCCAGATGTTCAAGCTGGTTTTAGAAAAGGCAGAAGAACCAGAGATCAAATTGCCAACATCTTCTGGATCATTGAAAAAGCAAGAGAGTTCCAGAAAATACCTATTTCTGCTTTATTGACTATGCCAAAGCCTTTGACTGTGTGGATCACAATAAACTGTGGAAAATTCTGAAAGAGATGGGAATACCAGAGCACCTGAGCTGCCTCTTGAGAAATCTGTATGCAGGTCAGGAAGCAACAGTTAGAACTGGACATGAAACAATAGACTGGTTCCAAATAGGAAAAGGAGTACGTCAAGTCTGTATATTGTCACCCTGCTTATTTAACTTATATGCAGAGTACATCATGAGAAACGCTAGACTGGAAGAAGCACAAGCTGGAATCAAGATTGCTGAGAGAAATATCAATCACCTCAGATATGCAGATGACACCACCCTTATGGTAGAAAGTGATGAGGAACTAAAATGCCTCTTGATGAAAGTGAGAGAGGAGAGTGAAAAAGTTGGCTCAACATTCAGAAAACTAAGATCATGGCATCTGGTCCTATCACTTCATGGCAAATAGATGAGGAAACAGTGGGAACAGTGTCAGACTTTGTTTTGGGGGGCTCCAAAATCACTGCAGATGGTTATTGCAGCCATGACATTAAAAGATGCTTACTCCTTGGAAGGAAAGTTGTGACCAACCTAGATAGCATATTCAATAGCAGAGACATTACTTTGCCAACAAAGGTCCATCTAGTCAAGGCTATGGTTTTTCCAGTGGTCATGTATGGATGTGAGAGTTGGACTGTGAAGAAAGCTAAGTGTCGAAGAATTGATGCTTTTGAACTGTGGTGTTGGAGAAGACTCTCGGGAGTCCCTTGGACTGCAAGGAGATCCAACCTGTCCATTCTGAATGAGATCAGTCCTGGGTATTCATTGGAAGGACTGATGCTAAAGCTGAAACTCCAGTACTTTGGCCACCTCATGCGAAGAGTTGACTCATTGGAAAAGACTCTGATGCTGGGAGGGATTAGGGGCAGGAGGAGAAGGGGACGACAGAGGATGAGATGGCTGGATGGCATCACCGACTCAATGCACATGAGTTTGGGTGAACTCCGGGAGTTGGTGATGGACAGGGATGCCTGGTGTGCTGCGATTCATGGGGTCACAAAGAGTCAGACAGGACTGAGCGACTGAACTGAACTAAGCCTTTCAATAAAGATAGAAAATGATTAACAATAAACAGATTACAGCAACAAATAAAATAAATAATAAAATAGTCATTAAATGAAATGGAAGACAGAAATATGATTTATAAAACTGCAAGCTATTTTTTTAAGGATCAGTCAGACATACATTTGAAAAAATTTTATCATCAGTAGAAAAGCATGAAGCAAACACCACACAAAATGATGTGAAGTAACTGAAGACATTGAAAATATCAAGTTATGAATAATAATTTAATACTACATTGAAAACCACATTAAATGGATAATATACAAATGTAGTGACAAAATTAGTAAAAGATGAAAAAATAACTTGAATAGACAAATAACCACTAAATATATTACTAATTCTAAGTTTTCTCTCTTAGGAAGCTCTGGACAAGGAAAAGTTAATAGGTCATTACTACCACATATTCAGGGAACAAGTGCTTAGTTGCTCAGTCATGTCCAATTCTTTACAACCCTTTGGACTGTAGCCTGCCAGGCTCCTCTGTCCATGGGATTTTAGGGCAAGAATACTGGAGTGGGTTGCCATTTCCTTCTCCAGGGGATCTTGAAGACCCAGGGATCGAATCGGCATCTCCTGTGTCTCCTGCATTGCAGGTAGATTCTTTACCTGCTGAGCCATCGAGGAAGCCTAATCTCTTATTTCTACAAACTGAACCAAAAAATAGAAAAAAGGAAAAAATGCCAAGCTATTGTGTTGAGACCACATTAATTTTCCTTGGCCGCCCTTTTTCAAGAAGACACTTTTAAAAAATCTTTTTGAAAAGAGGGGTTTTGGGTGGAGAGGGTAAATTGGAAGTTTGAGATATACACACTACTATAAAATTGAAAACTAATAAGGACCTACTTTATAGCACAGGGAACTCTACTTAATACTCTGTAATGATCTATATGGGAAAAGTATCCAAAAAAGAATGAATATACGTGTATTTATAACTGATTCACATTGCTGTACACATGAAAGTAATACAACATTGTAAATCAGCTATACTCTAATAAAAATTATTTAAAAAAATTAAAAAAAGAGCTTTTCCCTTTGGCCATTTCAGTTTCCATTTCCATTTTAATCTAAAAGGTCTTCAAAACTAAATTTTATGATAGAATCAGAATTAATCTCTTCTATTATCTATCAAAAAAGAGAAGCTTCCAAGCCAAACCTATAAAGTAGGACTAAGATAGTCCTTACTTTTAATTTCCATCACAAATGTATAGTTATTTAGTCAATATGGGTTGCAAGAGTTAATTTTGAAGTCATCTCTGTATATTGCATATTGGTTAATGGCTCAGGCTTTGCTGTTAAGAAGCCTGGGTCTTATTTCTGGTCCCTCCTAAAACCTGTGTAGCCTTTGGCAAGTTAATGTAAACTCTCTTAGCCTCCCCATCTCTAAAATGCTAATAATATCTTAAGGGATTTTTGTGAGAATTGAATTAGATAATAGAGAGATTTAGAGTAACTGGCTCACAGTATCCTCAATACCTTCTAGTCACTATCTGTGCTATGATAGATTTTGTTAGAACAGTTCAATTATAATTTTAAGAAAGACTCTTTGGCATAAAGTTTAAGCAACATAATGTTTATGGTTGACAAGAAGTGTCTTTAAAATAACTTTTTAAAAAACTAATTTATTGTCCTAAATGAAGTAATGCTATAGAAAGATACTCTTCGTTATCCTTGAATGTCCTGAGATCTAATAAAAGACTTAAATCCCCAGTTGGAAATATTAACTAAAATGACCCAAATAAAGCCAAAGAAGGACAGCATGACCTTTCAATATTATCCTAGGGCACTATTTAACAAGACCTTCCAATACTACACTGTCCAATATGCTAGCCATTCTCCATGTGTGGTTACTAAGCACTTGAAATGTAGCTGGTCAGAATGAGATGGCTGTAACTATAAAGTGGATACTAGATTTTCAAGACTTCGTGTGAAAAAAGTATGTAAACTCTTTAAATAATTTGTTATATTATGTGTTAAATTGCTAGTATTTTTGGTATACTAAGCTAAACAAAACTTATTATTAAAATCCTTTCTTTTTTTAAATATGCCTACTGGAAAATTTTGAATTACATATGTGGTTGACATTTCATTATTATTGGAGGGTGCTGATCTAGAGACTATAACCTTGTATGATTCCCCATTTATAATTAATTAAAGCCTGTAACCTGTGAAGTTTCATATTAACTGGTATATCTCCAGGAGGGATATAAATGATCTCCCTCTGGTAGAAAAGATAACCTCACAGGTTATAACTTTATTGTTGTGAAGGACAGCAAGCGGTTGTGTAAATGACCCAGGAATCTTATTACATCATTTTTTAAATCATGTGTAACAATACCCAGAATCATAAAATGACCTTTTAACCAGCTCTACCATCTCCTTGGTTGCCTCATTAATGGGAGTAAAACTTTGCCAGGTGTTGACTCGGGAGGATTTAATAGATATGCTTTAGAAGAGTTCATTTCCAACTAAGGATATACATGAAAGAAAGCCTTTTTTAAAGCTTTCTGAAAATTATATTGTGATGGTAAAAATTCTTACAATGTTGTAAAATCTTTGAACTAGTTTTGCTTTTATTTTTTTTTATTGCATGATATTTTTCTTAAAATTCAATTATGATATATGTAATTTAATATTCTTCTGAAAGTCACTCCACAATTCACAAAAATTCTTAGAGAAATTTAACCCGTTTACAGTATAGCCTTTATCCATTGTTTTTTGCAAGGATATGAACACAGATATTGTAGAGGTTTATGTTAATTAGACTACTTTTGTTATGCAACCTTGAGCAGTTAATCATTAATATTCTCAGCAAGTCTTAATATTAAGCCAATACCTGTCTGGTGCTGATAGTAAAAAGACTTACCAATCATTTAAACACAAGCATTTTCCCTAAGGGCTTCATTTCTTGCCTCGTCAGTTGATATTTCTATTTCAACTGCAATATACAAGAATCTTAAATTTTTATTAACATTCCTGATAGTGTGTGTACTTCTACACAAAAGTATTCATTTAGAAATCAAAGTTACGTTTCACCTACTGTAAGCTAGAAGAGAAGTGGTAAATAACTTCAACGGCTAGTGGATAACTTTAGCTTCACTCACTCCTAAGAGTGGGAATCAATAACTAGGTCATCTGTGTCTTATGCATCTCTCAGATTATTTTACTTAAGTCATTCATTCAGCAAATATTTAATAAGCACCTTTTATGTACTAGCTTCTTTAATTGGCGTTGCAGCATAACACTGAACACACTGACAGATTCTCTGCATTTATGAAGCTTCTCTGTTAGTAGGAGGAGCCCAGTGGCGGAAGAAGTATAAATAAAAAGAGCAGCAGATGAGGGGCCTCCCTGGTAGCTCAGCTGGTAAAGAATCTGCCTGCAATTCAGGAGTCCCCAGTTCCTGAGTTGGGAAGATCCCCTGGAGAAGCGATAGGCTACCCACTCCAGTATTCTTGGGCTTCCCTGGTGGCTCGGTGGTAAAGAATCCACCTGCAATGCAGAAGACCTAGGCTCAATCACTGGGTTGGGAAGATCCCCTGGAGGAAGGCATGGCAACCCACTCCAGTATTCTTGACTGTAGAATCCCCGTGGACAAAGGAGCCTGGGGTTGGGCAGGGCTACAGTCCATGCGGTCGCAAAGAGTCAGACACAACTGAAATGACTAAGCACAGCACAGCACAGCAAAGGAGAACAGAGAAGTAATCAGGGCCAGAGGGCTACGGACCATGTAGGATATTGAGAGAGCTTTGGCTCAGGATGTAAAGATGCTGGAGGGTTCCGAACAGAGAAATGACATGATAGAAACTGCATTTTATAAAAGACAACTCTAGAGAGGACTTCCAGATAGGAGGCTACTGCATAATTCAAGCAAGAGATGCTGGGGATTTGCACCCATGTATTTAATAGAAGTGGTAGAGTGGGTGCCTTCATGGTATAATGTGAAGTAAAAGGAACAAGATTTGCTGATAAAAGGTGTAGAATAAAGAATAGAGACAAGAATAGATCCATTTAAAATTTTTTTTTCCCTGAGCAAATGGAAGGCCAGAGTTGCTCTTTTTAATGAAATGGGCAAGACTGAGAGGATTGGGGCAGAATCTTAGGACTAAGTTTTGGATGTGGAAAGTCTGAAAGGCTATTAGACATCATGGGGGAGATGTCAAGTATGTTATCATATGTAAGAGTCTAAGAGTTCAGGAGACATGCCAGGGCTAGGAATATACATTAGAATAGTATGTAGATGACATTTAAAGCAATAAGAATGAGTGAAATCACTAAAGGAGTACATATAAACAGGAAAGAGATGAGGACCAAGAACGAAGCTCTGGAATACTCCAGCTTTATTACTCAGGTGCCCTAAGTAAATTCACCTAATACATTTAATCCAGTATTTGCTACATTTATTTTTCTAAGGAATCCATTTTCTTTTCATGGATCACCTATTAACATTTCAAGAAACTTGAATTATGCAGAAGATCCTTTGTGGAATGCAATAACTCATTGCCTCACATCTTTCTACTTAATGTTGCTTATATAAACAGAGCTATTAAATCCTTATTTGACTGCATTTCAATTAGTTTTAGCCACTTGGTGGCTCAGATGGTAAAGCGTCTGCCTACAATGTGGGAGAACCGAGTTTGACCCCTGGGTTGGGAAGATCCCCTGGAGAAGGAAATGGCAACCCACTCCAGTACTCTTGCTTGGAAAATCCCATGGACAGAGGAGCCTTGTAGGCTACAGTCCATGGGGTTGCAAAGAGTCAGACATGACTGAGAGACTAAACTTTTCAACTTTCAATTAGTTTTGGAATTGGAAATTAGAAAGAAGATAGGATAATTCATTTGATAACAATGTCAGAGACATGAGGTTCTATCCTCATTTTGTTTTTTAAGATGATTATCAAATCTTGATCAGAAAAAAAGAAGTTATAAGTGATTTCTTTTTCTTTCTTGCAAGATTTTTAAACAGAATTTTAGAAACTGATTTCAAACATTAAAAGAAAGACTATTTTCCCCTCTGGAACTATAAATTCTCCACAGCTGATGATCTTCAAGAAGGACATACTTTGTCTCTGTTAGCTGAAGATCATCTGTCTTTTAATTCATCTGAGTTTCTCAAGTAAACTTTAAAAAACATATATTGAAAAAAATGAAAAATAAAGATTCAGGTTTTGACTTAATATGCAGTAAACATAAAGTAAACTTTGACTGTTTTAATCTATGTTACCTTGTAAATATGAACATGAAGTTCATACATAAAACTCTTGAATTTTTCTTTGAGAAATAAATACTATCACAGACCATCTGGCATCTTATGATTCCTGAAATAAAATCTACTTCTGGGAACAATTTAAGCCTTAGAAAAACATTGCTATGTCACAAATTAAACTTTCTTATTTTTTTGTCTTGGGATAATATCCCCCCTGGAAAAGTGTCTTTTTTGTGTGTGGATTACTTCCACCCTGGTTGCTACATTGTCTTCAATTTTTTTAGGTCAAAAATTTCTACCCTTAACCAGCTGACATGTTAGTTGCTCAGCTGTATCCAGCTCTTTGTAACCCCATAGACTGTAGCCTGTCAGGCTCTTCTGTTCATGGGATTCTCCAGGAAAGAATATTGGAGTGGGTTGCCATGCCTTTCTCCAGGGGATCTTCCCGACCCAGGGATTGAACCTGGGTCTCCTGCATTGCTGGCAGATTCTTTGCTGTCTGAGTCACCAGGGAAGTCTACCTTTAGCCAGCTATATCCCTCCAAATACTGTGACATTCACCCTTTAAAAGAATATATACTCTATGTGTTAGGAATTATTCTTGTTACTATGAAGGATACAAATATAAAATTTTCAATGCCTGCCTCAGGAAAGCTTGATGGTGAAAACTAACAAGGATTATTCTTGTTTATCTCACTCTTCTTAACCCGAGACTAGAACATGTCTTCAACTTTGGGCATTACCAGAAAGTATAAGTTTTCTCAACATTTCCACTTATAGTTGAAAGATCTTTCACAAACAAAATCAAAACCCTGATAAGTATTCTTATCTCTGTTGCAACAAGGAACTTTCAAGTCAGATAATTTTTTAATTTGAAAATTTTGTTGTTCTAAAACTTTAAAACCACTATTTCTTTTGGCGCCTCTGAGAATGTGTTAATTTCCCTCTAATCTGGTTGATGACAAAACCCATTAATGTTCTCATAAGGAAATGCACAGAAAATGAATGTTCAGGAGGGACTTCAGGAAGCGCTATGTTGTCAGGAGGGACTTCAGGAAGCTCTATGTTGCTTTGGTTTCATCTGCTGTCTAATTGAACAAAGGAGAAATGTGAGACAGATTTTCCTGAATTAGCTTCTATAAAGGGTGAGGTATACCTGATGTATCACTCCCAGAACCAGAAACTTGACTGCAATTGGTAAGATGTCATCCATTCAGTCCTCTTGACTCATTACAGAGCTATCCATCTAGACCAAGTTCATATCTCCATGATAACAAAAATGACTCCTTGAATAGGGCTACAGCTGTGATATGGAATAAGAACTATACTGTGTCAGTCAAGCAAATTTATTTGGGGTTATTTATCAGAAAGGATGCACATGCGACTGTGATCTGCCACTCACTGTGAGTGTTTTGCAGTGATGTCGTTTATAAGTGTTATGAACATTAAATTTCTAAGGGGACTTCAGTTTCCAGGTTTATAAAATTGCAATAATAGTAATACCCAACTAAACATTGCATGCTCTGGAAAGAATTGAGTGAAGTTATGTCTATGAAAGTGATTGCACATTGCTGAGTTTGATTTGTAAAAAAACTACTAAATGATGCAAAAATCAAGGACTTGTATATATATCCCATGTCACACAGTTAAGCATCTCCTCCATCAGCCATGGGAAGATGGCAGAATGCTGAGGAGTGTAACAAAACAGACCACTTTATTTCTAATTCCTGGTAACCTATATCCATGTGTTACAATGACCCTCATCCCAGTTTCCTATATTCATTCAATGAGCAATGTTTTTGAGTACTACATTCCAGGCACTCACACGTACAAAACAAAATCAGACAAGACCCTGTTTTTTACTACTTAGTTAGAAAAAGAAGCAGTGCATCACTTACAAGCATGTACATACCTGTCAGAATGGCTATCATCAGAAAGAACATAAATAACAAATGTTGGCAAGAATAGAAAGGGAAGGAACCCTTGTACTCAGTTCGTGAGAATGGTAAAATGGTGCAGCCGCTGTGGAAAACATGAAGGTTTCTAAAAAAACTAAAATTAGAATTACCAAATGATCCAGCAGTTCCACTCTTGCATATATATCCTCAAAAAACCCAAACATTAATTTAAAATATACATTCACCCCAATGTTTATAGTAGCATTACTTATAATTGCCAAAATATGGAAGCAACCTAAGCATGCATCAACAAATGAATAAATAAAGAAGATGTGGTGTATGTGTATATATATATATTATATATATAGGCTTCCCTGGTAGCTCAGTTGGTAAAAAATCTGCCTGCAGTGAAGGAGACCTGCGTTTGATCCCTGGGTCAAGAAGATCCCCTGGGGAAGGAAATGGCAACCCACTCCAGTATTCTCACCTAGAAAATCCTATGGATAAAGGAGTCTGGTGGGCTACAGTTCATGGGGCTGCAAGAGTTGGACACAACTTAGCTACTAAACCACCACTATACATAAGCAATGAACCACTGCTGCTGCTGCTAAGTCGCTTCAGTCGTGTCCGACTCTGTGTGACCCCATAGACGGCAGCCCACCAGGCTCCCCCGTCCCTGGGATTCTCCAGGCAAGAACACTGGAGTGGGTTGCCATTTCCTTCTCCAGTGCATGAAAGTGAAAAGTGAAAGGGAAGTCTCTCAGTCATGTCTGACTCTTAGCAACCCTCATGGACTGCAGCCTACCAGGGTCCTCCGTCCATGGGATTTTCCAGGCAATAGTACTGGAGTGGGGTGCCATTGCCTTCTCGGAATGAAATACTACTCAGCCATAAAAAAGAAAAAAATTGAAAATTGCCATTTGCAACAACATGGAGGGACTTGGAGCATATTATGCTAAGTGAAATTAGTCAGAGAAAGACGAATAGTATATGATATCACTTATATGCGGAATCTAAAAAATAAAACAAACTAGCAAATATAGCAAAAAAGAAACATATTTATAGAGAACTAGTGTTTACCAAAGGGGAGAGAGAAATGGGGAGGAGCAATAGTGGAGTTAGGGAGTAAGAGGTACAAATTACTATGTATAAAATAAATAAGCTACAATGATATATTGTATATCACAGGGACTATAGCGTATATTTTATAATCACTATAAATGAACTATAGCCTTTAAAAATTGTGAATCGTTATGTTGTACACCTGAAACATACAATATTATATGTCAGCTATGTTTTTATTGTTGTTTAGTTGCTATGTCATGTCCGACTCTGCAACCCCATGGACTGTTGCCTGCCAGGCTCCTCTGTCCGTGGGATTTCCCAGGCAAGAATACTGAAGTGGGCTGCCATTTCCTTCTCCAGGGGATCTTCCTTACCCAGGGATCGAACCCACATTTCCTGCATCAGCAGGCAAATTCTTTACCAATGAGCCACCAGGGGTTACTTTAATTAAAAAAAAAAAAGCTATGCTAGATAGAGGTATGCTCTGGGTAATGTTGGTGCCTGGATGGACAGGGGTATTCAAATAAGACTCCATTTGGGGGAGGGCAGGGAAGACCAGAGGAAGGCTGTTGGGAGGATGACTCCCATGAAGTGGCTGAAGCCCCCTGAGGAGTTAGAGAGCTGGTGTGCCCAGGCTCTCAGGTGATAGGGGGTAGAGTTCACTGAGGCAAGGAATACAAGTGTTAACAGGGTGTGGAAATGGGATGCTTCCTGTTGTCTTGAAAGGAGGCAAAAGCCCCGAAGCAGAGAACACAAGGAAATAAGTACTCCTGTGTTTCACAGAGAAGCTGCTAACAGACTTATTCCTACAGGGCTTTTTAAAAGGTGGATGGGCAAGACCTGCTACTCTCACACTCCATTCCATCCAAATTAAGTAAATGATTAAAACTCTGAAGGCCTTTTTAAAGAAGTAGGCATCATTATTCTTGGCGGGGGCGGGGGGAGAAGCACTGCAGAATATCCATTCGGGTTCCTCTGAGGAAAGAGCCAATTTAGAGGGGCCAGAGTCGTCATTTATAGGGCAAAGGGACCGAAGGTGCCTACAAGAGAGGAAACTGGCAGAAGGAGACATTTCAAGGATTCTAATGAAATCATGTAATTCTTCAGATGAAGGTAAGAACCTGGGCAGGTTATAAAGGAAAAGGAAGGAAGTCAACAAAGTGTAAATCATTACTGAGACAACGGGAGTTGAACCCCCTTGGGTAGCCCTGGGGAACACTGTAAAGCAACCATCTCAGTTCTTGCTTGAGGCTGCTGCTAGGAGACATAAAGCCAAAGGGCACAAGGACCTGGTGTGGTCAGCTCCACAGCCAGAGATTGCCCTTGGGCAAGGAGATGCAGATGTTGGCTTTTGAAAGTTAAGCACAAATTCTCTGGAAAAAGAAAGAATGAGGGGAGTTGGCCGGCACCAACAGTGTTTACGAAATTTGGAATTGCAACATGATCAATGTGTAGTTTTCCAGAATGATGCTGAAATCTAGGAAAAATCATGATTATTTGATCAAGGGACTGGATTCTTAAAATGGTTTAAGCACAACACAAATACTTCATTTATAATTCCTGTGATAGTAGATCTTCTGTAGGATAAAGTACATAGCAGTGAAAACAGTCATATGAGTAGTAGTAATTCTAAAGAGTTAATCTAACTGTTCAACAAGAAATCTTAAAAATTTTGCCCATTGTCTTGCATGTCTTATTAAACTTTTCTTCCACACGATCCATAAACGCACTGTATGCATCTCGCCGCCTTCTGTGTCTCTTAAGGAAGATGGTACAAAGGAAGTTAGTGAAAGCAAGCATACATCAACTTTAATTTTCATTTATCTTTTAAAAAATTGCTATTTAATAATCTCTGGCTTTAAAAACTTGCTCCATATGCCAAACGCACATCTTGTTCTGTTTGTACATGCAAGACTATTCAAAGAAGCCTAATTTGTCCAGGGGAGAATTTGAGGCATAAAATGTATTTCAGCATCTTTTTCAGAGTGTTTGGGAGAGCCTTCTTGTCAGGCATTATTTGAGTGCAATACACTCAAAATGGGCTGCTCCAAAAAAAGTGGGAGTAAATTAGGGAAAGATTTCCCACAACATTTAGGGTTCAATCTGGTGGGCTGCTGTCTATGGGGTCGCACAGAGTCAGACACGACTGAAGCGACTTAGCAGCAGCAGCAGCAGCCACTATGTCAACTATCTTTGATATAAGAAAAAAAAACACCTCAAATACTAGATAATCCGTTATTTGCATTTTAAGTAAAAGCAGAAATCTGAATGCTTCACTTTTAAAGATAGGCATATCTTTCACTATAACAAATGAAAAACTCCTGCATTAAAGCCATTGTTAACAACAATGCTATATACAAACCACAACAGCTATGGAAAAAGAGGCAAACTCACTGTGTATGAAGCGGATTTAACGGGCCAAGGGGCTTTTGGTAAAATTAGCTTTGAATCCCAGGCGCATTCACGAGGCTTGTAGGTGATAAATCTTTCTGTGCTGTTCTGTTGACCATTTTTCAGCAATGGGCATCCACTTACTAGAGACAGGAAGACAAATGAGAAACTTAGCAGTGACATGAGTCTTTGTTCATGAAGACTTTCACAAGATGGTCTCATTTTTGGAGATCAGGACCCAGGAGCAGTAAATTGCTGGGCAATTTATAGGTGCAAATCTAAATTAAAAATTGCTTATCCTTTCTACTATTTCTGCTGGAATTAATTTTGCCCTTCTCCAAACATTAGTTCAAATCCCACCTTATTTTATTTCCTTGGGAACCTCTTTAAAAATTTTTTTCTCAGTGGTTTTGACTTGAAGGGCATATTTTGCATTCTACCTTATATTTGACTTAGAAGTTTCCTAACATCGAAGACTTGGTCTTATAAAATATTTTTGGTGTTTCCTTCCATAGTGATTTAGACACGAGGAAATTTGAGGTGTACTAATTTAATTATGTACCTAGACAAGGCCTTTTAAATTTAATCCATGCTAAAATGTGTACATTATTTGAAAATAAATTATCTTAATTTTACAATTATAAAATTATTTGCTACTCATTTTGAAAAGAAGAAAATAAAATTCAACCATTATCCCACTACCCAGAAACAACCATTGTTAACACCTTATTGGTTTATAATTGATATGTAATTATAATAGTAAATACAGTATGTATTAACCTTATCCATATAAAAGTACTGGATTATACAGATTAAGTCTGCATAAACACCATACAAATGGCACCATAATAATACTGCTGCTGCTGCTGCTAAGTCACTTCAGTCGTGTCCGACTCTGTGCGACCCCATAGACAGCAGCCCACCAGGCTCCCCCGTCCCTGGGATTCTCCAGGCAAGAACACTGGAGTGGGTTGCCATTTCCTTCTCCAATGCATGAAAGTGAAAAGTGAAAGGAAGTCGCTCAGTCGTGTCCGACTCTTGGTGACCCCATGGACTGCAGCCTACCAGTCTCCTCTATCCATGGGATTTTCCAGGCAAGAGTACTGGAGTGGGGTGCCACTGCTTTCTCCGATAATAATACTAATGGTATGTATATTACCATGTGCTAGTCAACATATGCTTTACATACATTATTTACTAGGTGCTTTACATATGTATGGGCTTCCCTGGTGGCTCAAATGGTAAAGAATATGCCAGCCTTGCAGGAGACCCAGTGATTCAATGCTCACAAAAATTTTATGATGTAA
>NW_011495039.1:445053-471432 GCF_000754665.1 Bison bison bison | reverse complement strand
AATTCAACTATTATCATTCCCATTTATAGGTAAGGAAACCAAGATATAGACAGCTTAGGTAATTTAGGGCAGTGAGGCCAGGATTCAAAGCTATGCATCTTGCCTCTGGAATCTGTTTTAACTCATTGGTTCTCCACACAGAACACACTGAGTTATCACTCGATTTTTAGTAATTTTTAGTAATATATTAAAAGTTGTGGATAACAAAGCATATAGATTTTTGCCATCAATGAACTGAGAATTTAAAAAATTTACTGTATCATTAAAGGTGATAAGTAAAAAAATACCTTTTAAATTATTTGCCTTTTTAAATATTCCTGTTAAGATATAATGCAGAAAGCTTATGTTTGCCACGTTTATAACTTTATGATAACAACTTACCTGTACTTAAGTGTTGTGACTTAAATTTTAATCCAAAAGGATCCTTTTCATAAGTCGTCACAAAATTTGGTAAATTACATTCGTTCTAGACATGTAAAGAGAAGATTGTGCTATTACTAAGAAATATTGTTTCTTAATGCTAACATTCTACTTGGAATTCAGTTTCTCCAAATATTAAATATTTCACCAGTAAAATGTATTCTGAGGATTTTGCTGTATCATTTAAAACCTGCATATGAACAGTTGATGTAATAATCCAAGATTCCAGACAGTGTTTAACCAATTCATTTTATGGTGGCGTGAGAACTTCACTTATCCTTTTGTGAATAATTTAGAAAAGATATTTTAAACAGGATGAAATAAAAAGAATCTATTCAGAATTTAGCAACACAATCTCAAATGCAAATAGAATTACATGTTTTATTTCTAGAGCTGAATTTATTTCAGGCAATAGGAAAAATGTTGAATAGAGCTAAAAATGATTTGCTGAGACTGGAATAGAATAAATACTGATTGTTTTTAGTATATTATAAAACAAAGTTTTCTTTAATATGGCTTAAATGCACCAATATGAACTAAAATAGAATTTGTGCACTTCCCAGAATCTACTCAAATAAAACAACACAAATGTCTCTGCTTGAAAGCTGAATCAGTGTGGCACAAAGAAGAATGAACTTGGGGATGCGATGCAGAAGTTAGACAAGGTTCTCTTCTTAGTGTTTCTAGTCCTGCCACAGCAAATAATAAAATATTAAAAGTCCCAAAGGAAACTCCTTAATACAAAATTTTTTATCTTTCATCAAATCCAATGTGAAGCCAAGTTAGTTATGAAAAAAAATTGTCAGCTGTTTAAAGCTGTAACAATACTGACATCTGGTGGTTGTATAATTTATATCTTGCTGCCTCCCATTCACTCTTAAAAAGCAAATTAATTGACATAAAATTTAAAAGTCCCAGATTGGGATTGACATATGCACACTACTATATATCAAATAGAAAACTAATAAGAACCGACTGATAGCACAGGAAACTCTGCTCAATGACCTATATGAGAAGAGACTCTAAAGAAGAATGAATATATGTATATTATATATAACTGACTTATGTTGCTATACATCTGAAACACATTATAAATCAACTATACTCCAATAGAACTTTTTAAAAAGTTCCTCATTCCTTGAACTTTTACTTATCCAAGTCCTGCAATTCTAATTTTCAGTTCAGTTCAGTTCAATCACTCATTCGTGTCTGACTCTTAGCAGCCCCATGAATCATAAATTAAATAATTTAAATTAATTTAAATTAAACCAATTGCACTTGATATTTAATTGGCCTCCCCTCATTTACAAAAGGTAATATGTTTAATTTACTACAAACATAAGCATTTAGATGCCCTGGATAAGTAAATAAGGTTATAGATCAAAGCTTTTTTAATTTCCCAACTTTTATCCTAATAGCTCCTAAAAGTTCACTTTTATTGGGTACCTCAATATTTCCAACTTTGTTGTAAGAAATTTGTATATAATTGTCTCCTTCATTACTTAAAATAACCACATAAAACATGTAGTATTTTTATCCCAATGTACAAGGAGAGAAGCTTAACAACTTGTACAAAATTATTAGAAAATAAGAGATCTAGGATACTCAGTGCTCTTAACTGTTTTCCTATATTTTCCACTGGAATAAGCTTTTTCCTTTTTCTTTTTTCTTTTTTAGATTTTCTGGTATTATCAGTCCTATTGCTTCTCTCTTTACCTAGCAAGAGTCATATTTATGTGTTAGATTATAGACCTAAGTATAGGCTATATTCATGTTTTAATGGAATTATATTTTGACCTAATCGCATCTCCTTAAATATTTATTTCCCACCAGAATTTTAAATTAGAAATTCTTGCTCATATATTATTCAAAATATTAGAAAGACTCCAAACCATTAGAAAGATTCATTGAAGTAATACAATATCCCCTCTTTGTCAATTTTCATTCACTCATCCATTTGTTCCATGATTGATTCATTACTAGACAGTAAACTCCTGGAAACAGTTTTCCAAACATACTTCAGTCCAAGATGTTCTTGAACCCTTTCTTGAATGGCTTTCTAAAGCCATCCCTAAACTGGTCATCCCTTCCAGCAGATAAAACCCCATCAGAAACATCAACCAGGATCTTGCCTCTCTTTGCTATTCGTTTATTGCTGAATTTGAATTGTATTGTTCCATGAGAAATACTGCTGCAACTTTATACACATTATATTCACATATACTTTTTAAGTTCACATAATAGTTGTTATAGTTAAGAAATGAATAAAAATAATATATTTTCCCCGTATCTGTTTTAAGTTATTTAGAATCAAATGCTTTTTTTGTACCTGTCGAAAGTCATGTGGTTTTGGATTAAGGTATACATCATTTGGATATTTTCCGCTCTCCACAAACATTAACTTTGCTTTATGTGAATCCAGACGTGGAAATGTAGTTATAAATTTAGGAGATATGGCCTTCTTGGGAGGATTCCTTAGGCTGGGAAGGTGAACCATTTTTCCTGGAAAGTCAGGGATTTTTCTTCTTTCTTCTTGCGTGATGGTCCTTGATGGCTTTTCTGCAAGCCTCAAAGATGTATAGAGTTTATAACTAAAGTCAGGAGGCTTTATTTCCCAAATGTTGACTTTTACTTCAGATTGTGGTGGTTGCAGTGCATTTATTTTCCATTTGGAATTGAGATCTTGCATGAGACAGTGCAGCCTCTCTGCAGTATCCCTGCGTCTCCTACCTGTCTGGGACGCAAGGGCGTTTTCACAGGTTGAAATCTGCAACAGATATGGAAACTGGTGAAGTATGCCACTGTAACAACGGTGTATCGAATATTTTCTCTCTGGGCCAGGGTAAGCTCTAAAAGATTTATGAAGCAGGAAAAAAAATAGCTCAGACATGATAGGGAGTGTGTGGAGAAGTGAAGAAAGTATTGTGGTGGCTGCAAGTATTTATTCAACATGTTTGTCACAGCAGTTACTGAGCTAGGGGCTAGGAATTCAAAACAATTAACTTGAAATCCATATCCATAAACAAGTGAGAGAAATTGGGAGAAAGGAATGAAGACAAAAAATAAAACCTATGTAATATGATAGATACCACAATAGTTTCATGAATGAAGATAAAAAATAAAGCCTATGAAATCTGATAGATATTACAATCATGTTAAGAGAGGCCTGGGAGAGTGCACAGCTAGCTCACTCAGGAAAATAGAAATGACATTGAAAGAAAAGTTATCATTTGTGCTGATCTTGAAGAATAAGGAGAAATAAGTCAGGGGGGTAAAGTAAAGAAATAGCATTTCACCAAGGCACAGACAGTATGGAAGACTTGTCATAAGCTATTTCTGAGGTATCTGTGGCCATCTCTACCACGATAAGTGTATTGGGCTTCCCTCACACCTCAGTTGGTAAAGAATCCACCTGCAATGCAGGAGACTCTGGTTTGATTCCTGGGTCTGGAAGATCCCCTGGAGAAGGGATAGGTTACCCACTCCAGTTTGGGCTTCCCTTGTGGCTCAGCTGGTAAAAAACCCACCTGCAATGTGGGAGACCTGGGTTTGATCCCTGGGTTGGGAAGATCCCTGGATAAGGGAAAGGCTACCCACTCCAGTATTCTGGCCTGGAGAATTCCGTGGACTGTATAGTCCATGGGGTCACAAAGAATCAGACGCGACTGAGCAACTTTCAGTTTCTACTATTGGGATCTATAGATAAGAATCAGAGAAGGCAATGGCACCCTACTCCAGTACTCTTGCCTGGAAAATCCCACGGCTGGAGGAGCTTAGTAGGCTGCAGTCCATGGGGTAGTGAAGAGTCAGACACGACTGAGTGACTTTGCTTTCACTTTTCACTTTCATGCATTGGAGAAGGAAATGGCAACCCACTCCAGTGTTCTTGCCTGGAGAATCCCAGAGACGGGGGAGCCTGGTGGGCTGCCGTCTATGGGGTCGCACAGAGTCAGACATGACTGAAGCAACTTAGCAGCAGCAGCAGCAGATAAGAATCATGGATTTCCTCTTTGTTGATCTGTGACAAGGAAATGGCACAGTTCCGGGATTTAATGAATGTAAAGAATCTGCCTGCAATGCAGGAGACCCAGGTTCAATCCATGTGTTGGGAAGATCTCCTGGAGAAGGCAATGGCTACTCACTCCAGTATTCTTGCCTGGAGAATCCCATGGACAGAGGAGCCTGGCAGGCTACCATCCCTGAAATCGCAAAGAGTCAGTCACAATTGAATGTCGAATATGATAGTAGACAATGCCAATGAATTTGAAACCTCCGTGGAAAGAGGGATAAAAATCAAATAAAATTTATCTGGCTAAGTGGAAATAAACAATGCTGGTGCCTAGGAAATAAGGGTCTGAGGTAGGTACGACTTTCTTTCTCTTGTGCTAAAATTTCATGCTGTTTGATAAAAACACCAAAACAGAGAAACTTTAAGATTCTAAATGCTATTATGCAGTAATTTGAAACTGAGAATAATGAAAACCTACTTTGGAGAAACACTGACAATGTCAACTTTAAAAATTAATAATAAATATTTTGTAAAATAAAATGATAGTTTTAAAGTTTTCAACTTCCAATATAAATATTTTTTAAATGACTATGATCCATTGAGAGAAAAGCAAGAGGCATGTGTAGCAGAAGCATAGCATATGTATGTGAAGAGGTAGCAGAATAAAAAGATTTAAAAAAAATCAGTTGCAGTTACATCACCAAAGATCTTTTATGACACATCATTTTAACAAATCAAAGATACCACAAAATTTCTTAACCAAGATAAGAAATACAAGAGGAGGAACAGTTTATGGAAAGAAGTTATAATAATAAGTAGATTTAAACAAAATATATGTCCACTATATAACTTGAAGTATAGGCCTGTGGCTAAGTCAGCTTTTGCTATAACAACGCTTTTTTAACAAACTGCCCCAAAATTCAATGACAAAAACTCAATGACTGAAGGGCAACTGGAGGTTCCTCATCCCCTCCTTGTCCTTAGAGTGCATGCCTCGCTTGAGTTTCCTGATCTAGAGGTTGCCCAGGGAAACAGCCTTGAGACAGTACTGTGTTGCTGAGGCTATCTGGACAGCATACGTGACTTTAACCAGGGAAAGTGAAGTTGCTCAGTCGTGTCTGACTCTTTGTAACCCCACAGACTGTAGCCCACCAGGCTCCTCCGTCCATGGGATTCTTCAGGCAAGAATACTGGAGTGGGTTGCCATTTCCTTCTCCAGGTGATCTTCCGGACCCAGGGATTGAACCCATGTCTCCTGCATTGCAAGCAGACGCTTTAACCTCTGAGCCACCAGGGCAGACCCCTGGGAACCAGGGAAGTCCTCTCTATAAACTTTCAAGATTCAGGCAGAGAGTGGGGAACCAGTGCAGCACAATCAGTGCTACTTGTCTTGCAGCTGCCCAAGACAAGCCAATATGTAAGTTCCTTTGCTTCTTAAACCTGCCTACCTCCCTATCTGCAACGGTCTACCTCTGTCTTTGGTCTTTCCTCGTCTTCCCTGTACAGGGGCCAGGTTCAGATTACACCTGGGCAGCTCCTGAGGAGGTAGCAAACCAACAAATGGGTGAAGAACATGTTGTATATACAGAAAATATTCGGCCTTAAAAATGAAGGAAATTCTGCCATGTGCAACAAGATGAATGAACTTGGAGGTCATTATACTAAATGAAATAAGCCAGTCACAGAAGGACAAATACTGCATGACTCCACTTATATGAAGAAATCTAATTTAGTCAAACAGAAATGGAGAGTAGAATGGTGGTTGCCAGGACTTGGTGGGGAGGAAGAATGAGGAACTGGTATTCAACAGGTATAATGTTTCAGTTATACAAGTCGAATAAGTTCTAGAGGTCTGCTGTACAATGGTGTACTATGTTAACTGTATTGTATTGTACACTTGAAAGTCTATCAGGAGGCTAGATCTTATGTTGAGGATTCTTACTACATTTTTTTAAAGCTGAATAGAGACCAAAAAAAAAAAAAAAAAGAAGAGTGGTACTTAATATCTGAGTGAGAAGATTAGAAATTCCCCCACCAATACAATATTGTAAAGTTAAATAAAATAAAAAAAAAACAAAAATATATTATCCTCTGTTGCTCAATAATATAATAAAAATAAAGGTGATTTGATGAATAGGAAGCAACTTACAATCTCTACAAAATTATTGCAAAATAAGTTAATCATTAAAGTGCTACACCAAAAAAAACATGGATATAAGATGTAGGTTTACCATTTCCTGCTGCTGCTGCTGCTAAGTTGCTTCAGTCGTGTCTGACTCTGTGCGACCCCATAGACGGCAGTCCACCAGGCTCCCCCATCCCTGGGATTCTCCAGGCAAGAACACTGGAGTGGGTTGCCATTTCCTTCTCCAATGCATGAAAGTGAAAAGTGAAAGTGAAGTCGCTTGGTTGTGTCCAACTCTTAGTGACCCCATGGACTGCAGCCTACCAGTCTCCTCTATCCATGGGATTTTCTAGGCAAGAGTACTGGAGTGGGGTGCCATTCCATTCTCCATTACCATTTCCTAAGCAATGCTAAAAATATAAGTTAAATTAAAATATCTTAATTTCATGTTTCTATATTATGCTGTTGTTCAGTTGTTAAATCATTTCTGATTCTTTGCAACCCCATAGACTGCAGCATGCCAGGCTTCCCTGTCTTTCTCTGTCTCCTGGAGTTTGCTCAGATTCATGTCCAAATAGTCCCAGCACCACATTGACAGTGATGGCATCCAACCATCATCCTCTGCTGCCCTTTTCTTTTGTCTTCCATCTTTCCCAGCATCAGGGTCTTTTCCAATGAGTCGGCTCTTCACATCAGGTGGTCAAAGTATTGGGGCTTCAGCTTCAGCATCAGTCCTTACAATGAATAGTCAGAGTTGATTTCCAATTAACTGGTTTGATTTTCTTGCAGTCTAAAGGAGTCTTCTCCAGTACCATAATTCCAAGGCATCAGTTCTAGGGTGCTCAACATTTTTTATGGTTCAACTATCACATCCATATGTGATTACTGGAAAAACCATAGGTTTGACTATATGGACCTTGGTTGACAAAGTGATGTCTTTGCTTTCTAATATACTGTCTAGGTTTGTCATAGCTTTATTATACAGTAAACAATAGGAATGTCTGCATAGAAATTAAAAGGGTTTGTAAATAAAGGATGTTAAAAAAGAAAGGGTGAGAGTTTGAAAGTTGGCCATACCTTTCCAAGATTCTTCTAGAGGGGAGGGCATGGTGGCCCATAATTGGTATTTTTATTTCCCTTCTCATATCTATGATAACTTTTTATAGCCTGGGCCATTTAACTATATAACCAATAATTATTATTCTTATCTAACTTTTTTATTATTATTTATTATTATTATCTAACTTTAACCATCTGGTTTCATATGCACAGTAGTCTACTGGAAGATAGTGAACTGGAAAGAAAATATGAGTTAGTTTGGTTTATTTTTCTTATAAACTAATAAATTTGCATGTTGTTTTCATGTTGGGTGCTTCTGAATCTGGCTAATGTGACTTCAACACTGACCCACCCACTCACTAGGAGATGATGAAAATAAGCCCTCGACAGTCAGTGGTTAATTTGCTCCCAGTTCATGCCTTCTTTTATAAGTCTTTTACCTCATCTATGATCCTTCACATTTATGTTGAAATGTGTTTTTTAATTTCTGAGGTGCACCGAAGGCTCAGTCTTGACGAAAATTGTAAATATACCCATCTCCTGCAGAGCTCAGAAATCTGGTTACATGAGCAAAGAAAACACATTAGAGTATTGATTCATGGCCAGGGTTTTGTAATTAGCTGCCATGAAAAGACATGGAGGGTGAGGGTGTCGGTAAGTGAGACAACAAAGTGTCTCACCAGGATGTACAGCTAGGAAGAAGCTGACCAGGAGGTTTATAAACTGGAAGAATAAGGATAGGTCTAATCGATATGAAAAACAAGTATCATGGTAGTAAGAGAGCTAGACAGTCAACAGATTAAGAAGCTCTAACTGGAGAATGCAGTGAGGTTTAGACTTCTTTTTGACTAGGTAGCTGAGAGTAGACACAAGCTCATCTATTACCTTCTTGCCACTATTGCTCATTTCTGTCGCTGTCTGTATATGTCTGGGGCTTCCTGGCTACCAAAAACTTTAACTATGCAATATATAAACCAGGGATAAATTATCTTTAATTTGTATGATACTTCATTGTGTCCTTATACTATGAAGTTATTGTTACATATTATTCAAAAGAATAATATGCATGTAAAATTAAGCTTCTGTGATATACGAATCATGTGTTAGCATATGTCATTGTGATCTCGGGTGGCCTTGGTCGGCAATGGCTTGGAGCAAGGCTTTGGTTCCCAGGATATTGTGGCTGGGTCACAGCAGTGAAAGCACCAGATCCTAGCCACTAGACCAATGGTCAGTGACAAGGGCCCTGGCCCTTCAGCTTTGCAGAAAAGAATTCCCACAAAGATGGAAAGTACTGAAATAAGTAAAGTATTTATTAAGAGGAATAAAAGAGTATAATTGAAATCAATTCTGAATATTCATTGGATGAATTGGATGATGCTGAAGTTGAAGCTTCAATACTTTGGCCACATGATGTGAAGAACCTACTCATTGGAAAAGACCCTGATGCTGGGAAAGATTTAGGGCAGGAAGAGAAGGGGACGACAAAGGATGAGATGGTTGGATGGCATCACCGACACTATGGACATGAGTTTGAGTAAACTCCAGAAGTTGGTTATGGACAGGGAAGCCTGGCATGCTGCACTCCATGGGTCACAGAGACAGACAAAAATTATCAATTGAACAATAAAAACAATGCATGGAAAGACACACGGGCAGACTCAGGGAGAGAGAGGGGCTGAGTCACAGCCTCACGGCAGTTTGAATTACTTTTATGGGGCATTTCTTCCGGGTTTCCTTTGGCCAGTCATTTTGATTTGTCTGGTTCACTGTCCATATTTGGTGTATCGCAGGACCCTCCCATGTGTGTGCATGCATCTCTAGAGCCAAGGCTCACCCCTCAATTGTTCTGTTATTCTCATCTTGGAGTTTCAGCCCATAGGGAATGACTCTCCAATTGCTTTACCCTTGGGGTGGGGGTGGCCCATCTGCCTCATCCCTCAACTGTAGTCCCAGGATACGCCAGCAGAAAGAAATCAACTGGAGATCTAGTTGAATGACTGAAGCTTGAGATGGCAATATCACACTATGCTCCTCACTTTATGTGGGAAAAGCTAAGGCATAGAGAAATATGGTCATAAGATGTGAGGTTGAGAAAGTAAGAAAAAATAAACTAGTCATCTCATTTAGTCAAAGATTTAGTGGTAAATGTCGATGTTACAGAAGTTGTACTTTGCCAGAGATGTCTCACTGGAAATAATAGAATACTTTAATCTGCATTCAACAAGCCCAGTTATTCTCCATCTAAGAAATTACCTGGTCTTAAGGATTAGTTTAAATGCTGCTCCAATAAAAGCTTTCCCAGATCTATCAGGGTTCATATTTCCTTATGAATACAGCAGTGGAACTCGGAGTTACATTTTGCCTTGTTCCTTGTATTAAAGTTAGTTAATTCCAAGATCTGACCCAAATTAGATTGCAACATTGAGTCAAATATACCTATTTTTACAAACACTATGTAGGGTTCTGCATATTTTAGGTTGAGTCATGTGAAATTTATTTTATTCAATGATTTTTCAACCTTACAAAAATGCAAACTTCAAATGGTTCCATGATAAGAGGAATGAGAATTTTATGTGCCAAATTCTGGAAATTACAGATACTTTTTTTGAAACTGTATCTAAAAGCTCAAATATCTAATTACATTTTTTCTAAATAATGAAAACTTCTAATAGTGGCAATATAAAAAATAAACTTTAATTTAAATTTCTTCCTCAATATTTTCTACTAGAATGTCACAAAATATTTTTGTTATCTGCTTTTACAATCAGATTTTAGAATAAATGCATTCCTTAGGTTAGTAAATGTATGCAAACTTAAGCTTATTTTGCTCACAAATATGAGTTTAATTTTGTAAACTTAAGTATTTGGGAAGTTAGACAGACAGAGAGATAGTGATACAGATATATACCTGATACCTAAATGCTGCCAACAAGCAAAGAGGATTGTAAAATAGTCTGCTATTAAGATCACAGTGAATTCCTTACACCAGGAATTCATTTACATTTGCTGATTTATAAAGAAATTCAGCACTTCCAGCTTTCTCCTTCTTAACATATCTCATGATTTCCCATTTATAATATTATATATAAAGAGATAGCTTCTCTCATAAATGAGTTCAAGTTATATATTTTAACATAAACTACACAAATTCAAAAGACCTAGATATATTGACAAACCGATATAATTCAAAATAAACACAAAAAAGGAGCAATCATTAGAAAATCAGTAACTTAACTCACCATTTAAAATTGCGAGTTTTAATAAAATTGTTTTTGGCAGTATGTCTCAGAAGATCTTTTCTGCAAAGCCAGATGAGACTAAACAAACAGATAGTTTATAAGGAAACATTTAGCCTTTGCTTTACAAAAGATCTCAAAGTGTATTTAAGTTTTACCCACCTGGGTTGCTAAGAAACTGAATTAATTTTCTAAAGGACTCAAGTCAGAGTAGGAAAAAAAGAGTGAAAATAGTTCTAATGTTCCCTAAAACCTAGCAACAAGGCAATAACTCCTGAGCTCTTTTTGGAAATGTTAGAAAATCAATACACTACAAAATTCAAAACTTAGTAAACATCAAGAGAAAAAATAATCCCACTCTAGAGCAGTTTTACTAAATAATGCCTTGACAATTCACTTTTTATATTTGTTTAGTAATCTTTTTGTAAGTCAACATGAGTTTAACATTTAATATAAGCACAATTTGAAAAGCAGGTTCAACTCTTTTATTACCTTGGGCTTAAGAATGTTTGAGTTAATTTCCTCAATGTTCATTTTATAAGGCAAGTGAGGATTACAAGTTCTTCCATAATTTACATCTTAACCTACTGATTTCTGCAAAATAAATTATGGAGAAAGCTTTCTGTTTTCATTGGTCAAATTCTATACTCAGTGATCTCTTGGTGAGATTAAAAAATAAAAAACACCTCCTAGAAAATTTCAAATGTGTACCAAAATAGACAGAATTGCATAATGAATCTTTATGTCACCATCACCTGGCTAAAAAGTTGATCAACTTATCACCCAAATTGCTTTAAATATCCTCCAACTTATCTCCTTCTCTTATTATTTTGATGCATCATATCAACTTATCGAGCTTCCTTGGTGGCTCATTGGTAAAGAATTTTCCTGTCAATTCAGGAGATGTGGGTTTGACCCCTGGATTGGGAAGATCTCCTGGAGAAGCAAACAGCTACCCACCCCAATATTCTTGACTGGGAAATCCCTTGGACTGAGGAGCCTGGCTAGTGGGCTACTGGCCATGGAGTCACCAAAGAGTTGGACACTACTTAGCAACTATACAATAACAAAAAAATCAACTTATTAGTAATTATTTTAGAACATTTCTACTAAAAGAGAAAACACTTTTTAAAAAAAGCATAAGCATAGCACCACTATGCTGCTGCTGCTGCTAAGTCACTTCAGTCGTGTCCGACTCTGTGCGACCCCATAGACGTCAGCCTGCCAGGCTCCGCCATTCCTGGGATTCTCCAGGCAAGAACACTGGAGTGGGTTGCCATTTCCTTTTCCAATGCATGAAAGTGAAAGGTGAAAGTGAAGTCGTTCGGTCCCGTCCGACTCTTAGCGACCCCATGGACTGAAGCCTACCAAGCTCTCTGTCCATGGGATTTTCCAAGCAAGAGTACTGGAGTGGGGGTGCCATTGAAAAGAACATCAATTAATTGATACTAATATCTAGGCAAAATTCAAATTTCTAATTATCCCACAAAAGTCATAAATATTTTTGGTTTTACTTTTCTCTTTACAATTTGTTTGTGATTTGCGCTAGTTATTTACCCTCATTTGGTCCAAAAAATTCCTGTGACCTGAGCATTAGCTTCTCTTTGTCTCATATTTTTCTAATGAAATTAGGGCATCTCAACACACTCCAGTATTCTTGCCTGGATAATTCCATGGACAGAGGATACTGGCAGGCTACAGTCCATAGGGTAGATAAGAGTTGGACATAACTGAAGCAACTTAGCCAGCACGCATGCATAAAACTGCCTGAACCAAGATCCCTGATGTCTGGAGTCTTTTGACTATCCTATTATTTCTTCTGAAGTGAAAGTTCACCCCTGGGTGGCAGTGAATTGCTTATCTATAATTTTATCCCAGTTTATAAACTGAAGCTCAAACATCAATTTACCTGTGCTGTTTTTCCCAATATTCAATTTCATTGTGTTTTTTTCCTTGGGGAAATGACAGTAGAGTTGGGTTTACTCAATCTCTTACAGTTTTGGAATAAAATTAACCTATCTTTATGCTATCTAACATGTATCTCTCTCACTCTCTGCATAGGGATGCATATAATTTTTTCTCAAAAGAATATGTTCAAAGTGCCTTTTTATATTGGTTTGGTACTATTGTAAAGGATGTGAAAATACACAGGGCATGGCCTTAGATTTCAAGAAAATCATAAATAATTCACTAGAAAAGACACAAACCTATAAGAATACATCTTCAGACTAAGTACTAAATGCCAAATAATCAGTCCTGACTGTTACTGTCCTGGGAAGTTAATGAGGGGGCAGGTCCTTGAAGTAAGAACATCTCTGTAAATTTCTTTAGAGCAACAAAGATCTATTCTGATCTTTCACAACAGTAAAGTTCTTAGTAAAAACGAGAGGAAGGGAAGGTGGTTTAATGGGTGGACACCATAAAAGCTACTATAATTCTCTTTAATGCTTTCACGAATGCTTTTCAAGGAGTTTCTTCTAGGAAAATACTGTTTTGTGGTTAAGTGACTGAAGTTATATATAGAACCATCCAAAAATCTCCTGTTATGTAGATACTTTGAATGTATAATGATGCTGTAAGGGATTGGGGGCAGGAGGAGAAGGGGACAACAGAGGATGAGATGGCTGGATGGCATCACTGACTCGATGGACGTGAGTCTGGGTGAACTCTGGGAGTTGGTGATGGACAGGGAGGCCTGGCATGCTGCGATTCATGGGGTCGCAAAGAGTCGGACGCGACTGAGTGACTGAACTGAACTGATAAGGACTCTGAGGCTTGAGACTAGCAAGAGGGAGAGGCCCAATGCCCCTCACCATCTCAGTTCAGCAGAAATTAGACAGGGAGACCTCGATGCCCCTATTCCCAAAGAATTGGGCCTCCCATGTCTTGACGGGGAAATGTTAGATAGTTACAGTAGGAGAAAGGAGTCCAAAATGGTGGCAGCTAAAGACAAAGAAAGGAAAAGCCCACAAAAATGAAACAGAAGAAAGTCTGAGGACTAGAGTGGGAACCTCAGGTGAAACAAACAGCCCTCCTGGCTAGCCAGTTTACATAGGGCAGGCTCAGGGAGAGGAGAAAAAACAAATAAAAAGAGGATCCAAAACTGAGTTCTTCTTCTTTTGGGTTGGCCCACCCTCACGCCTCGGAGCATGTATTTTCCTTGCTTGCTAAGTAAAACTGAGCTATAACACTAGTCTGCCAAATAAAACTGAGCTGGTCCACTGTTTCAAATTTTTGCAGTGGTGAGACAGAACTGAGGAAATTACATACTCCCCTGACAACTCTTACACAATTTTGTCCTCTTGACGAATATTCAAAGAGTACCACCTCATTTCCTACTTCCAGTTCTAACTGTTCTGAAATGTAACCCCTATGGTTTTATAGATCCAAATTCATGAAAATAACTATGCTATCTTATTGTCTTTTCACATAACTCAAGCTTCAATTTATTCCTATTTTTCAGTTCTGTTGCTCAGTCATGTCCGACTCTTTGCAATCCCATGAATCGCAGCATGCCAGGCCTCATCCTCTGTTGTCCCCTTCTCCTCCTGCCCCCAATCCCTTACAGCATCAGAGTCTTTTCCAATGAGTCAGCTCTTCGCATGAGGTGGCCAAACTACTGGAGTTTCAGCTTTAGCATCATTCCTTCCAAAGAAATCCCAGGGCTGATCTCCTTCAGAATGGACTGGTTGGATCTCCTTGCAGTCCAAGGGACTCTCAAGAGTCTTCTCCAACACCACAGTTCAAAAGCATCAATTATTCAGCGCTCAGCCTTCTTCACAGTCCATTCAAGGATGAGCAATATTTTCCATGGTCAGGTGTAGTTTTATACATCCTTGCTGAACTGGCACTACATGTTGTAGCTTGTTGGCCTGGGCAGAGATGAAATGGGTTAGAAAATTGATAATACAAGGAGCAATCATAAGAGGCATCAATATGAGGATAACAGGGATTAGTAGGGGCATTTGCCAACTCTAAATTCCCTCTTGCCAGGAGAAGGATTCCCCCAAGGGGAGATTGTAGTCACCCTGAGGACTCTCCAGCTCATTCTTTGAGATCCCGTAGGATCTAAATGTTTTTCTTGAAGATTGTGAGACTTTTTTAAACTTAGATGGAGGTATTTACCCAGAAGCAACACATCTCACTCAAGATTGCTCAGGTTCCTCCTTATTCAGGGATGAGGAGATCTACCTCCTGCCTATTTTGGAGTATAACTCCTGCAAAGCTGTGTTGGCTCTTTAGAGCTATCCTGAGAAATCTTATCCCCAGAAACTTAATTTTCTTGGTATTCATACGAATGGCACTCATTTTTAGTCCTGAATGGGTATCTGAGGGCTCACAGGTGTACTGAGTGTCCTCTTCTGTTTCCTTTCACAGCTTAACTTGTGAGTAGTGAATCCAGGAGTCGTGTCCTGGTACATTGACTGCTGTGAGGGTAGAAGTATTACAGGATGGGGGCCCTTCCATGTGCGCTGGAGTTGAGTTTTTGGGGACCCATCTTTCCAGACTTTAATTAGGACTTGAGTCTCTGGAGCATATAGTGGTGGTTCTTTATAATCTTTTGGACCCTGGTTGATGCCCCCAAACATATACCTTGTTGGAATTGTCCAATGGCCATGGATAAGACCGAACAGTCTGAGCCTCTGGATCAAGGAAAAGGTCATTGAGATAAACAAAAGGTCTCCCATATAGCATCTCATAAGGACTAAGACCAACCTTTTCCTTAGGGGCAATATGGGTGGAGACCTATTGGTAAAGCCTCCTTCCATCTGAGGGAGGTCTTCTGAGTTATCATTTTTGTCACTGATTTTAAGAAATGGTTGGCTCTTTCTACCTGTCCTGAAGACTGAGGCCTCCAGGCACAATGGAGATAATAAGTAATGCCCAATGCTTTAGAGATCACTTGGGTGACCTTAGAAGTAAATGATGTCACATTGTCACTTTGTAATGACCTAGTCAGGCCAAATCTTGGAATGATTTCATGGAGCAGTTTTTTTTACTACCTCCTCAGTCTTCTCAGTCTGAGTGGGAAAGTGTCCAATCCATCCTGTGAATGTATCTGTCATGACTAGTAGGTATTTATACCCTTGAGAAACTGGCATCTGGGTGAAGTCCATCTACCAGTCGTCTCCTGGGTAGGTTCCACGCCATTGGATGGGCTGGGCCAGCTGGGGTCTTCAAGCTCCTTGGGGGATGTTTAACTGGCAAGTGGGACAAGAAGAGACCACTTGTCTTATGGTCATTTGGAGGCCTGTTTCTCTGAAGGACCTTTCTAGTAATCTTTGGAGGGCCTTTTCCCCTAAATGAGTGGTGGCGTGTAAGGAGTTAACCAACTTCCATTGGAGGTTTCCAGACAGAAAAAGGAGACCCTCCTTTTGAAACCACCCCATATGATCTTCTTGAAAGCTCTCACTCTTAGCTTTAAGAGTCTCACCTTCAGTATATGAAGGAGTTTCTGGCAAATTAGTCTGTGGAACTAAGGTGGCAACCCCTATTAGGTCCTTGTTCTGTAATGCTGCTCTCTTAGCTGCCTGATCAGCTGCTTGGTTCCCTTGTGCCACTTCCGTGCTCCCTTTTTGGTGTCCTTTACAACGTGAGACTGAAACCTCAGTGGGCAGATGGACTGCCACCAAGAGCATTGTCTTCTCATCTCTTTCTGTCTCTTCTCACCCTTCAGCCTCTTGGTGCCTTCCTTCACTCCCATTTCATATACTGGTGTCCTTTCCTCATCCTGCAGCGGTTGATAATTCTTGTTTTACTACCTCATTAGCTGCTGCCCTTCATAGCATTCTAAAATAATTGTTTACTCTCTTTTATGCCAATTAAAAATACAAACACTGTTCATCATTTGTAAACTCAAGAAAATTTACTTCTTTTCTCAAAGTACTGATAAAAAATTTTAGTTCTGTTAGGTAGTTAGAATGGGAAAAAGGAGTCCAAAATGGTGGTGGTTAAAAGACAAAGAAAGGGAAAAGCCAGAAAAAAGGTAATAAAGGAAAAATCCATGGACCAGAGTGAGAACCTCAGGTGAAACACACACCCAATTCCAGGCTAGACCTAGTTTGCATAGGGTAGGCTCACTGGGGAGGAGACAAAACATATAAAAAGAGGAAGCCAAGACTGGTTGGGGCCTTTCCTTTGCAGCTGGCCTGCCCTCATGCCTCAAGGGTGTACTATTCTTTGTTTATCAAATAAAACTCTGAGCTGTAACCAAGATGTTAAACTGGTCCGCTGTTTCAAATCTTTGTTGTGGCAAGACAAAACCAAGGAAATTACACACTCTTCTGACAGTTCTGTTTGTCCAATTTCAAAACAGTACAAAACGTACTTAAGAATAATAATCTACAGGCTTCCAGTTCAAGATTGTGGAGTAGAAGGACATGCGCTCATGTCCTCCTGCAAGAGCACCAAAATCATAACTAGCTGTTGAACAACTATTGACAGGAGGACGCTGGAACCTACCAAAAAATGATACCCCATGTCCAAAGACAAAGAATAAGCTGCAGCCAGATGGTAGGAGAGGTACAATCACAATAAAATCAAATCCCATACCTGCTGAGTGGGTGACCCACAACCTGGAGAACATTAATACAAAAGAAGTTCTCCCACTGTTGTGAAGTTTCAAAACCCCACATCAGGTTTCCCAGCCTGGGAATCCAACAAAGGGACTGGGAATCCCCAGGAAATCTGATCTTGAGGGCCAGGGGGATTTGATTACAAGACTTCCACAGGACTGGGGGAAACAGAGACTCCAGTCTTGGAGAGCACAAACAAAATTTTGTGCGTACCAAGACATAGAGGAAAGGAGCAGTGACCCACAGGAAACTGAACCAAAGCTGCTAGTGTTGGAGGGTCTCCTATGGAGGCGTGAGTCAGCAGGGGCTCACTCCAGGGAGGGGAGGACTGGCGGCAGCTGTCTGGGAAGACCCCCTTTGGTGCTAACCGTCTTGGATGTCGCCATTAACCTGACCATAGAGCCATAGACTCAATTTATGACTGAAATTATTATAGAAGCTTTAACACACGACAGTGCATATGTTAGAACACTTGGGAACACTGATAGAGCTATAGAAAACTTAATGTACATTTAAAAAGTAAAACTAGGGAATTCGCTGGTGGTCCAGTGGTTAGGACTCAGTGCTTTTGCTGCTAAGGGCACAGGTTCAATCCCTGGTTGGGGAATTAAGATAATGCAAGCCACACAGTGCAATAAAAAAAAAAAAAAAAAAAAAGAAGATAATACTAAGCAAAACCAAAATCTATTAATGATTTTAAGATGATTAAAGAAAAATACTTGATCATTTTATTTTACTTCTGTGAAGCTAGGTAGTGAAAAAACTATAATGGACCATAATGGGGAAGCAAGATTTTTTTTAAAAGGGACATAAGGATAGACTTAGCAACTTCTAAAATTATATAGTAAAACATGTTGCAAAAACTAAGGGCCTCTGCAAATGCAAACTTAAACTTGAAAGAATCACAGCAGAGCCCTAGAAAAAAATTGCAAAGTTGATATGATATACCTTTATTTCCTGTCCTTTTTCTCATTCTATCCTTACTGGCTCTGAAACGAGATTCATTCCATCCAAGTCAAGCATGCAGAGAGTTTAATTTTTAGAACTTACCACCTTATTGAAACTGACCTTATCTCTCTACTCCACGATCAGAGGTCAAGTAACTAACACATAATTCATTCATGCTATTATCAGAGTTCTCCTTTCTGATAACAAATCAATGTTTGGTGTCACTATGTACTATGAGTACCACAGTCATAACCCCAACCTAAAAAGAAAAAAACTGCATGCATCTTTTCATCCTGAAATTACTTTTGTGTAACTTATTGGTAATTTCCCTATCTATCCTTTAGTAAAAATTAGGAAGCTTGCTTAATAAAAGGGAAGCAGTTCTTAATAAAATTTTGTAATTTTTATTCTTTTAGGGGATTGAATAGATATGTGTGTGTATGTGAGGAGGAAGCTTTTAACTTTCAAAAGATTTACTATTTAAGCAGTGTCACACAGAAGAGGCACAAGATATTGGGGCTTAACTAGAAAAATGTTCTCTCTACTAACTAATAGCTAAAACTAAAACTTTTTACTGATTAATTAAATATAAATTATATAGTGTTGATCGGAGGAGACAGGGCTCTGACTATTGAGGGAGAAGCCAGAAGAAACAGAATAAATATAGATATCCTCAAATTCATTTTTAGGTTTGAATCAGCTATGACTTGCCCAAGAGATGGAAACATAAAAACCTCTGCACCTTTCAGTATCGGCTTATTTCCTGAATAGTGTATATGCGGTTTTATACAGTAAAGATCTCACCTGCCTATAATACGAAGTCTTTTTGGATACAACATTATCTAGAACATATTGGGAAGTTAAGCCGAACTTCTATTTGCAGATTTCAAACTCCCACTCCCAGTGACATGAAAAGTCTTTGTGGGACCTACGGGTAACCCTTGCTTTACCTAAGTCCTAAAAAAAGTCCTATTCTGTATTTTCGCACTAAACACCTTTGCCTCAAACCATTTCAGTGCACAACTAATTGGCCATAGTCTATTTCTCTGTAAAAGGTAAATAACTAGGTTGACAGTTACATTACACTAGAAAAAAGACATTTGCAAATACAAAAGTCTTTGAAAACCCATAGGTGAGCTAATCCAAGCCAGATTGTTTACATTTTCACGAAATTTATCTGGAAACATGTAATCCTGTGTTTTGGTGGAATTGGAGGAGCTTGATTCTTCTTTTGCCTCCAGCTTCTAATATTGTGTGGTAAGTTTGGTAAAGAGGGCATTTGAGAATAAGCTGCTGCTGCTGCTGCTGCCAAGTCGCTTTAGTCGTGTCTGACTCTGTGCGACCCCAGAGACGGCAGCCCACCAGGCTCCCCCGTCCCTGGGATTCTCCAGGCAAGAACACTGGAGTGGGTTGCCATTTCCTTCTCCAATGCATGAAAGTGAAAAGGGAAAGTGAAGTCGCTCAGTCGTGTCTGACTCTAGCGACCCCTTGGACTGCAGCCCACCAGGCTCCTCCGTCCACGGGATTTTCCAGGCAAAAGTACTGGAGTGGGGTGCCATTGCTTTCTCTGTAAGAATAAGCTACTGTATGTCAATTATCTAAAGAATAGAATCATTAAAGCTTTTGAGAGTCATTGTGAATTGGTTGCTGTCTCTTTTATGTTTAAGATTGCTTGGTAAATGTTTGAATTTGACATGACTGCTCACTGAAGGATTTGCAAAAACTGACATGTTATTAAACTGAGGTCAGAGTTATCCAAGGAGAAAACTACAGTGAGAAAAGACACACATATAAGGTACAGACTGATTGTCTCTAGTGAGAGAAGGAAAATAGACAGGCAGAGAGAGCTTCTCCTCTCTGCTTCTGTTTTTGGATTTCCATGATAGTATTTCTTTATCATTCCACATGCAATCCATATGTTGCTACATTAGATAATCAAAATATAAATCAGTTCCTATGAACCAAAAGAGTATAAATGAAAGGGTGAGTTAAAACTTGAATGTTCTGTAATGGATGATAGTACTATTTAAATGCCATTAAATTTCTCCTAAAAAAGACTTTATTTTGACATGAATAGGCTCCAATCAGTAGCACTGATATGCTGTGGTACAATAAGTCACAAACCTTGGTCCATAAAAAGTTGTATCAGAATTTCCTGGGGAGGTTTATTACGTATTTTGATTTTTTGGGTTCCATCTCCAGAGACTGTATTCAGTGTGTCGTAAGATAAGCCTGGGAATATACAATTAAAAAAATGCTTCCCAGGTGACTTTGATGTACAATTAACTTTTGGAAAAAATATGAAAGTTAGATTTAGAAGGTGAGACTCAAGTCTAGATAATTCTAGACCAATTCTATTGTATTTTCAAGTTAGATTTCCTCATCTTTAACATAGATAACAATATTCTCTATCAGGTTGCGAGGATCCCTGAAATAATATACACAAAAAAGGCAATTTTGGAATAGAAAATTAATTACTAACTACTAAAATTCCTTTTAAAGGCAGTGATGCTTTTTTTTTTTTTTTACAGACTTTATGAAATCTTAGATTGCCTGCAATGACACAGCCTCTTTCTAAAATATTCCCAGCCTGAAACCTATTCCAAGGAGTTTTAAGCCCATAGCATCATCACAAAAGGTTCCCATGCCAACAGGCCCAATACCAAGAGATTCCCAGGCCAGATTTTTTTCAAGGCATTAGTACCAATTTGGTTACTCATGTATAAATATTATTAAGATTCTCCTCTTTTGATTGTAAACTTTTATTTCACATTTTATGTGTTTTGTTTTGTTTGGGTGAGCTTCTTTTTTTCCCCTTCAATAATATAAACATTGCTTTCAACTCTATAGTTCTGTTTGTCAATGGAGATACAGGTTAATTATAGAAAAGTAGTTAAAAAACAAAGTTACAACCACAAAATAAAATATTATTAAGCTGTTAAAATATGCAAAATTTCACACATATAATTTAAATCAAAGGTAGCATAGAATATAAAGTATGTATATAGCAGGTTCCTCATAATATAATAAATTATGCTGTGCTGTGCCAAGTTGCTTCAGTCGTGTCCAACTCTTTGTGACCTTATGGACTGTAGCCTACCAGGCTCCTCTGTCCATGGGCTTCTCCAGGCAAGAATATTGGAGTGGGTTGCCTTGCCCTCCTCCAGGGGATCTTTCCTACCCAGGGATCGCACCCGTGTCTCTTACATCTCCTGCATTGGTAGGAGGGTTCTTTACCACTAGCACCACCTACACATTTATATTTACACATATCCATATGTCTTTATATTTCAAACCCCCAAAGAATGTATATGAAAATTTTACCTGTGATTATATCTGGTTCACTTCTAATATTTCTGTATTTTTCCAAATGTTTTGTTTTTTTTGACCATGACACATGACATGTAGGATCTTAGCTCCCTAACAAGTGATCAGACTTGGGCTCTCAGCAGTGAACTCATGGAATCCTAATAACTGGACTGACAGGAAATACCTCTGTGTTTTCCATATTTTTATATTGTGTATTATTTCACAATTTAATAAACAATTACTAAAATTATTTTTTAAATTAAAAAAATAGATGGAGCATAGTAGAGGATGTAAATGGCCTACTGATACTAGACGTCACTGTGGAAATATATACCACGATTCCCTGGATAATTTAGACACTAGCATGAGTAAGACTTTCGGTTTGGCTGAAGAGACCAGGGGGTGTGATGCAAAAGTGTGTAGGTCTGTTTTATAATCTGAAGGGTAGGTTTCAGTTACACAGTTATCCAAAACTCAAGGTGTAAACATAGTTAATAGCAGTTTTCCCAGCAAAGAATTTAGTACCAGCTGACTATAAAAGTGAGACTGCTACAGCAGTTTCCCTACCACGTGAGTCAAATGATACAAAAATGTAAGTTGGGCACCTATGTATAGCTCCCTCAGGCTGTCAGGAAACCACATATGAGAGGAAATAGAAAACAAATAACTTGACCAAATAATAGAACACTTCAGACACTTACGAAATTTTTTAAAAATTATCTTTTTAGGACATAATGAAGAAAGGTCATAGGATGTCATAGGTCATATGTTGAGTGTCATTTCAAATCACGACTTTCACAACCTAAAGTTGCCTATAAAGAATAATGGAAAGAAAACCAGAGAGTGTACCGACTTTAGTGACAGAAGAACCAGGTGTGAGTTCCAGTTATGGCACTGGAGTGTGGTTGAGTGGACTTAGGCATATATACTAACCTCTCCAAACCTTAGTTTCTCAACTGTAAAATTGAGATTATTCTACTGCCTACTTTACAAAATGTTCTGAGAATGAAATAAGCAATTGTGTGTGGAAATATTTTGTAAAGTAAAAAAAGACTTCACACATACATGTGCATATGCCCACACACGTATCCAGTTTTTTTCCCTTACCCTGGCAACTTTTAGTCCATTTAAATTAAAATTTATTTACAATTAAAATGACTACCTAGACTTTTTTGTTTGTTTAAAAGCCAATGAGGATGTCACAGATTCGAACAGATATTCTGAGATGTAAAATATTACAAAAAATATTTTCTTCCCCAAAGCAACAGAATTTACGATTTTAAAAGAGGAGAATCTATTATACAGAGTGAAGTAAGCCAGAAAGAAAAACACCAATACAGTATACTAACGCATATATATGGAATTTAGAAAGATGGTAACAATAACCCTGTATACAAGACAGCAAAAGAGACACTAATGTATAGAACAGTCTTTTGGACTCTGTGAGAGAGGGAGAGGGTGGGACGATTTGGGAGAATGGCATTGAAATACGTATAATATCATATATGAAACTAGTCGCCAGTCCAGGTTTGATGCACGATACTGGATGCTTGGGGCTGGTGCACTGGGATGACCCAGAGGGATGGTATGGGGAGGGAGGAGGGAGGAGGGTTCAGGATGGGGAACACATGTATACCTGTGGCAGATTCATTTTTATATATGGCAAAACCAATACAATATTGTAAAGTTAAATAAAATAAAATTAAAAAAAAAAAGGAGAATCAATTCAAATCTAGCGATAGATTTCAAAGCTTTTACCTTAGATCTTCAAGTCATTTGCAACAGCCATACCTCAGACAAGATTCCCAGTTGGAGGGAAATTAAAACACCAGTTCAATGATATTGTGCTAGAACTTCATTCTCAGCAACCTCCCTCACATCCAATTTGGGCATGACTTTCACACCTCAAGGGATTAAAAAATGTCTATTTAACTTGCAAAAAATATTTCTTCAAATGCATTGTGTATCTATATGCCAGCTCTGTTTGACCTTACCATTTACCAACCTGAGCTAGTAACTAAATTCAAAAGTATATCTAGCAAAATAAGGCTTTAATCTGTATACCTAGCAAAATATGACATTAACCTGTGTATCTAAGTACATTGCCCTGACATACATACACTTTCAACATATAATTTGCATTTTTAAATAATTATAAAAATCATTATTATAATCAGCATAATTATTATAAGTTATACTTTGGAAAATAGCTATGTGCAATCAAATAGCCAAATTATTATATTGTTCCAAGTCTTAGACTAAATCAATGTGATGTTGATTACCTAAACCAGAAGACAGGTAACAGAATTACTTTGGTCAGTGAAATGAAATCTTAGTATATTTTTTTTCTAACATAGCTGGTATTCCAATGCAAGTAAATACTAGTTATTTAAATGTTACTGTCATAATATTTTTTAAGTACACAGGTCCTAGAAAAAGAGACATCCATCCAACATTAAAATCAGTGCTTTCAGTGGAGAGAGAGAGAGATCACACAAAACATATAAGTAAACAAAAATAAAACACAAGTCCATTGAATCCATGATAAGGAAGTACAAAATATTTTACATTGATCCTCCTCTTCATTGACTCCTTCTTAGGCAGAGAAGTCTCCTGATTGGTTGCTGGAACTTAGAATTACTCCAGATCATTATAACTGAATGACCAGAGGGATATGCTGCCATAATATCCTTCACCACAAAGAAGCAATGACTTCCATAAGGAATATTGAATGTCATATTTGCCATGAAGGCACCAAAGTAAGAAATAAAGAAGCAAAAGAATGTTATCACTGTTCTTAATGCATTAATATGGGCTTCAGTCCTGGTGTTTCTAAAACCAAGAGGTCCATTTTGCATCCGATGAGTGTGCTTGTAGAGAGAAATTAATAATATAACAGTGCATATTATAAATATAGTCAGAGGAAATATTAATACCAAGTTGATGAGAAGAACTTCATTAATTTGCTTTGTGTTGAGTTTAGTCCTCTTAGCTGTGGCATTCCCGAGGACATCAGTATCCACAATTTTAGGGTAATCCACCTTGACACACAGAGCTGCAATGCTCACAGAGGTCAGCAGGCTTCCCAGAAGCATCCAAGGCATTAACTTTGAGATCCTGACTTTCAGCCAAAGAAAACAGGACTGGGTAAAGCCTGTAACCTTGAGGCAGTAAAATAAAGAGAGACAGGTGGCAAACCAGAGACTGACAGAGCTGAAAAACATCCAAAAAAACAGCATTGGTGTACCATAAATTTTTGCGCTATAAAAGAGTGGAAAGAACACTGAGAAAAAACCTTGTACCATTAACACCGTCTGTAGACCAAATCTAGATATCCCTATACATACGAACAGGAGTTGCATTGGTGTTAGCTTTCTGCTTTTGACCAACTCATTGCTGTTGATGATTATAAGAAATCCATTTACTGTAACCCCTGTGATAAATTCTGCTGACATGATGATAACATGAGGAATACCTGACAAAGAGATCATGTTTCCTACCACAAATCTTAGCTTTTCCTTGTGGACACTGTTCCACATCTCCTCCAGATGACCTTGCAGATACACGCACACAGCATTGAGAAATGTGACCCTCTGCCAACTCCTGGGTCATAAGCAGAGTGCATCTAGAGGCTACACTAGACTTCTTCCTTAAGGAAGAGAATCAGAGGGAGTACTTTTTAAATCTGATGCCCTTTATTCAAAACGGTGGGAATGTAAATCCAAAGATTTGAATGATGCTAAAGTATTCCAATTACATCCTGGCAAAAACTGTCATGTTGACATTATTCAGTTCTCACAATTACTCAGTTATATAAAAAAAATCTGATTATAAATGTTTTATTTAGGTTACTACTGTTTTCATTTTTTCCAAATGCCACATTCTTGGGACAGACAACAATTTCTTATTATTGGCACAAGTATCCACTCTTAGATGTGGCTCTTTCTTCGGTACACTTTTTCCCTGTTAATACTCGTTCTAAGACACTTTAAATGAATTCTTCCTGACTCTCCCCCACCCAACCCCAGCCCTCCAAAAGGCAATTAATTTTTTCTCCAGAATTGAACATTATTTCCTGGGACTTAACTTTGTATAAGAATCCTTCATTACCCTAAATGATTTCTCATATTTTCAGTCTTCTTGGTAAAACTCTGACCTAAGGGTCAGCAAACCCCAGTGATAAAGGTAGTGTGTAATTTACTCACATGCTTATGTGCTCATGCTGAAGATCATCATTACAAAAGATAGATGGTACAGAAACTTAAAGCCAACAGCAGAGAGTGTAATTGCATATACGTTAAAATGATTTTTCTCCCTTTTTACAAAGAGATGTCATATAACCTTGTTGAACTTTAGTTACAGCACATGTAAAATGTACATAAATCATCACTGGGCTGTGCTTTTGCTTCTGTTAGGTCCATACTGTTTCTGTTCTTTATTGTGCCCATCTTTCAATGAAATGTTCCCTTGGTATCTCTAATTTTCTTGAAGAGATCTCTAGTCTTTCCCATTCTATTGTTTTCCTCTATTTCTTTGCATTGATTGCTGAGGAAGGCTTTCTTATCTCTCCTTGCTATTCTTTGGAACTCTACATTCAGCTAGGTTTATCTTTCCTTTTTTCCTTTGCCTTTAGCTTCTCTTCTTTTCTCAGCTATTTGTAAGGCTGCCTCAGACAACCATTTTTGCCTTTTTTGC
>NW_011495039.1:442581-444953 GCF_000754665.1 Bison bison bison | reverse complement strand
TTCCTTTTTTCCTTTGCCTTTAGCTTCTCTTCTTTTCTCAGCTATTTGTAAGGCTGCCTCAGACAACCATTTTGCCTTTTTGCATTTCTTTTTCTTGGGGATGGTCTTGATCACTGCCTCCTGTACAATGTCATAAACCTCTGTTCATAGTTCTTAGTTAGAACTGGAACATGGACATGAAACAGACATGGAACAACAGACTGGGAAAATTGGGAAAGGAGTATGTCAAAGCTGTCTATTGTTACCCTGCTTTATTTAACTTATATGCAGAGTATACCATGAGAAATGCTGGACTAGATGAAGCACAAGCTGGAATCAAGATTGCCAGAAGAAATATCAATAACCTCAGATACTCAGATGACACCACCCTTATGGCAGAAAGCAAAGAGGAACTAAACGGCCTCTTGAAGAAAGTGAAAGAAGAGGATTTAAAAACTGGCTTAAAACTCAACATTCAAAAAATGAAGATCATGGCATCCGGTCCAATCATTTCATGGCAAATAGATGGGGAAACAATGGAAACTGACAGACCTTATTTTCTTGGGTTCCAAAATCACTGCAGATGGTGACTACAGCCATGAAATTAAAAGAGTGTTTGCTTCTTGGAAGAAAAGCTATGACCAAAGTAGATAGCATATTAAAAAGCAGAGACATTACTTTGCCAACAAAAGTTTATCTAGTTAAAGCTGTGGTTTTTCCAGTAGTCATACATGAATGTGAGAGTTGTACCATAAAGAAAACAGCACCAAAGAATTGATGCTTTTGAACTGTGGTGTTGGAGAAGACTCTTGAGAGTCCCTTGGACTGCAAGGAGATCAACCCAGTTAATACTAAAGGAAATCAGTCCTGAATATTCATTGGAAGGACTCATGCTGAAGCTCACCTGATGCGAGGAGCCAACTCAATGGAAAAGACCCTGATGCTAGGAAAGATGGAAGGCAGGAGGAGAGGACAACAGAGGATGAGATGGCTGGATGGCATCACTGGCTTGATGTACATGAGTTTGAGCAAGCTCCAGGAGTTAGTGATGAAAAGGGAGTCCTGGCGTGCTGCAGTTCATGGGGTTGCAGAGAGTCAGACAAGACTGAGACCAAACTGAACTGAACTGTGCTGTGCTTAGTCATGTCTGACTCTCTGCAATCCCATGGACTGTAGCCCACCAGGCTCCTCTGTCCATGGGGATGCTTCAGGCAAGACAATGGAGTGGTTTGCCACGCCTACCTGCAGCAGATCTTCCCAATCCAGGGATCTAACCCAGGTCTCCTGCATTGCAGGTGGATTCTTTACTGTCTGAGCTACTGCTGCTGCTGCTGCTAAGTCATTTCAGTCGTGTCCAACTCTGTGCGACCCCATAGACGGCAGCCCACCAGGCTCCCCCATCCCTGGGATTCTCCAGGCAGGAACACTGGAGTAGGTTGCCATTTCCTTCTCCAATGCATGAAAGATGTAGTCTCCATTTTGTAGACTCCACAATGTAGTCTCTACATTTTCAGACTACGTCTGAGCTACTAGGGAGGCCCAAATCAGTATTACTTCATAACTGTTTGGTTATGGGGCTCAAACTGTTTAGTTCAGTGGCTAGGTCATACTAAGTACTCAACATACAGTAACTACTTATTAATACTATTAAGTTCAGTTCAGTTCAGTCGCTCAGTCATGTCCGACTCTTTGTGACCCCATGAACCGCAGCACGCCAGGCCTCCCTGTCTGTCACCAACTCCTAGAGTTCACCCAAACCCATGTCCATCGAGTCCATGATGCCATCCAGCCATCTCATCCTGTGTTGTCCCCTTCTCCTCTTGCTTTCAATCTTTCCCAGCATCAGGGTCTTTTCAAATGAGTCAGCTCTTTGCATCAGGTGGCCAAAGTATTGGAGTTTCAGTTTCAACATCAGTCCGTCCAATGAACACCCGGGACTGATCTCCTTTATGATGGACTGGTTGGATCTCCTTGCAGTCCAAGGGACTCTCAAGAGTCTTCTCCAACACCACAGTGCAAAAGCATCAAATGTCTTCTTATTGTATTTACCTCAGCAAAAAAATAAAAACCTGATTCTGTTAACATTTTTAATAAGGCAGTTAAAATGCTTTCAATAAGAAATAAGATTATAAGAGTATAGAAAATAAAAAAAGCATAGTACTGGGTTTGCCACCCACTGTACACATCATTCATGGTTTTGCTAGCCCATAAATGCACCTTCAGAGCCACTTGTGTGACATTACCCGGACACCTTCAGGTGACCTCCCAATACATCTTCTATACACCACAGATATCCAAAATGTAGTAAGATGTATCCCATCTTTATCTCTTCTAAAAGGCTGGTTTTGTGACCAATACATCAGTTTCCCTTTAGTGTCTGAATTTGTCATCTT
>NW_011495039.1:435539-442481 GCF_000754665.1 Bison bison bison | reverse complement strand
CTTGTCTATAAACCATGACTGTCCAGTGAATAGTATTTGCCTTGCCTGGTGATGGCGCAGTGGTAAAGAGTCCACCTGCTAATTCAGGAGATGCAGGAGATGCAAGTTTGATCCCTGGGTCAGGAAGATCCGCTGGAATAGGAAATGGCAACCCACCAGTATTCTTGCCTGGGAAAACCCATGGACAGAGGAGCCTGGTGGGGTTATAATCTCGGGGGTCATATAGAGTCAGATATGATGGAGCATGCATGCAGACATGACCTCTAGGGTCTATTCCCAATTCTTGGTACAGGTGAAGAAGCTTCTTCTCAATTCCAAACTCTAGACCAGAATCATGATTCTGGGATGAAGAAGAAACAGGATTTGTACATTTCATAACTTGATGTCCTAAGTCACCTGAGACTGAGTTACAACTATTGAGTGACTGCATTTAAAAGTTTCTGATAACTGAGTTTTCAAATACTATAGAACTCAAAGGAATCTGGTCTTAGTCAAAATAAAAAGTCAAGCAATCGTAGCCTTCCATTAACAAAAAGGTTTTTTAATTAATATTTTGTTATGATTGTATTTCACTGAATGAACTTGTTGAATTAAGTGATGTACAATAATTTGGCATGTACCTAATCAGTCAGATGATACTTATATGACAACTTAAATAATGTTAACTAAAAATGTGACTATTGGGGTAACTTTTTTTTTTATTATAATAGATGTTCATTGTCCTTTGAGAATATTGTTGCAAGGGATTATGGAAACAGTATATGAACATGGCCAAAATGTATTCTATTCTAGTGCAGCAATGGGGATCTTTTCTATTTCTGATGTCTTCACAACAATAACCGGTATTTGGGGAGACAACAATCATACTATCTTCTTCATTCCCTGTTATCCCTTCTCTGTGGTTATTTCTCTCAATTTCCACAGCAAACTAGGGTAGTAAAATATGGGCCAATATATATAAACTCTTGTTTGCTGCCTCAGAATGCACATCTGCCACAGAGACATAACATCTTAAGATAATATAAAATCACAAAGAACATTTTATGGGTAGGTTTTTTGAATCACACTTAATAGATAAAGATGTAATTTATAATCTGGAATCTATTCTTATTGAGTGTTCAACTGCTTTAAAATCTTTTGCTGAGTTAGTTTTAAACAGCCTTGCTTTTGTCACATTTTCACAGGTATATCTGGCAGTCTGATTTGTGGGTTATATGAATTTGTTAAAGAATTTATTTCATTTTGAAATCCTGGATTACAGCTCTAATTTGCCTCTCTAAATACTGCATTACTTAATTGAATACAAAGCTTGGATAGTCCAAGAAAGTGTAATTGGCATTCAACTACCCTTTTGCTGGCTTGTATTTGCATTCGTGATTTTCCTGTCATATGTGAATTGTTTTGCATGTGCCCTTATTGAACCCTGTTTTGGAAGGAGAATTTTAGAGAAGAGCTTTCTTAGATCTGGAAAAGTTCACGGCAAGTGAGACAGTGTTGAAATTAGTAATTTATAGGCTTGTTTATAGATCTTGGAAAGGCAGTGGTCAAATGGAGAAAGATAATTTTCAAATTAAACAATCTTTGAAAGTTTTACTAAAAAAATAGATTTCTTTGAAAAGAGAAATAACAGTATTTACCAAGAGACATTGGATATTTATGATTCATTAGGAGAATTTCAGTTTAGTCACCTTCCAGTAAATACATATGCTTCTAAATGCTCACACGAACCTTGCAAACTAGTGTACTTTCATGAAATTTTTGTTCGTCTGCTTGCTCTGCTTTTGCTTTGAACAACATGGTAAGAGTCACTTGATTTTAAGATGATGTTCATAAATAGCTTCTAAAATTAGGATAAACTTTAAATACTGTTATTAACCCTAGGTATTTCCCAGGCACAGAGATCAGTTTATTTGGTTCTCATTGGCTAGAACTGTACAGATGCCTGAATTTCTATAGCAAGAACATTGACGCCTTATTTTCTCATTAGCAGCATCTGGGCACTGTTTCCTTGCTGAGACCAAACTCGACTCACTAGAGAAGCAATATTTTAGAGTCTATGAAATATGTCTTCATGTCTTTCAATGTTCAATGTAGTTTCTATTTTATGTTGGATTGATTTTACTAGTCTAATGGGTTGTCTATGTGGATTTTTATTTTGAAGACAAATTTTTAAATTTAGTTTCTGAATTCCTTCCCCGAGTTTCCAGAATAATATTAAGTATCAGGTGAGTGAAGAAGAATCCAAATTGGGTGAGCATCAGGCTAATAATCCAAGCCACCAAAAAATTTCTCCATATGTTATATTGCACTCAGGAGGTTAGTTTCTGAAAAAAACAAACTTCAAATTTAAATAATAGAAATTAAGGAAATTTGCTAATTGTATTCATATCTAAAAATAATATTTAACTTGCCATAAGACTGACAAACATTTATTTTATTTTTAAAATATATTCTAGGCATTATTCTACATGTGTGCATGCATGCTCAGTCATGTTCGACTCTGTGACCCTTTGGACTGTAGCCCACCAGCCTCCACCGTCCATAGGAATTTTCAGACAAGAAGACTGGAGTGGATTGCCATTTCCACTTCCAGGGGTCTTTCTGACCCAGGGATCGAACCTGCATCTTCTGAATCTCCTGCACTGCAGGCATATTCTTTACCTCCTGAGCCACTGGGGAATACTTACTCTCATTTAATTCTTACTGAGAAACTATGGAATTGTTTGATGAACACAGTGAAGTCTCAGTTTTGAAACTTCAGGAGAGGGTAAATAAGGATTTGAATACAGGTGGTCAGCTTCTGTCCAGAGTCCATATTATTGACCAAAACACGACATCATATTCAGACTAGAATACTTTGCTTGACCAAGATCATCAGAAAATATATGTTAAATCACCTGGAGAATCACAGTGTAACAGCCATAGTCCTTTCCATCCTCATATATATTGGTAGGGAAGACTTAAAATCCATTCATTTAAGATCACACCAGTGGAATGATAAAACCACAGAGACCCCGGAGTATTAACATATCTGACTGCATCTGGATCTCATGGGAATAAGGCAGCAGACAGCAAATACAATCTAGTAGTAAGCACTCAATAAATATCGTTACTGAATTTTTCTATGGAAGATGAGACACAACTCAGTTCTGGAATGGTAGAGAATTCCTTAGGATTCAGAAAAACCTTATTGGAAGAAGAAAGGAATCAGATACCATCACAAAAATCCACATTTTATAGGGAAGTGTATTTTGGAATCCTAAAAATTAAGTGACTTATTTAAGGTTCAAATGAGTAAAAACTTTTAGAACTAGTGTAGGCAGTTTCAATTTTCTGAACTTACCATTTCTCAAAGGCAAAATGAGTGTATGGGGGAAAAATGAATTATCTACAATTTTGATTTTGTCAACATTTTCTGCCCAATGTTGGAAAGTTTCTTGCAGAACCCTGAATTAATTGAGCTGCCTCTGCATGAGCAATGTCCCATATAGGACAGATAGAGAATAGGATTTAATGATTCACTGATTAATATATTGGATTAATATCCAGTTTTTGAGCTAATTCTTCTCAACTTACCCCACCCTAGCCTAATCATAATGTTTATTTTAATTCTACTTTGATGGTCTTTCTACGTGCAAATTATAATTTGTATCTCAGAGAATCAGTGAATGAGGAGGTAGAGAAGAGCTCAGTTTCTCAAAGAGACTGTGTAGTTAAGGATTTCTCTATCTCCTTATTACATGACTAACATTCAACTTTCACTGTGCCACGAGACAGTTTAAACCAACAGGAAATTAATGATGCAATACTTTTGAAAATTGCATAAAGGTGCAAAATGTACATAATTGCTATAAACTGGTTGAATATGATGTATATATATATCTAAGAAATAGAATAGATGTAAATCTGGGATAGGGACATTTTAATTTTTTTCATTGGAATTGAGTAAAAGAAGCAGACCAAAGAAGAAAGGCTTAGTGCAAAATTCAGAGAGAAGTAATTAGAATGGTGTACTGTTAAAAGTAAGACACAAGCATTTTATTATTTCTCCATCCTGAAATGCACTCTAGCCCACCTTCAGATGTATAACATTCCTTAGTAACACACATGTAACCAGGAAAAGTAGCTGACAGCAGAAAATATGGTAATAAAAATAAGTGTACTCTCCCAAGTTGAGATGTTATAAAATAATTTATGACGAGTAAGAGGTGTATAAATTAAACAATACATTTTCTACCAAAATATTGAGTGCAAAAAGCTCATTTAATTTTTAAATTTTTCTGATAATTTTAAAAGTTAGAATTACCTCTTTTGAAAATAGAGATAGGAAACTACATCTTGAGATATTAGATAACTTACCTAAATTTAACCAGACAATCCATGATCAAGGTAGAAATGTATTTTGATTTCCATATACACAAATGGATACATTCCAGGCACATTAGTCACATTTTCTACATTGTTGAGAGATTTCATATTCTGAAATACAAAAAGAATACAATTCCAAATCATAGTTCAGAACACATACAATAAAAAATAAAAATAAATCATGCAAAGTTGTTATTATTTAGCCCATTTTGAAGACCAGATTGTTTCAATAAATTTAAATAAACATAAGGTGTTTAGATATTTTGACAGTGATCTGTGTTTTCTCTGAGTGTGTTTTTAATATTCATTTTTCCAATATCTATTTCATATATGAAGTGATCCTATTCCAACATGAGACCCTGCTATACCATTATATTTCTGGAGGGGCTCTGGACTCAAAAAGAAAAGCAATAGCAATTTGTTGGAGACTGTCATATTTGTTACTATTTTCCTGATCTCCTCAAGAATAAATTCTTAAAAGGCAAGATTTATAGCAACTAGAAACCAATTCAGTTAAAACTCCAAAACCATCATTTATCTTCTTTAGCTTCAGTATGTTAGTTTGGGCTATCCATGATCCAAGATCAATTTCTGTCTTTGTTTTCTTTTTTTTTAATGACCTTTGTTTAAGAGAGATATCAAAAGCTTAATCAAACAGTATTTTTCCTTGTTTGAGATATAGCTGATGTTACCTTGAGACAACATTTGTAGAAAATAAGAAGCTCTGTGTTCAATTTTGGTGATACTGACATTTCAGAGCTCTTGATGAATTGACGTGGCAATATATGAGCCTTTCAGAAGGTCACATGAAGCAGTCCATCTACAGTGGATAAAAAAGGTGGCACAAACCTTCCTTGATTTATATATGGATATAATCATGTGGGCCTTTTGTGCCAACTAAAAGAAAAAAATAGATTATGTATTAAGCAGTATGTGTAAATTGAGCTTTACTCCAAAGGTATTCACATATATAAATGCCAACACTTCTAGGAGACATTATTTCTTCTGAATCTGAAATATCAAGCTAGTATAGCATCACTACGAACAAAGCTAGTGGAGGTGATGGAATTCCAGTTGAGCTATTCCAAATCCTGAAAGATGATGCTGTGAAAGTGCTGCACTCAATATGCCAGCAAATTTGGAAAACTCAGCAGTGACCCAGGACTGGAAAAGGTCAGTTTTCATTCCAATCCCAAAGAAAGGCAATGCCAAAGAATGCTCAAACTACCACACAATTGCATTAATCTCACACACTAGTAAAGTAATGCTCAAAATTCTCTAATCCAGGCTTCAGCAATACGTGAACCGTGAACTTCCAGATGTTCAAGCTGGTTTTAGAAAAGGCAGAGGAACCAGAGATCAAATTGCCAACATCCAACAGATCATTGAAAAAGCAAGAGAGTTCCAGAAAAACATCTAATTCTGCTTTATTGACTATGCCAAAGCCTTTGACTGTGTGGATCACAATAAACTGTGGAAAATTCTGAAAGAGATGGGAATACCAGACCACCTGACTTGTCTCTTGAGAAACCTATATGCAGGTCAGGAAGCAACAGTTAGAACTGGACATGGAACAATAGACTGGTTCAAAATAGGAAAAGGAGTACGTCAAGGCTGTATATTGTCACCTTGCTTATTTAACTTCTATGCAGAGTACATCATGAGAAACGCTGAGCTGGAAGAAGCACAAGCTGGAATCAAGATTGCCAGGAGAAATATCCATAACGTCAGATACGCAGATGACACCACCCTTATGGCAGAAAGTGAAGAGGAACTAAAAAGCCTCTTGATGAAAGTGAAAGAGGAGAGTGAAAAAGTTGGCTTAAAGCTCAACATTCAGAAAACGAAGATCATGGCATCTGGTCCCATCACTTCATGGGAAATAGATGGGGAAACAGTGGAAACAGTGTCAGACTTTATTTTTGGGAGCTCCAAAATCACTGCAGATGGTGATTGCAGCCATGAAATTAAAAGATGCTTACTCCTTGGAAGGAAAGTTATGACCAACCTAGATAGCATATTCAAAAGCAGAGACATTACTTTGCCAACAAAGATCCGTCTAGTCAAGGCTATGGTTTTTCCAGTGGTCGCGTATGGATGTGAGAGTTGGACTGTGAAGAAAGCTGAGCACCGAAGAATTGATGCTTTTGAACTGTGGTGTTGGAGAAGACTCTTCAGAGTCCCTTGGACTGCAAGGAGATCCAACCAGTCCATTCTAAAGAGATCAGTCCTGAGTGTTCATTGGAAGGACTGATGCTAAAGCTGAAACTGCAGTACTTTGGCCACCTCATGCGAAGAGTTGACTCATTGGAAAAGACTCTGATGCTGTGAGGGATTGAGGACAGAAGAAGGGGATGACAGAGGATGAGATGGCTGGATGGCATCACCAACTTGATGGACATGAGTTTGGGTGAACTCCAGGAGTTGGTGGACAGGGAGGCCAGGCGTGCTGCAATTCATGGGGTCACAAAGAGTCTGGCACAACTGTGCGACTGAACTGAACTGAACTGATACTTATGACTGGGCTTCCATGGTGGCTCAGTGGTAAAAAAAAAAAAAAAAAAAAACCATTTT
>NW_011495039.1:427458-435413 GCF_000754665.1 Bison bison bison | reverse complement strand
AAAAAAAAAAAAAAAAAAAAATCCATCTATCAATGCAGGAGATGTGGGTTTGGTCCTTGGCTGGGGAAGATCCCCTGGGTTTCGTCCTTGGCTGGGGAAGATCCCCTGGAGAAGGAAATGGCAACCCCCTCCAGTATTCTTGCCCAGGAAATGCCATGGATAGAGGACCCTGGAGGGTTACAGTCTGTGGAGTCACAAAAGAGTCAGATACAACTTAGTGACTAAACAGCAACAACAAATATTTAAGACTGTGACACCCCAAACTGGTGAGTATAGGAGAAATGTTTCCTCTTCTAAGATTGCTGCTGCTGCTAAGTCACTTCAGTCGTGTTCGACTCTGTGTGACCCCATAGACGGCAGCCCACCAGGCTCCCCCGTCCCTGGGATTCTCCAGGCAAGAACACTGGAGTGGGTTGCCATTTCCTTCTCCAATGCATGAAAGTGAAAAGTGAAAGTGAAGTGGCTCAGTCATGTCTGACTCTTAGCGACCCCATAGACTGTAGCCCACCAGGCTCCTCCGTCCATGGGATTTTCCAGGCAAGAACACTGAAGTGGGGTGCCATCGCCTTCTCCCTTCTAAGATTACATGCATAGTATATTTGTGTATATGTATATAGCAATATGTACTTATAATATTTAGGTCCTTCTGCTGATGCTGTCCCTTGGAAATAAAAGATTCTAGAAACAAGTTAACCAGTTGATTCTAAATTTTGAAGACTGGATTTTTGGAATTGAATTTTTCATTTGGGGTAGATGTGTGTTACTTCTTTTAAACGCACATGTTCTGATTCTCTAACATTTGGTGATCACTGGTAACAGGTAGAAGAAAGGGGGGGAAATTCTTGAGAGACTTTTCTTTATGCATTTATGTCAGAGCAGTTCTGTCTCTGAGGAAGAGTATATGTTCATTCACTGTAATCCTTACAAATTAACATACCAATGACAACTTTGTATCTAAATCCATTAAATGTTAGCAGTAGCCAATCAAATAAGTATGATTAATTATAAAGTGAGCCTATTTTTCCTGGGAAGTTTAAGAATAGATGTTAAAAAGGTAACTCAATATAACCATGGGTTCTATTACACAATTCTTCCATAAAAATGAAACAGAGTCTGTGACTAGTGTCTCTTTTTCTATTATTTTAATTAATTATTTGGTTGTTGTTGCCCTGCTTATTTAACTTACATGCAGAGTACATCATTAGAAACGCTGGGCTGGTAGAAGCACAAGCTGGAATCAATATTGCTGGGAGAAATATCAATAACCTCAGATATGCAGATGACACCACCCTTATGGCAGAAAGTGAAGAGGAACTACAAAGCCTCTTGATGAAAGTGAAAGTGGAGAGTGAAAAGTTGGCTTAAAGCTCAACATTCAGAAAACGAAGATCATGGCATCTGGTCCCATCACTTCATGGGAAATAGATGGGGAAACAATGGAAACAGTGTCAGACTTTATTTTTGGGGGCTCCAAAATCACTGCAGATGGTGACTGCAGCCATGAAATTAAAAGACGCTTACTCCTTGGAAGGAAAGTTATGACCAACCTAGATAGCATATTCAAAAGCAGAGACATTACTTTGCCAACAAAGGTCTGTCTAGTCAAGGCTATGGTTTTTCCAGTGGTCACGTATGGATGTGAGAGTTGGACTGTGAAGAAGGCTGAGCGCCAAAGAATTGATGCTTTTGAACTGTGGTGTTGGAGAAGACTCTTGAGAGTCCCTTGGACTGCAAGGAGATCCAACCAGTCCATTCTAAAGGAGATCAGCCCTGGGTGTTCTTTGGAAGGACTGATGCTAAAGCTGAAACTCCAATACTTTGGCCACCTCATGGGAAAAGTTGACTCATTGGAAAAAATTCTGATGCTGGGAGGGATTGGGGGCAGGAGGAGAAGGGGACAACAGGAGGAGAGGAGGATGAGATGGCTGGATGGCATCACCAACTTGATGGACATGAGTTTGGGTGAACTCTGGGAGTTGGTGATGGACAGGGAGGCCTGGCGTGCTGCAATTCATGGGGTCGAAAAGAGTCGGACACAACTGAGCGACTGAACTGAGCTGAACTGGCATCTAAAGTGTTATCCCTGTAGTTGCACATTTTGGTGGAGAAGGCAATGGCACCCCACTCCAGTACTTTGCCTGGAAAATCCCATGGGCGGAGGAGCCTGGTAGGCTGCAGTCCATGGGGTTGCGAAGAGTCAGACACGACTGATGGACTTCACTTTCACTTTTCACTTTTATGCATTGGAGAAGGAAATGGCAACCAACTTCAGTGTTCTTGCCTGGAGAATCCCAGGGATGGAGGAGCCTGGTGGCTCCCGTCTATGGGGTCATACAGAGTCAGACAGGACTGAAGTGACTTAGCAGCAGCAGCACATTTTGGATTAAGATTGACATCACATTTAGCTTGAGAAATAAGCATCGAAAACTGTGATATTCTTTATGCAGTTCAACATGTATTATCATGTGAAATGATATGAACATGTCCCACTGCTTTCCAGAGTCCAAATCAGATTCCCTTGCATAAACATATTATTCATGAATAAATCTCCTCAGTATTTTGGCATAAATTACGAGAACACTTAGACACTTTTCTAGCTGGCACTATCTTGAATGAATACTAAAATCTTCAGTGATGGCTGGGCATAGTTCTAAAAATGGAAGCCTTATTATCATTAAATGAAGTGAAGTGAAGTGAATTGAAAGTCACTCAGTCATGTCTGACTCTTAGCAACCCTATGGACTATACAGTCCATGGAATTCTCCAGGCCAGAATACTGGAGTGGGAGGCCTTTCCATTCTGCAGAGGATCTTTCCAATCTAGGGATCAAACCCAGGTGTCTCCCTCATTGCAGGTGAATTCTTTACCAGGTGCTCCACCAGGGCAGTCCTATTATCATTAAATATCTTTTGTTAAATACTGTACAGATGAATGATTAATCTAGGTCTAGGATCACAGTTGCACAACTTTCAGTACTTTTATATTGTTTTTCTTTTGAAAAGAATGCAGTTGCTATAAACATTGATTATACATTTGTTATAAGAAGGGTTTTGCATGATAATACAGCATTAATTGACAACTCATTGATGCCGTAGATTACTTTTCATCCCATTATTTTGGAAAATGATCTTCCAAACCTCCAATAGGTAACTAACATTTTATAGTACATTCAAACAATAATTAACCATTCTTAAGTTGTTTCTAACTTTTGATAATATAAGTAATGCTAACCAGAACATCTTTGCATTTGATTTCATTTCTAATTACCTCCTTAGATGGGGATGTAAGAGAGGACCAAAGTATATGACCATTTTTAAGTTCATGTTATGTATTGCCATATGATTTCCAGATAAATTATATCAGTTTACATCCCATCAGCATAATATGAGAGTTTCTGTTTCCTATATGTCTCCTAGCTTTTTATGTAAAAATGTACTTTTTGTACTAATTTGATAAAATTACATTTGATAGTACATTTGATGCTAATGCTAAGTCACTTCAGTCATGTCCGACTCTGTGCGACCCCATAGACGGCAGCCCATCAGGCTCCCCCATCCCTGGGATTCTCCAGGCAAGAACACTGGAGTGGATTGCCATTTCCTTCTCCAATGCATGAAAGTGAAAAGTGAAAGTGAAGTCGCTCAGTCCTGTCCGACTCTTAGCGACCCCATGGACTGCAGCCTACCAGGCTCCTCTATCCATGGGATTTTCCAGGCAAGAATACTGGAGTGGGGTGCCATTGCCTTCTCCGAGTACATTTGATAAAATGTACTAATTTGATAGAGAAAATGGCATTTGATTTTTATTTGAATTTTTATATGAACTTTTCTAGATGTATGCATGCCCCACTTAACTTTTCTCTTCTGTGACTCACCTATTTATATCTGTTGCCTTTTTTATTTTAAATTAAGGTAAAAGGGAATTTCTTTCATCTTTATGCTTTAAACACTTTCCTAATGAGAAAGGCAAACAATTCTATATATGCAATTAAAGTCATAATATACTTATAACTTCTTGCATCATTTTTAAAAGCATTTCTAATAGGAACACTTTAATTTAGCTACTATGCATTTTACTTTTTAATCTCCCTTGATATATTTTAATACATCATCTAAAAATGGAGCCCAGAGTACATTGGAAATCTCCTGGTAAGTATGACAGAGATCCTTACGAGTGGTAACATATTCTGCCAAGAGTTTAGGCTCTTCTTGGTTATAGGGCCATGTTTACCTAGATTGTTATAGACTGATGAAGTAAGCAATTGTTTCATCCAATCCCCTTAGGCACATTTCACTGTTTGTGAATATGAGAGAATGGAGATTACTTTTAAAGATGGAATTAATTTTATTTCCTTGCAATGTTGATCCCTTGGGTAAGGTCCTTCAAATTAGTATTTAAAATTATTTCTTACTTATCTAAAGATTTCATTAAATTCCTATATTAAATCAATAGTTTATCATTGTTAGGTGAAAACCATGTTGCTAGTCAGAATAAAGATCAAATGAAAATGTTAGGTAGGGCAGCAAAGTCATCTACATATACATCACTAGAAACTGAGTGAACTGAACATCTTATGTAAACCATAAAGCTTATGTCAAAAATCTGTTTTTTTAAAATTTGCAAATATAGTCTCACTGTTCTGTGGACTCTATTAATAAGAACTACTTTTAGGCTGGTCTTTTGAAATATCTCACATTAAGAACTTACTGAATTAAGCCATCTGAATATTTTCTACTCATTCCAGGCAGTGGACTTATGAATAAGTTACAGAGATATTATAAAATGCTCTAAGCTATTTCAATTGGTTTTAATCAGTCTTCTCATATAGCAGACTTCAAATAATTTCACAATATTAAAATCATACATCATTCAATGTGATACAAGGAAAGTGGAAATTTTTTTCTCCCAATAAATCTGAATTTTAATAGTATTTTTTCTTGGATGAAGTTCATACATATTTTATGAAGGGCAAAATTACCATTCAAACTTAAACTTTTTTAAAGGACTTACAATGTGGTCAAAACTTTTTTTTAAAGCTCTAATTATTTATCTCAAATGGAGTAACTCAGAAAATGAGTGTCTGATGAACAAAATCTTCTGAGAAAGATGACATTACTAGCTTATAACAACCTGCCAGACCCAACAGACTACTCTGTCTTTCATATACAAAGGATTTTGTCTACTTGTACTCTCAATTCTGGCTATTCTGATTGAATTTTTACTGAAAATATCAATAAAACACATATGTTTATTTTCTTAAGAATTTAGTTATATATATTACAACTCTAGATTCTATGTCAAACTATTGGGAAGCCAAAGTTAGCCCCATGAGGGAAGAAAATATAAAAGGTGTCTTATTCACTTAGAAAGAGCAAACAAAGCAAAACAAAACAAAAAACAATACGTAATGAAGGCAGTACCTTCTTTAATTAAGAAGATTAAAATGCAACATAGAAGCTTTTTGCTTTTAAAGTGAATCTCTAAAAATGTTACCATAAAAGCTTAAGTCCTGCCTATATATACTGGTAATTTTCAAACTGTCCGTTTTAACAAGTTAAATATCAGTGAATACCAACAATGTGCTGAAAAGAGAATGAAGAGAAAATTAATGACTTTTGGGAAGTGGGCAACAGAGTGATGAAAAGTTAAGTTGAAAATATGAACATAGACTATATATGTATACAGGCTCTTCTTTAGCAAATGATACACATGCCACACAGAAACAGAAAGTAGCATTTCTTATTTTTCAATTAGCCTATTATGTTAAGTATAACAAAATGAGTAAACCAGTTTGGGATCCTTTTTTATTTACTTTGAACAGAAATTACTGTTCTTGTTATACAATAATTTGGAACTGAAAGAAAAATATGTATCCTGAGAGTTTAGTAGTTTTCAGAAATACTAAGTGAAAATTTTTGAATACTTCATTTAAGTATTTTCTGTGATATATGATTGGTTTGCAATGAAGGAAGATGGAAATCTACCTTGAGTGAAATAAATAATAGTTATACATAAAGTTAATATGAAAATTCAGTTGGATACAGACACTCATGATCTCTCAGGGCTCCAGGAATTTTTCTTGGACTATAGTTTTTCACTTTCTTACATTGCAGATGCCAGTGATGTCAATTAGGTATTGAGACCTTTTGTTTTCTTGGAACTAATGAACTCTATAAACCACTTTCTTAGAAGTTTCACAGAATCTGAGGTTGATTAGTGAGTTACATACCCAGATTAAGGTCCTTATCCTAAAGGAAAAAAGACATATGTATTGGAAGATTGTAATAACTGATGTTGAAAACAACTGGTTTTTAACACACACGGCATGGAGATAAAGGAATCGTTATTTATTTCTTAGATTCCACTGAGCCACCAGCGGAGCCCTCAAAGCAGTAGTGGATCAATTCAAACTTCCTTTGATCAGGAGTGCATTTACTTATTTTCAAGTTTAACTTTAATTTCAAGTAAGTTTTTAAGATTAATTAATTTAGTTGAATGAGGTTTGGTTATAGCATTTTGTCTGGTGTATTGAAAAAAACAATTTTTACCTTAAAAAGGCATTAGCAATTAAAACCAAGACTGGCTTATAGGGAATACATTTTTGAGTCAATTTTTTCCATAGGAAATCATCTAGACATAATGATGCCCGCTATTTGATTATAAAAACAGCTTTTTGGTTTCATATAATGTAAATTCAGAATATTTATCATGTTCAACAAGCACTGTGACACAGTGGATTTATTGTGCCCCCAGTGAATTTGGATTCCTGACTGTTTTCTGATTAACTGACACATTATTGATCTATTGGGATGAACTGCACTTAAAAATCAGAATACTTCTTGTGTCTTTGTTTATAAGAAATATCATTTTCATGTTTCATGTATATGTTTTGGAAATTGTTCTAGTTATAATAATTTTCAGGATATGTATAGAAAGACAAAAATACACATCTTCTTACATATCTTTGGGTCATAATTCATCACCAAAATATATATTTTTTTATGATTAATTATTGTATTGTTCTTTCATAGCTAATACAAGAATATTATTTTAACTTTTACATTAGTGACTAGGTAATATAATAAAATAACTAAATCTGTGAAGTAATAAAAGAGATTATTAAATAATGTTTAAAATAGTTTAAATGGCATATTTACAAAGATAAAATCATGTACTATGGTTTTAAATCCAATTTATCTAATCCTTATTTTGTTATCAAGGTAGTCTGTATATACAGAATGATACATATTTACATGGTGGAGGGGTTGTAGTTCCTGCTGTGTCTGCTTTGACATTAAATCACCATAGTGTAGGTAAATGTAGGTTTTGTTCTATGTAAATAAGTGAGATGATGGGTCTTTTTACTAATCCATATTTACATGTATTATCCAGATTTTCACTGTTGACAGTGAATCTTGTTAATAGCCATCCTGTTTTATGGAAATGTATGTGGAAAAGTTAAATACCATGTAAACATAGGGATCAGTCCTGGGTGTTCATCGGAAGGACTGATGCTAAAGCTGAAACTCCAATACTTTGGCCACATCATGTGAAGAGTTGATTCATTAGAAAAGACTCTGATGCTGGGAGGGATTGGGGGCAGGAGAAGAAGGGGACGACAAAGGATGAGATGGCTGGATGGCATCACCAACTCGATGGACATGAGTTTGAGTGAACTCTGGGAGTTGGTGATGGACAGGGAGGCCTGGTGTGCTGCGATTCATGGGGTCGCAAAGAGTCGGACATGATTGAGCGACTGAACTGAACTGAACTGAACTGAATGTAAATATGTTATAATTTAAATCCATTATTAAATTTAGTAATCCAATAAGCTGAAATACTTAAATAATGTTTGGTATAGGAAGAGATCTCTTTACTCAAATGTTCATTAAGTTGTTCAGATGCTTAGTGTCACACAGCTCAATGTCTGTGAAGAGTTAACAGCTTTGGGTGAG
>NW_011495039.1:424904-427358 GCF_000754665.1 Bison bison bison | reverse complement strand
GCTTTGGGTGAGGGAGAAATTTCAGGACACCAGCTTTTGAAAAAATAAAACACAACTTTCCAGGCAGAGGTATATTTACCAAAAGCTAATGAAACAGGTGTTTCAGGGCCTCTTATTATCACTGGCTATTTACTTCCAGGGCCTTGTAAGGGACCATGGCAATGTGTGTGAACAGTTTTTTTGGTAACTTTTGCAAAAGCAAAATATTTTATCTGAAATTTACTAAGACTGGCCTCCCTTCACCTTGTTTTCTTTGTGAAAGTTAAGAAAGTGAAAGTGTTTTCTTTGTACTTTCCTCATTTTAAGTGGGACTGGAGTGACGCAGCAATTTGTGAGATATGTCTAAAAACAAGTGGAGTTGGTGATGCACTGAGATTAAGTTTAATATGGTATAGTTATGTGGTTCACAGTCTCTTACATGAATAGTTACATAAGAGCTAGCTGTCTCTGTGTAGGAATGGCTTTCTACCATCCATCATACCAATTTGGCTGGTGTCATTATCAGGAGTCCAAATTCCTACTGCTTCCTACATTCCTTGGGGCAAGGAATAGCAACTTTATTTGGAAAGCTAGCAGACCAAGAAGATAGTGGACTGGTGTCTCAAAGAACCATCTTGTGTGGTGAGCTTAATCGCTCAGTCCTGTCTGACTCTTTGAGACCCCATGGACTTGGCTCACCAGGCACCTCTGTCCATGGGGATTCTCCAGGCAAGAATACTGGAGTGGGTTTCCATGTGCTACTTCAGGGGATCTTCCCATCCCAGTTAAAATTCAGGCTTCTTTATACTACCAGAGGAGGGGGTGTGGCTGGTTGTTGCAAACTTCTTGGTGCCAGAATCCTTTGTTTTTGCAACTGTTTATGTAGGTTTGATTACAAACGTGCTGTAAACCTCCAACAAAACAATTGTTATTTACTGTTACACACCTTTCTCTGTGAATGGAAAAGTATTATACCTTTAAAGGTCAGAGCCTTAAGAATGGGCTACCATGCATATTTCAGGTCATAAGCAACATTCTTTTAGAGAGGTGTAGAGCCAACATGACTAAGCACAGGCAACAGAGCACAAGGGTTAGAGCTAAAGAAATAGATCCAATATGAAGTCAGATTTCTTCTTCTCTGTTAAATCATGTCACAAAGATATTAGCATCTGAGTCAGAACCTTTATAAACATGCCCAACAACATCTAACACTAGAAGTGTAGAAATGGATGAAAAATTTGTCTAAAAATAGACATACTCAAAAGCTAGTCTGTAAAAATTTGACCTAGCTTTACAGCCTACAAACAAAGGAAACAGCAACCCTAAAACTTTATGTGATAGCACTAGTGGTAAACAGTGAAACTGAAATTATTTTTTCTAAATTATTATTAATGATAAAACATTTCAGTCACCGATGCTGAAGTATTGAATTATCTTCCTATTTTATGTTTTAAGTGCTATAATATTGCTTTATGTGAGGAGGCACTCAAAAACTATCATCCAAAAATGCATGAAAATGTATTTTAGAAGTGAGGGAATTATTAATAAAACTACTGCGATTGTGATTTTTCTCTTTCTAAATATTTCTCACTTTTGTATGCCTAATTTTATATATTTTTTAAAATAAAGAGGGCCCAGATTATATAAACTCATAAAACTTGGTTCTGTCCCTTAAGGAATTTACAAAGAACTCCAAAAGGAGAATCTTTAGGAAGGAAGAAGTAATCCAACAACCTCTTTGTCATGACTTTGTAACTTGAATCCTGATGCTGTCACCACAGTCAGCTTTCAGGGAGACAGATTAATTTCTCTTTATTTAAATCCCTTTAAATTTCCTTTCTTGACCCTCAAAAAGAAAGTTTTCATCAAAAATATTACAGTTAGACATTTTTTCATGGTAGCGTCAGTTCAGTTCAGTGTCGCTCAGTCATGTCCAACTCTTTGTGACCCCATAAACTGCAGCACGCCAGGCCTCCCTGTCCATCATAAACCCCTGGAGTTCACCCAAACTCATGTCCATTGAGTCGGTGATGCCATCCAACCATCTCATCCTCTGTCCTGCCCTCAATCTTTCCCAGCATCAGGGGCTTTTCAAGTGAGTCAGGTCTTCACATCAGGTGGCCAAAGTATTGGAGTTTCAGCTTCCACATCAGTCCTGCCAATGAACACCCAGGACTGACCTCCTTTAGGATGGACTCGTTGGATCTCCTTGCAGTCCAAGGGACTCTCAAGAGTCTTCTCCAAAACCACAGTTCAAAAGCATCAAATCTTCAGCGTTCAGCTTTCTTCACAGTTCAACTCTCACATCCATACATGACCACTGGAAAAACCATAGCCTTGACTAGATGGACCTTTGTTGACAAAGTAATGTTTCTGCTTTTGAATATGCTGTCTAGGTTGGTCATAACTTTTCTTCCAAGGAGTAAGTGTCTTTTAATTTCATTGCTGCAATCACCATCTGCAGTGATTTTGGAG
>NW_011495039.1:424323-424804 GCF_000754665.1 Bison bison bison | reverse complement strand
TCTCACACGCTAGTAAAGTAATGCTTAAAATTTTCCAAGCCAGGCTTCAGCAATACGTGAACCGTGAACTTCCTGATGTTCAAGCTGGTTTTAGAAAAGGCAGAGGAACCAGAGATCAAATTGCCAACATCCAATGGGTCATTGAAAAAGCAAGAGAGTTCCAGAAAAACATCTATTTCTGCTTCATTGACTATGCCAAAGCCTTTGACTGTGTGGATCACAATAAACTGAAAATTTTTCAAGAGATGGGAATACCAGACCACCTGACCTGCCTTTTGAGAAATCTGTATGTAGGTCAGGAAGCAATAGTTAGAACTGGACATGAAACAACAGACTAGTTCCAAATAGGAAAAAGAGTACATTAAGGCTGTATGTTGTCACCCTGCTTATTTAACTTATATGCAGAGTACATCATGAGAAATGCTGGGCTGGAAGAAGCACAAGCTGGAATCAAGATTGCCAGGAGAAATATCACTAACCT
>NW_011495039.1:423816-424223 GCF_000754665.1 Bison bison bison | reverse complement strand
TTAATGTTTCTGCTTTTGAATATGCTGTCTAGGTTGGTGATAGCTTTTCTTCCAAGGAGTAAGTGTCTTTTAATTTCATTGCTGCAATCACCATCTGCAGTGATTTTGGAGCCCCCCAAAATAAAATCAACCATTGTTTCCACTGTTTTCCCATCTATTTGCCGTGAAGTGATGGGAAAGTGCTGCACTCAATATGCCAGCAAGTTTGGAAAACTCAGCAGTGGCCACAGGACTGGAAAAGGTCAGTTTTCATTCTAATCCCAAAGAAAGGCAATGTCGAAGAATCCTCAAATTACCACACAATTGTACTCATCTCACACGCTAGTAAAGTAATGCTTAAAATTTTCCAAGCCAGGCTTCAGCAATACGTGAACCGTGAACTTCCTGATGTTCAAGCTGGTTTTAGA
>NW_011495039.1:421263-423716 GCF_000754665.1 Bison bison bison | reverse complement strand
GATGAAAGTGAAAGAGGAGAGTGAAAAAGTTGGCTTAAAATTCAACATTCAGAAAACTAAGATCATGGCATCCAGTCCCATCACTTCATGGGAAATAGATGGGGAAACAGTGGAAACAGTGGCTGACTTTGTTTTTCTGGGCTCCAAAATCATTGCAGATGGTGACTCCAGCCATGAAATTAAAAGACACTTACTCCTTGGAAGAAAAGTTATGACCAACCTAGACAGCATATTCAAAAGCAGAGACATTACTTTGTCCACAAAGGTTCGTCTAGTCAAGGCTATGGTTTTTCCAGTGGTCATGTATGGATGTGAGAGGTGGACTATAAAGAAAACTGAGCGCCAAAGAATTGATGCTTTTGAACTGTGGTTTTGGAGAAGACTCTTGAGAGTCCCTTGGATTGCAAGGAGATCCAACCAGTCCATTCTAAAGGAGATCAGTCCTGGGTGTTCATTGGTAGGACTGATGTTGAAGCTGAAACTCCAATACTTTGGCCACCTGATGTGAAGAGCTGACTCATTTGAAAAGCCCCTGGTGCTAGGAAAGATTGAGGATGGGTGGAGAAGGGGACAACAGAGGATGAGATGGTTGGATGGCATCACCCACTCAATCGACATGGGTTTGGGTGAACTCTGGGAGTTGGTGATGGACAGGGAGGCCTGGCGTGCTGTGGTTCATGGGGTTGCAAGGAGTCAGACAAAACTGAGTGACTGAACTGAACTGAACTGATGGGACCGGATGCCATGATCTTAGTTCTCTGAGTGTTGAGCTTTAAGCCAACTTTTTCACTCTCCTCTTTCACTTCCATCAAGAGGCTCTTTAGTTCTTCTTCACTTTCTGCCATAGGGTGGTGTCATCTGCATATCTGAGGTTATTGATATTTCTCCTGGCAATCTTGATTCCAGCTTGTGTTTCCTCCAGCCCAGCATTTCTCATGATGTACTCTGCATATAAGTTAAATAAGCAGAGTGACAATATACAGCCTTGATGTACTCCTTTTCCTATTTGGAACCAGTCTGTTGTTCCATGTCCAGTTCTAACTGTTGCTTCCTGACCTGCATACAGGTTTCTCAAGAGGCATGTCAGGTGGTCTGGTGTCTTTTTCAGAATTTTCCGCAGTTTGTTGTGATCCACACAGTCAAAGGCTTTGGCATAGTCAATGAAGCAGAAATAGATGTTTTTATGGAACTCTCTTGCTTTCTCGATGATCCAGAAAATGTTGGCGATTTGATCTCTGGTTCCTCTGCCTTTTCTAAAACCAGCTTGAACATCTGGACATTCACGGTTCATGTATTGCTGAAGCCTGGGTCAGAGAATTTTGAGCATTACTTTACTAATGCTAGTAGTGTCAGGGGAGTGTGTAATTTCCTCAATTCTGTCTCGTCACAATAAAAATTTGTAGCAATGGATGTTAAAGCCCTCAGCACATCACAGCTCTTGGACAGTGTTATAGCTCCATGTTACAGCTCAGTTTTATTTAGAAAATACATCCTCCAGGTGTGAGGGCATGCCGACCCAAAAGACACGGAGAGAGAGAAAGACAGAAAGAGCGCAAGAGAGAAAAAGAGAGAGAGAGAGCGTGAGTGGGAGAGAGACCCTGGCCCTTTGGCTCCTCTTTTTATGTGTTTTTTCCTCCCCCTGGGCCTGCCCTATGTAAGTCGGGCTAGCGAGGAGTGCTGTTTGTTCTAATGAGGTTTCTCACTCCAGTACTCGGACCTTCCTTTGCTCTATTTTCACTGGCTTTTCCCTTTCTTGTCTTTTAGCCACCGCCATTCTGGACTCCTTTTTCCTATTCTGACTACCTAACAGTAGGATTATGAGTGGTTTTTAAAATATATCTTCTTTTGACAGTGTTTATATTCATTGTCTATATTGAAAAGTACTTTTATTTTAGAAATTAAAACTGTAATTTTAAAGAACTTGGCTTAAGCACAAAGTGAAAACTATCTTTGTTCTCATTGCTGCTGCTGCTGCTAAGTCGCTTCAGTCATGTCTGACTCTGTGCAACCCCATAGATGGTAGCCCACCAGGCTCCCCCGTCCCTGAGATTCTCCAGGCAAGAATACTGGAGTGGGTTGCCATTTCCTTCTCCAATGCATGAAAGTGAAAAGTGAAATTGAAGTCGCTCAGTCGTGTCCGACTCTTAGCGACCCCATGGACTGCGGCCTACCAGGGTCCTCCGTCCATGGGATTTTCCAGGCAAGAGTACTGGAGTGGGGTGCCATTGCCTTCTCCGTTGTTCTCATTAGCATGGTTCAATTGATACTAAATTTACATGATTGAATATTTATTTACTACAGGCCAGGCCAATGGCACCCCATTCCAGTACTTTTGCCTAGAAAATCCCATAGACAGAGGAGCCTGGTGGTCTGCAGTCCATGGGGTCGCTAAGAGTCGGACACGACTGAGCGACTTCAATTTCACTTTTCACTTTCATGCATTGGAGAAGGAA
>NW_011495039.1:416614-421105 GCF_000754665.1 Bison bison bison | reverse complement strand
TTCTTGCTTGGAGAATCCCAGGGACGGGGAAGCCTGGTGGGCTGCCGTCTATGGGGTTGCACAGAGTTGGACATGACTGAAGCAACTTAGCAGCAGCAGCAGCAGCAGGCCCTAGAATTAACTAATTTGTTACAATGTTAATTTTAAATGCATGAAAAAAAGAAACTGAAAAAATCATATGATATGTGCTAAATATTTAATCTTACACAGCATTGTTTTTTGAGGGAAACAGTTTATACTTTGTATATTATCTTGCATGTCTTATCCTGTTTGAGCAATCTGTGCAGAGATTTGAGTGATTACCTCAGAAGTCTTCCCTCTCTCTTGCTTCTTAGGTCTCTTCTTGTCTGCATAGACCTCCTGTGGATAGAAGTAAGGGATAATTGGGGTTAAATGCTACGGTGTACTAAATCTTTTTGCCCCCATTTCTCATGTTGAAATTCTAACCCCCATTTTAATTTAGGTTTAGGAGGTGGGGTCTTTGGGAGGTAACTGAGTCTAGATTAGGTCATGAAGGTGGGGCCCTCATGAGCCGATTAATGCCCTTAAAGGAAGAGACAGCAGAGTTTGACTTTACCATGTTATGATACAGCAAGAAGAAGGTCATCTGCAAACCAGGAAGAAGGTTTTCACCAGACACTGTATCTGCTGGTACCTTGATTGTGGGCTTCTCAGGCTCCAGAACTGTCAGAAATATGTTTGTTGTTTAAGCCACCAAGTCTGCGGTATTTTGTTAGAGCAGCTTGAGCAAACTGAGACAAGAGACCCATCTCTGAGGGGAGTGTTGCATGGTTGGTATTCTTCCAAGTTTCCAGAAAAGACAAACAACCTTCCACACACCATCTTCTCACACCATCTCTTTCTCTTATTTTCTCTTTTCACTCTAAATAATGGTTATCTTCCCACGGGGTGATAATTCCCATTCACACGTAGGAAGCACTTCAACCTCTGTTGGTGAGAATATCCCTTGACGAGAGAGCCTCTCTTTGTTCTTTATGAATGGCTTGAGTTAGTAAAGCTATTTCAGGGTTCAAACCAAGCCTCTAGAAGCCTGTGCTGCTTCAAGGTTTTAGGAAGAGGGATTTTGCTACAGAGAGAGGAACTTGCCTTCCAAAAGGGAACTGGAAGGAGAAAGAGTGTGCCAGGCAGAGTCTTTGATGAAAACTGAAAAGGGCTGAAGGATACAAAAGGATGAATGAGAACTTCTGAGATATTTATTGTGAAATGTGCAATATAGACCCTCTCTTTTGAATCCTGGGTGACACTATTCAGAAATCTTTGATTTGATGTATAGGCTTGAAGCCTCTTCACTCTTTGGAAAAGGAGGCTTAAACAAGAGCTGAGACCTGGATTCCACGGGTAAAGGAGCCAGGGGTCAGCAGGAGTGCTGACACCTAGGTCACTTACAATAAATTATGGTGAATAAATTAATGATAAGAATCAAGACACACATGAATTATTTCAATAAAACTGTAAGAAAGTACATAGAGATGTAGGTAAAATGTGAAGATGACTGATTTATTATAGAATGGATATAGAATTTATGGCCAAAGTTCTATGGATTTGAGAGCTCTGTATGTTGTTTGCTTGTGGTCTATTCTTGACAAGTAACTTCAATTTTCCAAGTTTCTGTTTTCTATCTGTAAAATGTCTGATGCCCTTATCTGTAAAATAGCTGCAACAATTTGTATAACTTCTCTGAATAGTTTTTTTGGTAAGAATTTTTGATAAATGGTGTGATACTGCATTATTAGAAACTGGAAATTACTAGGTAGGAAGTTAGGCATGAGCAATTAGGGGTGGCCTCGCCAAAAAAGACTTAAGCTGGTCTTTAAACTCCACCCCAGACATACCCTCGTGCAGCCCAAGAGAGCTCACAGATGTGCTACAAATTAATCACAGAAACTTCTTGAACTCTAGCACATGTGCCCTTAAAACACAGCTGTGTCCTCAAGTGACTTCAGGCAGTCAGGAGTTCCTTAACTGTCATAAATATTCTACACATACATATGATTATAATAGACTGAATTATGGGAAAGGCGTGCATATCAGAGCCTGTTGTTATGTAACTTGCAATTGTCAATCAAAACTGTCAGTCCATACCCACCTAAATGAATATGTAAAAGCCCTGTCTTGAAAACTCCTGTACCTCATCATTCCTGTGCCAGTGCCTCTCTTGGCTTGGCCCACCTCTCCCTTATGGTGTTATTTCTGTTCCTTACTTAATAAACTTGTTTTTGCCACAGATAAGGCCTCAGATTCTTCTCTGTGGCCTTACCAAGAACCTAGGCCCACAAGGGAGGGTCCTCTTTGACCCTCCCCCATGCTGTAACAGAACCCTTATATACATGGCCACTCTAGTCTATGATTAGAAAACAAGGTCATAATTTTTCCTACTATATGGTAACACTAAATCCCACTAGTCCAACTAATTAAATTAGCTTTAAGCTTCTTTCCAGTTTTTTAAGTTTTCCAGGCTATTGCCTCACATGTATCCAGGATTTAGAGCTATCCTTCTGTGGGAAAACTGCTGATGCTTCCCCAAGCCTTGGTACAGGTAAGACACTGTATGCTCCTATTTCCCACAGTACAACTGAGAGCAGGCTGTGACTTTTATCATCTAGAATTTGTTGAAGCGACGCATTAAAATAGAAGCATTACTTCTAGGGCAACTTCCAATTTGCATTAGAGTCTGTTAAACTAATTAAACAAAATGAATCATTAGGCTGAGGTGGCTCTAATGCCATGGCAGTGATGTAAACAAACCAAAGTCTAAGCCTGTAAATGCCTCAAGGTTAAGAAATCAAAACCCAAGGTCAACCAATCACAAACAATTTAGGCTTTAAGCCACTACCAATCAATAATCTCTTTGCTTTGCTTCTCTCTTCTCTGCAGAAGAGTCTCCCAGAGCTCCTATCCATGGAGCATTCTTAACCAGTTCCAGTTTGGCACTGTCTGATTCCAATCAACTTTTGCTCAAATAAACTCATGAATTTTTTTTAAACTTCACTTTATACTGGAGTATAATTAACAATGTTGTGATAGTTTCAGGGAAACCCCACTTTCATAGTTGATTAACAATGTTGTGATGGTTTCAGGTGTACAGCAAAGTGATTCAGTCATACATATACATGTATCAAATCTTTTTCAAATAATTTTCCTGGTTAGATTATTACAGAGTTTTGTAGACTTGTAAAATTTTTAATATGCCTCAGTAAGTCTTTTAGCATGTCCCTCAGAGGCAAGCCATTCTCTACAAAGGAGAAGCCAGTTCACCTATCACTGAAGGCACCAGGCATTTTCTCACCTCACAGTCCAGGCCCAACTACCTATTCTCTAAGGAGAAAGCAGATTCTCACCTGCCAAGGCCACGGCCTTTTGCATTTCCTATCTCACACTTAATCCTTCCTGGGTTTCTAGACAGTGAAATCATATCCCTTCCCTTTAGCTTGGTACTTTTACCACAAGGAAGGGTCCAGTCCTGTGAACCACTGAAGACTGTCAAAGTATTTGATGACACATTTATCTAAGTTTGACTTGTGTACACACATGCACACACAGAGTTCAGTTCAGTCGCTCCATCGTATCTGCCTCTTTGCAACCCCATGGACTGCAGCACGCCAGGCTTTCCTGTCCATCACCAACTCCTGGAGCTTATTCAAACTCATGTCCATTGAGTCAGTGATGCCATCTAACCATCTCATCCTCTGTCGTCCCCTTCTCCTCCTGACTTCAGTCTTTCTCAGCATCAGGGTCTTTTCCAAGGAGTCAGTTCTTCACATCAGGTGACCAGAGTATTGGAGTTTCAGCTTCAGTGTCAGTCCTTCCAATGAAGATTCAGGACTGATTTCCATTAGGATTGACTGGTTTGATCTCCTTCAGTCCAAGGGACTCACACACACACACATAACTAATGCAGTACAAATAGTCCATTCCACACTACGTGCTGTGCCATCAAAATTTCATCCTTCTAGCTTACAATCTTTGGTCCAGTTAGCTGGGTTGGAGGGAAAATGATCCTGATAATCTGTAAGCAAAATACTTGGCTAAGATTATCTCCCAGGGAGAAAATGATTGTTTTCAGCATATGGCCTCTCCTTGTACTGATTTAACACATGTTTCTTGGTCTGAAACATCTGCTTTGGGCTATTTCATGGTACTATGATTGCCCAGGAACTATGAGGAAGCAATAACTTCCAATAAAAAGCCCTACCAAAGGAATCCTCCACAGAAAAAAAGAACATTTGCCTGAAAGACAAAGCACTGTCTCTATCCAAGGAGGCAGGATCTATCTGTAATTTTCCCCAAAGGCAGTTTTTCCAGCCACAGAAAAATATTTAGATGTCATGCTCTGCTCAATTTCTTATATATTATATAATCATTGGCTGCTGCTGCTGCTGCTAAGTCACTTCAGTAGTGTCCGACTCTGTGTGACCCCATAGACGGCAGCCCACCAGGCTCCCCCATCCCTGGGATTCTCCAGGCACTGTC
>NW_011495039.1:416087-416514 GCF_000754665.1 Bison bison bison | reverse complement strand
AGACGGCAGCCCACCAGGCTCCCCCATCCCTGGGATTCTCCAGGCAAGAACACTGGAGTCGGTTGCCATTTCCTTCTCCAATTCATGAAAGTGAAAAGTGAAAGTGAAGTCGCTCAGTCGTATCTGACTCAGCAACCCCATGGACTGCAGCTATAATTTAAAAAGATTAAAATGACAGAAAATGCTGTTAATATATAATACAAATACATGATTAAACGTAAACAGTGGAAACAATGTCAGACTTTATTTTTTGGGGCTCCAAAATCACTGCAGATGGTGACTGCAGCCATGAAATTAAAAGATGCTTACTCCTTGGAAGGAAAGTTATGACCAAACTAGATAGCATATTGAAAAGCAGAGACATTACTTTGCCAACAAAGGTCCGTCTAGTTAAAGCTATGGTTTTTCCAGTGGTCATGTATGGATG
>NW_011495039.1:409183-415987 GCF_000754665.1 Bison bison bison | reverse complement strand
AGAGTTAAAGCTATGGTTTTTCCAGTGGTCATGTATGGATGTGAGAGTTGGACTGTGAAGAAGGCTGAGCACTGAAGAATTGATGCTTTTGAACTGTGGTGCTGGAGAAGACTCTTGAGAGTCCCTTGGACTGCAAGGAGATCCAACTAGTCCATTCGGAAGGAGATCAGCCCTGGGTGTTCTTTGGAAGGACTGATGCTAAAGCTGAAACTCCAGTACTCTCGCCACCTCATGCGAAGAGTTGACTCATTGGAAAAGACTCTGATGCTGGGAGGGATTGGGGATAGGAAGAGAAGGGGACGACAGAGGATGAGATGGCTGGATGGCATCACTGACTCGATGGACCTGAGTCTGAGTGAACTCTGGGAGTTGGTGATGGACAGGGAGGCCTGGCGTGCTGTGATTCATGGGGTCGCAAAGAATCGGAAATGACTGAGCGACTGAACTGAAAGTATGTCTTAGAATTTGAATACTTATGCCTTTTTATAACTTCTAGAATAAACAATAGAATAAGTTATTACACTGTCAACAAACATTAAAAGTCAAACATGTCGGCATTTTGTGTGCATATTTAGTAAACAATGTATAATAAAATTTTTGTTTTATTATGAAATTAATTAATGTGCATTATTCTTGAACATGTCTAGATTAAAATATTAGTAAAAATTTTTAGCCCAAAATAATTTTAATGCTTAGTGTCCTTATTTACAAATAGAAATTTCATTTCCAAATATACTGGCCAATGAGTTAGTAGGGTTTTCTACTTGTAATAATCTTCTGCTGCTGCTGCTAAGTCGCTTCAGTTGTGTCCAACTCTGTGCGACCCCATAGATGGCAGCCCACCAGGCTCCACCCTCCCTGGGATTCTGCAGGCAAGAACACTGGAGTGGGTTGCCATTTCCTTCTCCAATGCATGAAAGTGAAAAGTGAAAGTGAAGGCGCTCAGTCATGTCTGACTCTTCGCGACCCCATGGACTGCAGCCCACCAGGATCCTCCATCCATGGGATTTGCCAGGCAAGAATACTGGAGTGGGGTGCCATTGCCTTCTCCGAATAATCTCTTAGGTCATTTCAAATACAGTACCATCATTATAAATTTCTTCATGCTAAAGACTAAAGCATAACCATTCACTTCATACAGTTATACAGGTGTATGTAACAATAAAGTGATGACATACAGTTTTATCTATTATAAACAAAAATAATAATATATCATAAAAATAAAAAATTATTACAAAACAATAATTAAATGTAAGTAATTAGTCACACAGAAAAAGTCTGGAAGGATGTAAATTTTTTCTTCATACATTCAATTTTCTAGTTTAAACATCTATTACTTCAACCTTAAAATATAGCTTTATTGAGTTGATATTAATAGCAAACATGGATAAAATGTAAAATCAAACTGGAGAATCAGAAAAACCTTTTTAGGTGTTCATTATGAACATGTAAATCTAATGAACATAGTTTAAATTACAGATTGGTTAATTATTAATTGAGCCTTTAATTCTCAGAAACAGTGTTAGCTTGTTTAATTGATTTTGAGGCCACATTATCTTACTCTTATTTTATATTTTATTCTTGGATCCTTCTGATACCTCTATCTAAAACTAGCACCAGTTTTACTTCCTTTATAGTTGAATAGAATAAAATTATTGATTTTACTTGTTAATTATCTGTTTCTTCTAATAGAATATAAGTTTCACGAGGTCTAGATCTGGCTTTGTTCATTCTAGTACTTCAGTTTCATGCATTGTTTACAGCAGGTGTCCAATGAGAAAACTGATAAATTCTGACTCAAAAACTTTTTCATTCAGATTATCTGGCTTTAGTCCATCAAATAGGTCCTGTTGGTGTGTTGCAATGAACTAGTGATATATTTTCATCACACTGTTACTATAAATCCTGTTGGTTTTAAACCTAAATGCATGTTACTAGCTTGGATACAGGAAACCTTATCTTATTCACTGTGTGTGCTGACATTATTCTTTGCTTTATTTTATTTTCTCTATTTATGGCCTTTTGAATTCAATATATTTATTTTTTAATGTTCTCTTATCATGTTTATTTATAAGGATGCCTTAAATTCTCTTGAAAATGAGAAAGGTGGATAAGGAAGAACATAAAGAAGAGCATACATTTGATATGAACTGATTATAATTAGAATGACTATAATTTATCACTCAAACCATGGCATTTTTTGAGAGTGAAATAGAAAGTCTGTAATAATTACATCAACAAAGCAGCTATTTCTAGAAAAATAAGATGTCGCTCTAATTGTAATAACTTCACGTTTGGCAAGATATAGAAAGTTGTAAATACAAAAATAATGAGCCAGGAAACATGTGCTCTAGCTTGGTCTAGCCAGGTCTTTGGGACAATGACACAGAGCGTGGTCCTCTACTCTCCAACTGGTGTTCTCTGTGCATGTAGCTTCACTCTCCTTTTCCTAATCCATCCTTTTCTGGAATATTTTTTTACATACAGTACAGAAGTTCATTTGTATCACTCTATTCTCAAGGTACAGATTATTCTTTCTGTATTGTCATCCACTAAGTTATCCTACGAACTCATGCAACTCAAGCAAAAGCTGAACGTTTCTCAGTACTATATTCTGGATTTCTGTCTCAGAACTCTCCTTGAGGCAAGGAACACAGAGAAGACTATACTACATACCTAAGCAGAAAAAAGATGAAATATTGGAAGGAAGAGAAAGATGGACTGATACTTCAAAATATTATTCCACCAAACCTCTCACAACTGGGTCCAGTTCAGTTCAGTTCAGTTGCTCAGTTGTGTCCAACTGTTTGTGACCCCAAGAACTGCAGCACGCCAGGCCTCCCTGTCCATCACCAACTCCCGGAGCTTACTCAAACTCATGTCCATAGCATCGGTGATGCCATCCAACCATCTCATCCTCTGTCATCCTCTTCTCCTCCTGCCTTCAATCTTTCCCAGTATCAGGGTCTTTCCCAAGGAATCAGTTCTTCTCATCAGGTGGCCAAAGTTTTGGAGTTTCAGCTTCAGCATCAGTCCTTCCAATGAAGATTCAGGACTGATTTCCTTTAGGATGGACTGGTTGGATCTCCTTGCAGTCCAAGGCACTCTCAAGAGTCTTCTCCAACACAACAGTTCAAAAGCATCAATTCTTCAGTGCTCAGCTTTCTTTATAGTCCAACTCTCACATCCATATATGACTACTGGAAAAACCATAGCTTTGACTAGACAGACCTTTATTGGCAAAGTAATGTCTTTGTTTTTTAATATGCTGTGTAGGTTCTTCATAGCTTTTCTTCCAAGGAGCAAGTGTCTTTTAATTTCATGGATGCAGTCACCATCTGCAGTGATTTTGTAGCACAAAAAAATAAAGTCTTTCACTGTTTCCACTTCCCCATCTATTTGCCATGAAGTGATGGGACCAGACACCATGATCTTAGTTTTCTGAATGTTGAGCTTTAAGCCAACTTTTTCACTCTCCTTCACAACTGGGTCCATTCCGGCCTATTTTTCTCCTTAATGTCTTTGCATGAGTAGTGTAAACTAAGACCCAGGGCAGCCAAAAAAAATAAAAGAAAAGAATGTTTCTAACTCCTGTCCATGGCTATATAGACAGAAGATATAAATAATATTTTATTAAAAATTGATTTGTGGATATTTCAGGAAGGCTCATATGCAATACGTGATAAATGCTTCTGGTCAACAAAAAAAGATGTCACTAAAAGTGAATAGAAAAAACTTCACAGTTTTTCTCAGCAACCGGCAAACAAAAATGTAGAGGCCAGCACGACAGCCTCTATATAGAATAAACTGGAAGGAGTTAGACAAAGGCTCTGTAGGTGACTGTGGAGATACTGAATAATTAAGACAGAAAAGATACTTCAAAGAGTTTCTAGTTCAAGGTGTGTTCTCTTCACCTTAGTATTTCTGGAAAATGAGAACTTACATAGTTGTTATTCATATGAAGGCCAAAATATATATTAGAATATGTGGTTTTAACTTCTATGATCAATCATTAACTGTGCACAGACAATTTTCTTCATTTTAGGAGATTGCTGCCATGTATGGACAAGAATAGAGTTTTACAGTTTGCATCAAGACTGTCCAACATCAGTCCACCGATGAGTAATAGCATAGCAGTGAATTGCAGATATAGCTTGAGTTTCATACATGTCAATTCAGTCCAAACAATGTTATCATCAGTATTTAACACTTGATTAGGTACTGGACAATCAGAGATATATAAACAAGGCTTTGATCCTCAAGTAGCTTAGAGTTTAGTAAGTGAGATAAACCTAGAAACAGATCAAATTTCAATATCATGAGATAAAAGAAAATGTTCTACAGGGCAAGAGCAGAGTTCAGCTTTTATAATGTAAAGGCATAAAGCAGGAAGTGTGAGAGTAAAGGCTGAGAAATTAGACACAGTCCAGATATGGAAAATAGTGTGCTTAAAAGTAGAAAATTATTCAAGTAAGTTAATACAACATAAGTGTATTTGTGTGTTGATGATAATATACAATAAGTTAGGTCCTACATGTGTTGAATGAAGAAGTTAATTATGTATATCTCAAGCTCTGACAACAGTTCAGGACTGGAGATTGACATTGATGGGTTGGTGAATATGAATAACAGATAAAAATATGAGAGACTACTATACAGGCAAAGTGAGAACAAGGGGCCAAATAAGGGAGTTTAAGAACATATTTATTGAGAATCAGAAGAGCAAGAAATCTACCAGGAGTTTATAAGGCTAAAACCAGGAGATCCCTAGAGCACTAAAAAGACATTTAAAACTTTTTTGCCATGTCACAGGATTCTTGTATAATATCTGATAAAAACATGTGTGCACTTGTCCAGTAAAATCAATATTAAATAATGTTAAATAGAATATGCAATATTAACTAATAACAGCCAGTATAACCAATATAGTTAGTATTCACTTGTAGACATTAATGCGCTTCGTACAGTCAGTATTAACTAATAGTTACACCCTTTTACCTCTAGTTTTATATTTTCAAATATAGAAATGAAAACTGAAAGTAAGAAAAAAGCCGAGTTTATTAGAAAAGATGTCATTATTTGATTCTTAATTTTCGGAACAGACTTTTATGTGTGAAATAATGGTTATATATTATACTAAATTAATTTAGTCTTGTGCTAAAAAAACTTTGACTCATAAAATGACATAGCTATATATAGGATATACACTACAAAGCCCATGCTGCAAAAAAAGTGTAAGCAAGTGTAATGTAACATCAGAATTTTCCAAGACTCTTAGCTGATCCTTTTACGTCTTTGCCTTTGTCTTCAGATTGATGATGGCAAAGATCAACCTCTCTGGCAAAGTTTGTCCTACTAATAATGTGTGGCTGCAGGTTGGCAGCTGTCCTGTTATTCAAGAGAAGGACTCCATGATTCCCATTCTATCTTCAACAAAAGCTCTGGACACATTAAAATTTCCTTCGAATTTTTTTATCTTTGCAAAGCTTAAAAACTATTAATCTGGATGAGATCACCAGTTCTAAAAGTTATTTTTTTATCCAGATATTAGATTATATTTGTATTGTTTTTTATTATTGTGCAGATTAGAATGTACAGAAGCTCCAAAATAGGCAGATATTTTTAAAGAAAAAAATACAGTCTGTGGAAGACATGTTGACAATTATTAATTTGCAAGCAATTTGTCAACAAGCTATCACTGGCATACCAAATAAAGCTGGGTTCTGTTATTGTAAATAAGGTTTCAGTAGAACACAGCTATACCCATTTGTTTATAGATTGTTTATATCTGCTTTTGCCTCACCATAGCAGAGATAAATAGTTTCTATAAAAGATTAGCCAGTAAAATAAAAAATGCTTACTATCTAACCCTGCCAAACCTAGAACAAAAGCTGGACAGTGTGCATGGAGCAGAATGATTCTAGTTCAGCTGGGGACTAAATAGTATTTAGAGATCTCTGGCTAAGTGTTGATTAAGGCAGCCTTTTGTTCTCTTAGCGCTTATATGCTGATTAGTGTATTTACTCTGTTACCAACAACAGAATAGGATATTTCAATCACTGGGCTTGTAATGATGACCCAGCAATGTTAGTGCAGCAAGAATTGCTGATTATTGAGTACTTGCTAGGCATTATGCTCAACATTTTATATGCATCACTTTATTTATATAAACTATACTACTCAGTTGCAAATGATTCTATATTATTCCCATTTTCGAGAGGATAAAATGAGGCTTGGTTACTTTGTGTAGCATTGTCAGGTCACATTTAAACCAACACCATCAATGTCAAGAGCCTCAATACTTAATATGAGATTAGAGGGCCAAGGGAATAAATAGTAGAGGCTTGTTCATACCCAGCCTTTGAGTGCAGGTAATTTTGTTAGAGGTGACATTTTAGCTAACTTATACGGAAAGAGGAAGAGTTAATCAGAAAAACAGAAGAGGGGATGGGTATATGAAGGCCATAGGCAATCTCTAAACTACCTGACAATTTTGCAGAGTAATACGTAATTTAGTTTGTTTCTGGGTGCGCTGAGTAACAAGATTTCATTTATGGGTCATATGAGAAATCAGAGATCAGATCAGATCAGATCAGTCACTCAGTCGTGTCCGACTCTTTGCGACCCCATGAATCTCAGCACGCCAGGCCTCCCTGTCCATCACCAACTCCCGGAGTTCACTCAGACTCACGTCCATCGAGTCAGTGATGCCATCCAGCCATCTCATCCTCTGTCGTCCCCTTCTCCTCCTGTCACCAATCCCTCCCAGCATCAGAGTCTTTTCCAATGAGTCAACTCTTCGCA
>NW_011495039.1:408062-408408 GCF_000754665.1 Bison bison bison | reverse complement strand
ATTCTTTGGCATTGCCTTTCTTTGGGATTGGAATGAAAACTGACCTTTTCCAGTCCTGTGGCCACTGCTGAGTTTTCCAAATTTGCTGGCATATTGAGTGTAGCACTTTCACAGCATCATCTTTCAGGATTTCGAATAGCTCAACTGGAATTCCATCACCTCCACTAGCTTTGTTCGTAGTGATGCTTTCTAAGGCCCACTTGACTTCACATTCCAGGATGTCTAGCTCTAGGTCAGTGATCACACCATCGTGATTATCTGGGTCGTGAAGCTCTTTTTTGTACAGTTCTTCTGTGTGTTCTTGCCATCTCTTCTTAATATCTTCTGCTTCTGTTAGGTCCATACC
>NW_011495039.1:405264-407905 GCF_000754665.1 Bison bison bison | reverse complement strand
TGCCATCTCTTCTTAATATCTTCTGCTTCTGTTAGGTCCATACCATTTCTGTCCTTTATCAAGTTCATCTTTGCATGAAATGTTCCTTTGGTATCTCTGATTTTCTTGAAGAGATCCCTAGTCTTTCCCATTCTGTTGTTTTCCTCTATTTCTTTGCATTGATCGCTGAAGAAGGCTTTCTTATCTCTTCTTGCTATTCTTTGGAACTCTGCATTCAGATGTATATATCTTTCCTTTTCTCTTTGCTTTTCGCTTCTCTTCTTTTCACAGCTATTTGTAAGGCCTCCCCAGACAGGCATTTTGCTTTTTTGCATTTCTTTTCTGTGGGAATGGTCTTGATCCCTGTCTCCTGTACAATGTCACGAACCTCAGTCCATAGTTCATCAGGCACTCTATCTATCAGATCTAGGCCCTTAAATCTATTTCTCACTTCCACTGTATAATTATAAGGGATTTGATTTAGGTCATACCTGAATGGTCTAGTGGTTTTCCCTAGTTTCTGCAATTTAAGTCTGAATTTGGCAATAAGGAGTTCATGGTCTGAGCCACAGTCAGCTAAGAAATAATAATACTAAAAATAACAAAAGTTTCCCCACTTATTGAGCACATTCTATACCAGGAATGCTAAAGCTTCATATGTACCATTTGTTTCATCCACACAGTAACTCTATGAGGACTTCCCTGTGGCCCAGTGGTTAAGAATCCACCTGCCAATGCAGGAAACATGAGCTCTATCCCTGGTCTGGGATAATCCTGCATACCACAAGGCAACTGAGCCCATGTCCCACAGCTACTGAGCCCACGTGCCTCAAATGGACTGAGCCCACGTGCCTCAAACTCATGCTCCAAACAAAGGGAAGCCACCACAATAAGAAGCCTGTGCACCTCAATGAAGAATAGCCCCTACTGGCTGCAAATAGAGAGAGCCCTCCCATGGCAATGAAGACCCAGCACAGCCAAAAATGAATCAGCAAATAAATAAAGTAAAACTTTTTTAAAAACATAAAGTCGTTTGCTTATTTAAATTATATGCAGAGTACATCATGTGAAATGCTGGGCTAGATGAATCACAAGCTGGAATCAAGATTGTTGGGAGAAATATCAACAATCTCAGATATGCAGATGATACCACTGTAATGGCAAAAAGCAAAGAGGAACTAAAGAGCCTCTTGATGAATGTGAAAGAGGAGAGTGAAAACTGGCTTAAAATTCAGGATTCAAAAAACTAAGGTCATGGCATCCGGTCCTATCACTTCATGGCAAACAGATGGGGGAAATGTGGAAACAGTGTCAACTTTCATTTTCTTGGGCTCCAAAATCAATGTGAATGGTGACTGCAGCCATAAAACTAAAAGCAGCTTGCTCCTTGTAAGAATATCTATGTCAAACCTAGACAGTGTTTTTAAAAGCAGAGACATCACTTTGGTGACAAAGGTCCACCTGGTCAAAGCTATGGTTTTCCCAGTAGTCATGTATGGATGTGAGAGTTGGGCCATAAAGAAGGCTGAGCACCAAAGAATTGATGCTTTCCAACTGTGGTGTTGGAGAAGACTCTTGAGAGTCCCTCGGGCAACAAGGAGATCAAACCAGTCAATACTAAAGGAAATCAACCCTGAATATTCATTGATTCTGAACCTGAAGCACCAATACTTTGGCTACCTGATGCAAAGAGCTGACTCATTGGAAAAGACCCTAATGCTGGCAAAAATTAAGGGCAAGAGAAGAAGCGGGTGACAGAGGATGAGATGGTTGGATGGCACCACAGCAATGGACAAAGAAGCCTGGCATGCTTCAAGGGGTCACAAAGAGTCTGACATGATTTAGCAACTGAACAGCAACAATTAAAAAAATAACTTTATGAGGCAAATATTATTACTATCCTGATTTTACAGATGTCAAAACAGGTAAAAATAAGTTAAATATATTTCCAGAGTTACCTGGTTAGTATCCCTGGTGTTTAGATGGTAAAGAATCTGCCTGCAATTCGGGAGACCTAGGTTCGATTCTTGGGTTGGGAAGTTCCCATGGAGAAAGGAATGGCAACCTACTTCAGTTATCCTTGCCTGGAGAATCCCTGGGACAGAGAAGCCTGGTGGGCTATAGTCCATGGGATCACAAAGAGTCAAACACGACTGAGTGACTAACACTTTCAATTTTCACCTGGTTGGTAAGTGGCAGAGCTAATTTTCAAAACTTGTCATTCTGAATATAGGTCTCTTCCCAATGCAGTGCCTTACATTGGGAAACTCCTTGATTATGATGCAGTAGCTCTCTGAGGAATGGCAACCTGACAGCAACCCACCCCTACCCAGCTGACTTTTCAAGTAATGAATTCAACTTTCCAAAGGTAAAGACACAATGAGTCTAGAGAATGGGTTTAAAGAACCAGCTCTATCTTGGAGTGTCCTGCTATGGATTGATTTGAGTGCCTACCTCTCTGGTCTCTACCCCCAATTCATATGATGAAGCCCTAAGCCCCAGTGTGACTATACCTTGAGACAGAGTCTTTCAGTTCAGTTCAGTCGCTCAGTCATGTCCGACTCTTTGCGACCCCATGAATCGCAGCACGCCAGGCCTCCCTGTCCATCACCAACTCCCGGAGTTCACCCAGACTCACGTCCATCGAGTCAGTGATGCCATC
>NW_011495039.1:389232-405164 GCF_000754665.1 Bison bison bison | reverse complement strand
TGAGTCAACTCTTCGCATGAGGTGGCCAAAGTACTGGAGTTTCAGCTTTAGCATCATTTCTTCCAAAGAAATCCCAGGGCTGATCTCCTTCAGAATGGACTGGTTGGATCTCCTTGCAGTCCAAGGGACTCTCAAGAGTCCTCTCCAACACCACAGTTCCAAAGCATCAATTCTTTGGTGCTCAGCCTTCTTCACAGTCCAACTCTCACATCCATACATGACCACAGGAAAAACCATAGCCTTGACTAGATGACCTCTGTTGGCAAAGTAATGTCTCTGCTTTTGAATATGCTGTCTAGGTTGGTCATAACTTTCCTTCCAAGGAGTAAGCGTCTTTTAATTTCATGGCTGCAATCACCATCTGTAGTGATTTTGGAGCCCAGAAAAATAAAGTCTGACACTGTTTCCACTGTTTCCCCATGTATTTCCCATGAAGTGATGGGACCAGATGCCATGATCTTTGTTTTCTGAATGTTGAGCTTTAAGCCAACTTTTTCACTCTCCGCTTTCACTTTCATCAAGAGGTTCTTTAGTTCCTCTTCACTTTCTGCCATAAGGGTGGTGTCATCTGCATATCTGAGGTTATTCATATTTCTCCTGGCAATCTTGATTCCAGCCTGTGTTTCTTCCAGTCCAGCATTTCTCAATATGCACTCTGCATATAAGTTAAATAAGCAGGGTGACAAATATACAGCCTTGACGTACTCCTTTTCCTATTTGGAACCAGTCTATTGTTCCATGTCCAGTTCTAACTCTTGCTTCCTGACCTGCATATAGATTTCTCAAAAGGCAGATCAGGTGGTCTGGTATTACCATCTCTTCCAGAATTTTCCACAGTTTATTGTGAGCCACACAGTCAAAGGCTTTGGCATAGTCAATAAAGCAGAAATAGATGCTTTTCTGGAACTCTCTTACTTTTTCCATGATCCAGAGGATGTTGGCAATTTGATCTCTGGTTCCTCTGCCTTTTCTAAAACCAGCTTGAACATCAGGAAGTAATAAAGGTTAAATGAGGTCAGAAGAAGACTTGCAGACGACCAACATCCTCCTATGGTGGAGAGAGAAATGTCTCTTCCTCTTCTTATAAGACCATAATCCAATCAGACTAGGGCCCACCCTTCTGACCTGCAAGACAGATGATGCAGTACTGGAAAACAATTCAGATCAGATCAGATCAGATCAGTCACTCAGTCGTGTCTGACTCTTTGCAACCCCATGAATCGCAGCACGCCAGGCCTCCCTGTCCATCACCAACTCCCGGAGTTCACCCAGACTCACGTCCATCGAGTCAGTGATGCCATCCAGCCATCTCATCCTCTGTCGTCCCCTTCTCCTCCTGCCTCTAATCCCTTCCAGCATCAGAGTCTTTTCCAATGAGTCAACTCTTCGCATGAGGTGGCCAAACTACCGGAGTTTCAGCTTTGGCATCATTCCTTCCAAAGAAATCCCAGGGCTGATCTCCTTCAGAATGGACTGGTTGGATCTCCTTGCAGTCCAAGGGACTCTCAAGTCTTCTCCAACACCACAGTTCAAAAGCATCAATTCTTTGGCGCTCAGCCTTCTTCACAGTCCAACTCTCACATCCATACATGACCACAGGAAAAACCATAGCCTTGACTAGATGGACCTTTGTTGGCAAAGTAATGTCTCTGCTTTTGAATATTCTATCTTTAGAGAGCACTAATTTATAAAATCTGCCCCACCCCACCCCTTCTCCCCACCAGTCCCATGAATGGTCTGTACTGGCTGCCAGGTACTTGTTTGTGTTGGAGTAAAACACACACAGGGGTCAAGGCAAGCACTTGTAACCCACAAGCTATTAATAGCTTCCACAGTAGAGCTGTAGTGCCCTTTGGAACCAGAGAGGGCCTCCTGGCGGCCAGATACTTGAACTTGTAATGAACCCAATGAATACACTCTGATGGTGTTGTCTGTGTCATGAACACAAGGCTCTAGTCTTTAGGTTTCCCCATGAAGTTCTAGTGCAAACTGCTTTGATTGGGTTTCATATAAAAAGCCAATTTACTTTAAAAAGGGAAAAAGAAAGAGCAATGGAAAGATTTTCTGTTTGAGTTGAAGAATATCAAGAAATCAGTGAGATCAGACTGATTACAAACGACTTTAAAATCTTCAAATCACACACACTGGAGACCAGTCCTCTGAAGTTACAAACTATGTTTGGCAGCACTTAGAGATGCAAATGGGTCCCTGAGGGATACAAAAAACCTTGGCAGAGAACAGTAAAGAGAGTTACAAAAAGTTTCATTTAATGGAAAGAGGATAGCTTATCTCTAAAAGGCTCCTCTAGATGGAATTCTCCAGGTAAGAATATTGGAAGGTTTTAAGTTTAATTAGGTCCCATTTGTTTATTTTTGCTTTTATTTCCAATATTCTGGGAGGTGGGTCATAGAGGATCCTGCTGTGATGTATGTCGGAGAGTGTTTTGCCTATGTTCTCCTCTAGGAGTTTTATAGTTTCTGGTCTTACGTTGAGATCTTTAATCCATTTTGAGTTTATTTTTGTGTATGGTGTTAGAAAGTGCTCTAGTTTCATTCTTTTACAAGTGGTTGCCCAGTTTTCCCAGCACCACTTGTTAAAGAGATTGTCTTTAATCCATTGTATATTCTTGCCTCCTTTGTCAAAGATAAGGTGTCCATATGTGTGTGGATTTATCTCTGGGCTTTCTATTTTGTTCCATTGATCAATATTTCTGTCTTTGTGCCAGTACCATACTGTCTTGATAACTATGGCTTTGTAATAGCGCTTGAAGTCAGGTAGGTTGGAGAGGGTGTGGAGAAAAGGGAACTCTCTTACACTGTTGGTGGGAATGCAAACTAGTACGGCCACTATGGAGAACAGTGTGGAGATTCCTTAAAAAACTGGAAATAGAACTGCCCTATGATCCAGCAATCCCACTGCTGGGCATACACACTGAGGAAACCAGAGGGTAAAGAGACACGTGTACCCCAATGTTCATCGCAGCACTGTTTATAATAGCCAGGACATGGAAGCAACCTAGATGTCCATCAGCAGATGAATGGATAAGAAAGCTGTGGTACATATACACAATGGAGTATTACTCAGCCATTAAAAAGAATACATTTGAATCAGTTCTAATGAGGTGGATGAAACTGGAGCCTATTATACAGAGTGAAGTAAGCCAGAAAGAAAAACACCAATACAGTATACTAATGCATATATATGGAATTTAGAAAGATGGTAACAATAACCCTGTGTACGAGACAGCAAAAGAGACACTGATGTATAGATCAGTCTTATGGACTCTGTGGGAGAGGGAGAGGGTGGGGAGATTTGGGAGAATGGCATTGAAACCTGTATAATATCATGTATGAAATGAGTCGCCAGTCGAGGTTCAATTCACGATACTGGATGGTTGGGGCTGGTGCACTGGGACGACCCAGAGGGAGGGTATGGGGAGGGAGGAGGGAGGAGGGTTCAGGATGGGGAACACAGGTATACCTGTGGTGGATTCATTTCGATGTTTGGCAAAACTAATACAATATTGTAAAGTTTAAAATAAAATAAAATTAAAAAAAAGAAAAGAAAAGAAAAAAAGAATATTGGAAGGGGTCACTGTTTTCCAGGGCACCTTCCTGACACAGAAATCGAACCAGCATCCTCTACATTGCAGCCAGGTTCTTCACCAGCAAGCTACCAGGGACACTTATCTCTAGAGGCAGTCACAATCACTTAAGAGCACCAAAATCCCTACAACTCAGAGTGACTGAGTCCAAAAATAACTTCAAGTCATCTCAGAACCTTCAAGAACTATGTCACATGGGAATAATAGTTTTGATGCAAATGCTCAACTTCAGAAAGCGTAAAGGTTCTGAATGGCAGGAAAGAATGGGAAACTAAGAGAACAACAACAGCAAAATGCTTGAAAACTTCAACACACAGTGGGAACTTGTAAGTGATAGAGAGAGACAGTTAAAATCTCTGATTGAAACTTCCTGGGGATGAGTGTGCCTCATCTCATTAGAGAAGACTTACACTGATGATGGCAACTTGAAATCAGAGGGGAAAACGTGGTTCAGAAAAATGAGACAGAACAGGCACCATCTTGAAAGCAGGACTCCATCTTGGGCTGGACTGTGGACTTTTAGCTATAGGTCCAGTACTTATGGAAACGACATAGCAACTGGAAAACCAGACCCCCCAGATGGAAGAACCCCAGGGCTTGTACCTAGACTCTCCATTGTCTAAAAGAACACACTAATTATCTGCGTAATCAAATAAAATAATAAATTCTATTATGTTTTTTGGGGTATGACCACAGGCCTATTGATAATTGTCCACTGCTAACTACCTAGGCTTAAGGCATATGAATCATGGGTTAACTTTGATTGTATCTTTCTTTCCTTTGTTCAGACTAGCTTCAGGGAATTTGGGGAGGTGGGTTTGGGCATGTACACTTAGGGTATATAAGGTTTTCACAAAAGCTGGTTGGGGTCCTTGGCTAAGAGGAGACTCTGCCTTGAGCCCGCCAGTGTAATAAACTGCACTCCACTATCTCCATTGTCCTTCTAAGTGAGTTTGTTTCCCAGAACGCGTGGCTACAGCATTATTTTCAAAGCCAGTCATTGATTATTAAAGTAAATATTAGGTTATTTGTACTGATTTCTTCATATAACTGGTAGCACATGAAATAGACTTTTATATTTCAAGTATCTCTGACTGTTCATGTCAAGCTTCAATTATGGCTGCAGTTGTCATGGACTAATTTATTCATTTAAAATACAATACTTATACAATCGAATTCTGGGGGGTCCAATTGAAATGAAAATAATGTTTTAATAAGAATTATAGTTTCAGCTATCTATATTCTAAAACTACTCTTTTAGGAGTTATATAAAACTTTCATAAGAGAAAATGTGTCATCATTTAAAGGGCAGCACCTACACTAGAAAAAGGTCAATCAAAATTTCTTTAAAGAGAGGAAATCACAGATTTTTGGCTGTACATATGGATGTTCTCAGCAACTGAATCAAACCTGCACATCACCCTGGACTCGGTGCCTTTACATCCCCCTCCTCCCCTGGCAACTTGAGGATGCAGGAAATTCCCTGACCCTCTCTGGCAGCTGCCCTGGGCTGCAAGTGGAATACCAGGTGTGGCAAAGACTGGATTCTAAACTCTGATTCTGCTCATTTTTGTCTGTTTTGATCATTTTCTTAGCTCTTTGAGCTTTCAGTCAACAGAGCTGCCAAGCAACTTCAAATTTTTTTGTCACAGGAGAAAATCCTGTATCTAGAAAGAAATGGTGCTTTCTGATTCTTTCCCCACATTTGGCCATGTTACTGTAGGTATCAAGTTTTCAGTATGTAAAGGTAATGTTTTCATAAACTTTGGGAAGTTTGTACTCTCTTCCTCTCTCTCTCTCTCATTTTTTTTAACCAACAAATGTACTTTGTCACAGTTCTGAAAGCCAGAAGTCAGTAATCAACTGGCAGGGACTCACACTCTGGATGCTCTAGGGAAGAGTTCTTTTCCCGTGTTTTCTAGCTCCTGGAGTCTGCAACATTCCTATCTCTGCCTTCACTTTCTACGTTGCCTTCGTCTCTGTGTGTTCTACTCCATTTTAAGTTATAAATTCCCTCCTCAATTGATGCTGTGTTTCATATCCATCATGTACAGAGTTCGATATAATTTAGTTGAGTTTCTTTGATAGCCCCAATTAAACCTACTATTAAGATTTTTATTGGTTTAATAATAATTTTATAGATTATTTTAGGGTGAGTTGACATTTTTAATGATGTCTCATATCCACAGAAAAACATACATGAGTATTTAATAAACTGTCTTTCATATATTCAGCAGAATTTTCTTCATTTCACATGCTGCACATTTAAGACTTGTTTTTCAGCATGTTAACCTGCCATATTATGCAAATACAACATTTTAAGGTGTTAAGCTTTTTTTCCTTCATTTTTTCCCCTTCTTTCTTCCCTTCAGTTAGCCTCTGCATAACCTCTGAGAGAATGGATAAAACAGGAAGATAACAGAAACTTGTTCCATGTGTTTCAACTTTTATTTTGAAAAGCTTAAACCCTGGAGGAGAGAGAGAGAATTTGGAGAGGGAATAAAATATCTCTGGGAGAAAGATGGCAGGAACAGTAGGTACCCTTTCACCTGTCACCACCTGAAACACAGAGACATATGGGCATGCCCTAGCCGGACTAGCCTAGATTCGGAAAAGGGAGGAGAGGCAGGGGCAGAAATTAAAGGAGTGGCTATAGGGCAGATCTAGGCAGAAAGATCAGGATCAGCCTTGAAGAAAGTTTCCAGTGCCCTGAAAATGGCTATGAAGCAGCAGCAACCTGGGTACACATGACGAGCAAGGCAAAGTCTACTGCAGCGGATAAGAAGAGGGGCAGAACTCCCCAAATTAACAGAGCCTTGCCACTCTGAGGGGCCCCCAGTACTGACAATACCAGGGACATACCACATGAAGCAAGAACTCTTATCTTCTAAAAATTCCCTGAGTCGAATACACACTCACAATCCAAGCCCACACCAAACACATTAATAATTATCTTGTTATATTGATGATAGGTTTCCTAATTTAGCCCAAATATGCCCCACATCACTTTGTGGACTTGTTAAAAAATTATGGCATGATACCACATCCTTCACTTTCTCATATTAGGTGAGAAATAAAACACTGACACTTCAGTTGCTGAGCTAGGCATATTATTTAATATCTCAGAATTTGTCATTATTTGTCCCATGTTTTACTAAATTTGGCATGTATTTTCACAGGTTGATACTTAGGAATGAGGTTATCTGTGGCTTAGAGTTTTAAAATATTTATGAACTTTTTAATGTCACATATAACACACTTCACTTCATAACACACATACAGAAATGTAAATAAACCAGAGGTGATATACAAGTACAAAGTGATCTCTTGTTACAGCACCTATTCAAGAGAGAGAGTATTAATAGCAAGTTCTCAACCACCTCACTCCTTACACAGTTGGAAAGCTTAACCACAAATAAGGTTTGGGATTATGGGTCTAAAACACCAATATGACTGCTTCTAATTCTTTTTACTTTTTCCTTTGAAAATAACATAATTCCCATACACTAAATGTACCCTTTTATGTATAGTTTTGAGAGTTTTCATGAACATAATCAGTTTGCACCTACCTCTATAAGGAAAGTATATAGTATATATCTCGTCCCAAAATGTATTAATATTTCTTCATTCATTTGGAATCAACAAATATCCCATTGTCAGCCCCTGGAATCTACTTACTTGTTCTCTGAGCAGATATATTGCCTTGCAATAATATCATATAAATGGAATCATACAGTAAATAGCCACTTAAGTCTGTCTATTTTCACATAGCATTATGTAACTGAGACTAATCCTTGGAAAAATGCCATATTTGCTTTACAGTTCCAGTGCTGCCTGTTCAGCAACATTTTTTCCAAACACAGCTTGTCAGAGCCACTTATTTACAAGAAATAAATCACTTTTAATGTTAGGGAGAGACATATAAAGTTTATTAAAATACAGCTTGACAATCACTATGCAAGTACAAATGAAGACTAATGGTGGCAACAACGAGGGAGCAGAGTCAGCGGTGCATTAGACACTCTGGAGATGGCTCACTTTTCTTGGCATGAAATTTACAACTCCTTTATCATTGGATTTATTTTAGCTGAATCATGAAGGTGATCTTTCCAGTAAGAAATAAGGGGAAAGTAGTGTAGGCAAAGGAAACAGCGAGAACAAAAGTATGGTCGTGGAAAATCACACGTCACATTTTGACGTCACGGTGCAATATATGTGATTGCAGAAAAGGACGTGCATCTGTCTCAATTTCCTAGTTCAAATACAAGACCCCTCTTTCATCTGATATTCTGCTGTCTAGATATAATATCACTGAGTTGTGTCATGCTAAGCAAGTATAACTGGAGTGGATTATACTGTGATTTGAAAAAATGCTAGGCAAATTTTTGAGAATATGAATAATTAGCAAGCATTTTGTTGATCAGGTAGGTAATTAGAGCCAAATGGCAGTGATTGTATATCACCTTGGGCTTTTATCATTTTTGTTTTTTAAATATTTGAGGGGCAAAACTGAAAGGACAAAGCAGTTGTTTTTAAGCAGGTTTTTAGGTGCCCTTGTGTATCAATGCCAGGTCTCTCAGCAAGGAGTACAGAAGTTACTGGGTCTTCGGAGACCAATAATGAAGCTTATTTTTAACTCCCTCATGAACCTACTGAATAACAGTGTCCATTCAGATCCTTGACCTACCTTTCCTAATCAGCATAATTCATACTTTTCCTGGATTAGATTTATTTATTTATTTTGCTGTATGTGTTTTTTTCTTTTGTTTTTTAATTTAAATTTATTTATTTGAATTGGAGACTAAATACTTTACAATATTGTATTGGTTTTGCCATATATCAACATGAATCCGCCACAGGTGTACACACATCCCCCATCCTGAACCCCCCTCCCACCTCTCTCCCCATACCATCCCTCTGGGTCATCCCAGTGCACCAGCCCCAAGCATCCTGTATCCTGCATCAAACCTGGTAATTTAATGAAGAACTTTTTGAGTGTCATCAATGTCTTAGTTACTGAGCCAACACATTGATCCAGACAATCTTTACTTCAAGGACCTTACAATTTGGTGGGATTGGCATACAGGGAAGTGGGAAACTTTCATGAAATAGGTAAAAGTCCATTGACAGATGAATGGCTAAAGAAGATGTAATATTCATATACACACACACATATATATGTGTGAAATTTATGGAGGATAAATTAGGAGTTTTGGATTAACATATATATGGGCTTCCCTGGTGGCTCAGAGCTTAAAGCGTCTGCCTGCAATGCCAGAGATCTGGGTTTGATCCCTGAGTCAGGAAGATCCCCTGGAGAAGGAAATGGCAACCCACTCCAGTATAAAGCAAGTAAACAACAAGGATCTAGCATATACCACTGAGAATTACACTCAATATCTTCTAATAATCTAGAATAGAAAAGAATATTCATGTGTATATTTGTGTATATTTATGTGTATAACTGAATCACTTTGCTGTACATTTGAAACTAACACATCGCAAATTAACTATATAACAATTTTTAAAAATGGTTACTGAAAAAGAGCTGTAAGAATCTTCAGTACTTGGAACTATGGGAATCTTTGACATGTTAAAAAACACTGGAAAAATCAAACCTGAGTAGGTAATAACCAGGTAAAAGATAAGGAACAGAAAGCCTTACGACCAGGGATATGAAAGAAATGGGGACTTTATTGGTGGTTCAGTGATTTAGACTCCATGTATCCAGTACAAGGGGCTCGGGTTCGATCCCTGGTGGGGGAACTAAGGTCCCGCATGCTGCATAAGGCAACCCGAAAGTAAAACAAACAAACAAACAAAAAAAAACAAGAAAAGAATAAGAGCCTGTCCTATCAGGATTGTGATCTGCTGCCTAGGAGCAGAGGTGTGCATTCTGGTTGAAGAAGAGGATAAGGAGAGGGGCCCACTCTGAATATTTTGTAGCTTATATTTTGAACATGAGGCCTCAAGCAAAAGATGGTGAGGATGAACTGACAGATTTAAATAGACATGTGGGTAAAAATGAAAACAAAAAAGAAGTTGTTGTCCATAAACTAGGTGAGAAGTAATGGCTATCTGCCCATGTAGTGTCAGGAGAGATGGAAGAACATGAACGGGACCGAGTGGTGTTAAAGGAGCAGACAGGTTGAAGGGACTGTCTGACTGTGGGAGGCGCAATGGAGGGAAATGAGAATGACCTGCAGGCTTCAGTTGAGAGGAAACAAGGGAATTATTCCTGAGATAGGAGATCATGGAGAAGAATTTTGAAACTTAATGTGTAAATGGTGCATGTGTCCAGAGTTGGCATGCTGGGACGTGGAGACCACAAGCTAGCTGTTGAATATGCATTTGGTCTTATGGGTATGGAGTCAGGAGAGCAGTTGAGTGGAGTCAGGAGAGCAGTTGAGTGGTTGTGTCTGAGGAAACCCTGGAAACACCATGATACAGCAATGACTGGTGCCGAGTACCTAAAAACACATCTCAGTTCAGTTCAGTTCAGTTTAGTTGCTCAGTTGTGTCTGACTCTTTGCAACCCCATGAACCGCAGCACGCCAGGCCTCCCTGTCCATCACCAACTCCCAGAGTCCACCCAAATCCATGTCTAAAACACGTCTCAAGTTGCTCTTTTCATTTCTGAAATTTTGTGAAAGCTGTAGGGATAGAGGAATGTCGCTGCTACAACTTTAACCCTCTACTTCCTCCAACTTCTCCTCACTGAGGTGGAAGGTGCCAGGAGCATCCTCTGAAGCATCTTTCTCATGCACAGTCCAGTACGAGCCATTAGAGAGTGAGGAACCTGTCTGCAGGGATAATCAGGGGTGCTGCTTCTTCCAGCTGAACCATACCTCTTACAAGTCCATCTCTGAAGTTCCTGAAACTACTCAATCTTTCCCTGAAATAACTGCACCTAGCCAGCCGCGTGGGGCCATGCTACCTTCGGTGAGCACAGACGCTTGGGTCCCGCGGGCAGTGCCATGCCGGAGCTGGAAATGCCATAGAAGGGAGAGCACAGATTTGGGTTGGTGTCTCAGGCAGGAGTCACGGAGGCGGGAGCACAGGTTGCCATCGCGGTCCAAGAGAAGGCCTGGCTGAGAATCCAAGTGAGAACCCGCGGTCAACTCAAACTTGGAGGAGGAACAGACAGGGAAGCCCAGGATGGCCCCATCCTCCCCGTCCCCGTGACCTGGGCTCCCTGACGTCTTCAGAGGCTGGTCACCAGCTAGAGTTCCTGGCCACAAAGAAGGTCGGAGAGGTAGGAGGCTCTGTCTATGAGACGACGCGAGGAGCATCTTCCTGGACAACTAGAGGTTGTGACTGACCCTGACCCATGGCCACCCTGCCTTGATCCAGATTTTGCAGGGGTCACATTTCTTCCATTGGTTTTAGTTTTCCTCTGCATACTGGCCCTTGTCTTCTATTTTTGTCACTGGTATCCTGCTCCTTAAAATTCCCTCAATAATCTCAGCGCTTGTCCGGCATTCTAGCAGCAAGGAAATTCTAATTAACAAAAAGGATCATCAGATACTGCTTCTGTTTTGATCCCTCTTGCTACTGTAAATTAGATCTCTTTTGAAGGACAATCCTCCCGCTCCCAACTCCTTTAATCTATGCAAAGAAAACATAGTTAATGTATAGTGCAATTAAAACAACAAGAACAGTATTCATTCCTAGTTACTGTTTATTTTTCATATAGAAAGGAAAATCAAAGTAAAAATAGGCTATTATTATTTTCCAAGTATATTTTATGTTTTTGAAAAGCTAAATCTGTCTTATATATGTGAATTACAAGTATTTTCAGCTTTTAGAAAGTGCAGAAAAATAATAATTAAAAAATTAAGTTCAAGATATAACCATTTAGGATACAATTCTGTCTTTTGGGGCTTCCCTGGTAGCACCAGAGGTAAAGAATCTGCTGGCCAGTGACGAGATACAAGAGACACGGGTTTGATCCCTGGGTTGGGAAGATCCCCTGGAGAAGGAAATGGCAACCCACTTCAGTATTCTTGCCTGGAGAATCCCATGGACAAGGAGCATGGCGGGCTACAGCCCTAAGAGTCAAACAGGACTAAACACAACAACACACTGTCTTTTTATTATTGTGTGGATTGTAATCAATTTTATTAAGTTTAGTTTGATTTGTAAAAGGGGAGCTATCTTCTCACCCACCATACAATTTTTAAATGAATATTAGACCCAATTTATTAGATCATATCCTGAAATAACTCACCTGTGTATGGGTGTTTTCTTTTTTCTTCTAACAGAAATACCATGTTTTATAATGACCATTTAAAATGGATGCATGTAATGTATAAAATATGTATTTATTATAGCTAGACAAAACATTTTGCAAAAAATACTTCACCAAAATTTAAAAAGAAAAGAGACTTCAGGCTTTATTATAGTTTTACTATAGACCACATATCCTCTTTTTACCCTTAACTTAGTCTTGTCATCTGTCTTCTATGGGCAAACATTGTCCCATGTTCTAAACTCCAAGTTTCATTGACTGGTACTTCCCTTGCTTTGCTAGCAGATTTACCATGGTTAAAATGTAATAAACATCTTATTTAAATGAAACCATTTAGTAGTAAATATGCACTTATTTCAGTTAGACAAAATATTAAAAAAAAACTTGAGCAAAATTTAATAAGGAAGGAAGTTCATTATTTTGTTATAGACCACATGTCTCCTTTTCAGTCTTCACATAAATTGCATTGGCATCTCTAAAATAAATATTGTCCCTTACCAGGTTACTTTTAAGCTCCTATAAAAGTAAAGTAGGTAATATCATTTAATCAAGTAGAGACAGGAGAGGAGTGAGAGGAGGAAATGAATGTTTGTTGAGCATCCTTTATGTTTAGCAAGCATTTTAGGGACATGAAAATATTTATAAACAATCTTCATTAAACCGAAAGATCAGCTGAAGTATCATAGAGTTATTTATAAGTCATTAGCACCAGAAACATAGTAGATTTATCTTTGACATGTGGTATTAGATAATACCCCTCATGTCCAATTCTTCGCGACCTCATGGACTGTAGCCCACCAGGATCCTCTGTCCATGGGGATTCTCCAGGCAAGAATACTGGAGTGGGTTGCCATGCCCTCCTCTAGGGGATTTTCCCAACCCAGGGCTCGAACCCAGGTCTCCTGCATTGCAGGCAGATTCTTCACCAGATGAGCCACCCAGGAAGCCCATGAATGCTGGAGTGGGTAGCCTATCCCTTTTCCAGGGGATATTCCCAACCCACAAATAGAACTGGGGGCTCCTGCATTGCAGGTGGATTCTTTACCAGCTGAGCTACCAGGGAAGCCCTTATAAACAATCTTCATTAAAATGAAAGATCATTTCAGTTGAAGTACCATAGAGTTATTTATGTCATTAGCACCAGAAATATAGCAGGTTTATCTTTGACGTGTGGTATTAGATAATACCCTGGGCTTCCCAGGTGGCTTCAGTGGTAGAGAATCCACCTGCCAATGCATGAGATGCAAGAGACTTGGGTTTGATCCCTGGGTCAGGAAGATCCCCTGGAAGAGGAATAGGCAGTCCAGCCCACTGTTCTTACCTGGAAAATCCCATGGATATAGGAGCCTGGCAGGCTACAATCCACAGGGTCACAAAGAGCTGGACACAACTGAGTGACTGAGCACACATGCACACACACAATAGATGATACCTTAGTTTTACAGCATCTGCAAGTAACTGTGGAGTCAATGCTTTTTAATCCTGTTATAGTTACTTACTAGAATATTTTCATAAGATTTTAACTGATATTCAATTTTGGCATCAAAATAAAATAATGAAGATAATAAGGTAAATTTTCATTGAAATCCCAATTCAGAGCCAGTATGGAAAATTTTTTATGGGAAATAAAGCTATCTTATACCTGATTCTCTTAAAGAAGAAGCTGTAGAGTAAAATAGACTGTAAGTCAAAATAGAAGGAGCCAGTTAAAACAATTGACATATTTCTAATTGTCAGACATATTGTATTCTGAATAAATACTGCAGGCACTGAGGAAAAACTCTCTTATGTATTATACTTAAGATTTTGTTTGTTAATTGTTTGTTCACATACTGGGTGTAACAATATACTTTCTTTATTTCTTATGATTTTTTGAACATATAGCCCAACAATAATATATAATGCTATTAAACATTTGCAATCTTTAGAATCTTTTAATTTACACACCAATAATATTTTAGAACTTGTTCAAATATAAAACCAATATAGGTTTGAAAATAATCTTCGTCAGTTTTCCTCCTCTTTTACACATGACTGTTGGGGAAATCAGTCCTGAATATTCACTGGAAGGATTCATGCTGAAGCTCTTAATACTTTGGCCACCTGATGTGAAGAACTGACTCCTTGGAAAAGACCCTGATGCTGGAAAAGATTGAAGGCAGGAGAAGAAGGGGACGATAGAGGATGAGATGGTTAGATGGCATCACCGACTTGATGGACATGAGTTTGAGCAAGCTCCGGGCGTTGGTGATGGACAGGGAAGCCTGGAGTGCTGCAGTGCATGGGGTTGCAAAGAGTCAGACATAACTGAGCAACTGAACCGAACTGAACTGTGTTATGCTAAGTCACTCAATCATGTCCGACTCTTTGTCACCCTATGGACCCTAGTTCGCCAAGCTCCTCTGTCCATGGGATTCTCCAGACAAGAATACTGGAGTGGGTTGCCATGCCCGCCTCCAGGGGATCTTCCTGACCTAGGGATTGAACCCTCATCTCTTACTTCTCCTGCATTGGCAGGCAGGTTCTTTACCACTAGCGCCACCTGGGAAGCCTCTTAGTGAAGTGAAAATGAAGTCGCTCAGTCATGTCCGACTCTTTGCGACCCCGTGGACTGTAGCCCACCAGGCTCCTCCGCTCATGGGGTTCTCCAGGCAAGAATACTGGAGTAGGTTGCCATTTCCTTCTCCAGGGGATCTTCCTGACCTAGGGATTGAACCCGGGTCTCCTGCATTGCAGGCAGATGCTTTAACCTCTGAGCCACCAGGGAAGCCTGGGAAGCCTCTTACACACATGACTAAACTATAGTTAAGATTTCCCAATCTGATGCTTTACATTGGAAACTGTGCGGAATTAGCACACATTATCAAGTGGTAATCTTCATTTTGTTCATCTGTTTTTAAAATATTCTAGGTTATCTTGTACTGTTATTAACAACAAAAATTCTTTTCTAATCTCATGGTTATACTTGGATGTTATTTGTAATAGAATATGAACATAAAGGGCTATTTTTGATGTGTTCCATACTGATAATTTTTTGGCATGAGCTTCTGCTGTTTCAGAGGGAATAGGTGGATCCATTTTAGATGTGTCCTAACAACACAAGAGAAGACTCTATACATGGACATCACCAGATGGTCAACACTGAAATCAGATTGATTATATTCTTTGCAGCCAAAGATGGAGAAGCTCTATACAGTCAGCAAAAACAAGACCAGGAGCTGACTGTGGCTCAGACCATGAACTCCTTATTGCCAAATTCAGACTGAAATTGAAGAAAGTAGGGAAAACTACTAGACCATTCAGGTATGACCTAAATCAAATCCCTTATGATTATACAGTGGAAGTGAGAAATAGATTTAAGGGCCTAGATCTGATAGATAGAGTGACTGATGAACTATGGAATAAGGTTCGTGACATTGTACAGGAGACAGGGATCAAGACCATCCCCATGGAAAAGAAATGCAAAAAAGCAAAATGGCTGTCTGGGGAGGCCTTACAAATAGCTGTGAAAAGAAGAGTAGCGAAAAGCAAAGGAGAAAAGGAAAGATATAAACATCTCAATGCAGAGTTCCAAAGAATAGCAAGAAGAGATAAGAAAGCCTTCTTCAGCGATCAATGCAAAGAAATAGAGGAAAACAACAGAATGGGAAAGACTAGGGATCTCTTCAAGAAAATCAGAGATACCAAAGGAACATTTCATGCAAAGATGAACTCGATAAAGGACAGAAATGGTATGGACCTAACAGAAGCAGAAGATATTAAGAAGAGATGGCAAGAATACACAGAAGTGGTGTACAAAAAAGAGCTTCACGACCCAGATAATCACAATGGTGTGATCAATGACCTAGAGCCAGACATCCTGGAATGTGAAGTCAAGTGGGCCTTAGAAAGCATCACTACGAACAAAGCTAGTGGAGATGATGGAATTCCAGTTGAGCTATTTCAAATCCTGGAAGATGATGCTGTGAAAGTGCTGTACTCAATATGCCAGCAAATTTGGAAAACTCAAGCAGTGGCCACAGGACTCGAAAAGGTCAGTTTTCATTCCAATCCCAAAGAAAGGCAATGCCAAAGAAT
>NW_011495039.1:367715-388482 GCF_000754665.1 Bison bison bison | reverse complement strand
GATGAAAGTGAAAGAGGAAAGTGAAAAAGTTGGCTCAAAGCTCAACATTCAGAAAACGAAGATCATGGCATCCAGTCCCATCACTTCATGGGAAATAGATGGGGAAACAGTGGAAACAGTGTCAGACTTTATTTTTCTGGGTTCCAAAATCACAGCAGATGGTGACTGCAGCCATGAAATTAAAAGACGCTTACTCCTTGGAAGGAAAGTTATGACCAGTCTAGATAGCATATTCAAAAGCAGAGACATTACTTTGCCAACAAAGGTTCGTCTAGTCAAGGCTATGGTTTTTCCTGTGGTCATGTATGGATGTGAGAGTTGGACTGTGAAGAAAGCTGAGTGCCGAAGAATTGATGCTTTTGAACTGTGGTGTTGGAGAAGACTCTTGAGAGTCCCTTGGACTGCAAGGAGATCCAACCAGTCCATTCTGAAGGAGATCAGCCCTGGGTGTTCTTTGGAAGAAATGATGCTAAAGCTGAAACTCCAGTACTTTGGCTACCTCATGCGAAGAGTAGACTCATTGGAAAAGACTCGGATGCTGGGAGAGATTGGGGGCAAGAGGAGAAGGGGACGACAGAGGATGAGATGGCTGGATGGCATCACTGACTCGATGGATGTGAGTCTCAGTGAACTCCAGGAGTTGGTGATGGACAGGGAGGCCTGGCGTGCTGCGATTCATGGGGTGGCAAAGGGTCGGACACGACTGAGCAACTGATCTGATCTGATCTGAACAAAGTAAATATCCACTTGAAAATGGAGAGTTCCAGAACTTTAGATATTTTTGATAAGTTGTATGCTGTCGTATTAAAAGTGGAGCATATTTAATATCATATAGTTTAGGTTTTGTATCATTTTATATAGTGCTAGAATTTTTGTATCATTTTACATAGTACTAGATTTTGACCATTAAAATAGGTCCTTTTGAAACTCCTGTCTTTTGAAATTACATTATATGTCATGAAGCTTTTGATTCTTATATTTATCAAAAGAGTTTTAACTAGTGATAGCAGAACAAAGTCACAGTAGTTTTGGCTTTGAACTTATTTTTTGTAGGTAACAGTATATTTGACAGATTTTTTTCTTTATGGGTCTTCATGGTATTCTGTGCATTAATTTACAATTTATACACCTTCATGTCTTCTGCAATCTCAATGAACTAAATCAACAAAATAGATTTACTAATTCAACTTGATATAGAGTACTTGTGTGCTAGTTCCCGAAGAAAGTATAAACGAATTGGGAAAAAGAAAAGACATGAATCCTTCAAGAGCTCTGTTTTCAAGAAAGTGTACTTCTAAATGAAAAAAATGAAAATGATACATGTGACTATCAAGAAGTTTGATATTAGTGTTATTGAACAGGGTTCTTGGCCTCCTTAATCAATAGAAACTGGTAAGAGAGCAGAAAAGAAATTCAGGCAAGGTGTTATTGGGACTCCTGCTGCAGCAGAGGGAGAAGGCGATGGTACCCCACTCCAGTACTCTTGCCTGGAAAATCGCATGGACACAGGAGCCTGGGAGGCTGCAGTCCATGAGATCACGAAGAACTGAGTGACTTCACTTTCACTTTTCACTTTCATGCATTGGAGAGGGAAATGGCAACCCACTCCAGTGTTCTTGCCTGAAGAATCCCAGGGACGGGGGAGCCTGGTGGGCTGCCGTCTATGGGGTCGCACAAAGTCGGACACTACTGAAGCGACTTAGCAGCAGCAGTAGCTGCTGCAGCAGAGAAGAGAGAGAACAAGCAACAAGTTCCCTTGATTGCTTGCTCCCCAAGGGGGTAGGCAAGCTGGTTCCTTTTGTGGAATGAGGGTGCAAGTGTGTCCAGGGGTCCGGCTGGAGCGGTGGCTTAGGTGGTTTGCCCACCCCTTTGGTGGTGGTGTGTGCAAGGGGCATGCACAGTGCTCCTGTCTCTTCAGAAGTGACAGTTGGATTTTTGGTCTTTTTGTATCTTATTGTTCTTAATTTGCCCCAACCACACATATGTGCAGTTATTTTTAGTACCTTATAGTTTCTTCATATTTTGTTGCCTGAGGAGACATCTGTGTAGATTCAAGCACTGCAGCAAAGGGTTCCAGGTCCCAGTTCCCAGCCTTTTCATTAATAAATAGTTTAGGGCTTTTAAACTGTTCTACTGCTGTTGATCTTGTTTTAATGTTAGCATTGTATCATTAGAGTTGTGTTGTTTTAATGTTAGTAGTTGGTGTTTTAATGTTATAGTTGTGCCTACTTATAGATTTAAAGGGGAAAGATCTTGGCAAGAATTTATGGAAATTTTAGAGATAAGAAAATGTCTCAAACTTACATTATGTGTTGATGTTGGAGAAGGGTTAGAATCACAGGAACCCAGTAGTCTCAAGAATTGGTTGTTGACTGAGTAAATGATTAAAGTTGTTAATCTGTCAAGCATATTAATTATCCAGTATGTACCCAATCCAATTTGAATGAAACAAATGATTTTTATGAAATTTTTTGTATCTGAACTATTGTGGTCAGTCTATCTTTAAATGAAAAAAATGCTCATTACCATTTTTTTTTTACTGTAATCCTAAAATTTCATCACTGCAAAACACAGCTGTGCTGCTACTTTGACATTTACTATATTCTATAGTTTTCAGTCATTATCATTAAGAATAGGTCATGCTGACTTATTAAAGCAAGCTGAACACTATTTAAATAATAAAGTTTAAAGAGCACATAAAAAAGATTTCCTGGTCAAGGACTCCCAGAAATCTTCTTGTGTTATATCCTGTTTCTAATAGTGAGTTACTAACTTGGTCTTAAGAAATAAAATCTAAACATGCCGATTTGTTTTTCAAAAATGTTCTTCCTTCAATTTAGATATTGTCCTCTATGATCTACGAAATACTTTTATTACAGTGCTTTAATGGCACATGCCTTTTTCACTACTGCCTAAAGTTGAAACAGCTACTCACTAGAAACAGCTCTAAGAAATAATAGACAGGAAATTCACTTCCCTGAAACTAGACTGAGGATTTTGTTTGGTAGAGAGGAACAAGTCAAAGGTTTCACTTTACTAGAAGTCTCTCATTAAAACCATTGCTCAACATGATATAATTTACAAGAAGCCGCATGTTTCCTCAACATGGCAATTTTTTCAGTCTCCTTTGGTAGTGAATTGTACTCATCTGTTGCTTATATTGAGATGTACTTCCTAGCAGCAATGGGCTCCCCTATGTGACTGGTTGCGTGTGAACTGTCAGTGTTATATAAGCAGTGTTATCCTATCTCTCTTTGGAAACTCCCCTCAATGCCAACCCCACTCCTCTTGCAACCGCCCTGCCCCATGCCTTCTGTCTGCCTTTTGTCTGTGGAACACTTTAGCCAAAGAATAAATTTAATCAGAGAAATGAGGAATGCAGAAACAAAGGAAAATAGTCAAAGGAGACCAAATAATAATAATGTAGTCATTAAGCATAGTAAAGGATATTTAGCTCCTTCTCAAAGACTATATATAATAGTCTGAGCCATATCCTGTGAGCTGTCTTATAGGTACTGAAACACCAGATGGAAGAAGTTAAGTATATGATGACCAGACTGTACCCAGGACATGAGCTTCCATAATTCTCAGAACTGGCCTCAAAGAAATGGGAACAAGTGGACCCTGGAATTAAAGGTTAACTAATTTGGAAAACTCAGCCGTGGCCACAGGACTGGAAAAGGTGTTTTCATTCCAATCCCAAAGAAAGGCAATGCCAAAGAATGCTCAAACTACTGCACAATTGTACTCATCTCACACGTTAGTAAAGTAATGCTCAAAATTCTCCAAGCCAAGCTTCAGCAATACATGAACCATGAACTTCCAGATGTTCAAGCTGGTTTTAGAAAAGGCAGAGGAACCAGAGATCAAATTGCCAACATACTGTTGGATCATTGAAAAAGCAAGAGAGTTCCAGAAAAGCATCTATTTCTGCTTTATTGACTATGCCAAAGCCTTTGACTGTGTGGATCACAATAAACTGTGGAAAATTCTGAAAGAGATGGGAATACCAGACCACCTGACCTGCCTCTTGAGAAACCTGTATGCAGGACAGGAAGCAGCAGTTAGAACTGGACATGGAACAATAGACTGGTTCCAAATAGGAAAAGGAATACATCAAGGCTGTATATTGTCACCTTGTTTATTTAACTTATATGCAGAGTACATCATGAGAAACACTGGGCTGGAAGAAACACAAGCTGGAATCAAGATTGCCGGGAGAAATATCAATAACCTCAGATATGCAGATGACACCACCTTTATGGCAGAAAGTGAAGAAGAACTAAAAAGCCTCTTGATGAAAGTGAAAGAGGAGAGTGAAAAAGTTGGCTTAAAGCTCAACATGCAGAAAACGAAGATCATGGCATCCGGTCCCATCACTTCATGGCAAATAGATGGGGAAATAGTGGAAACGGTGGCTGACTATTTTTCTGGGCTCCAAAATCACAGCAGATGCTGACTGCAGCCATAAAATTAAAAGACACTTACTCCTTGGAAGGAAAGGTATGACCACCCTAGATAGCATATTCAAAAGCAGAGACATTACTTTGCCAACAAAGGTCCATCTAGTCAAAGCTATGGTTTTTCCAGTGGTCATGTATGGATGTGAGAGTTGGACTGTAAAGAAAGCTGAGCACCAAAGAATTGATGCTTTTGAACTGTGGTGTTGGAGAAGACTCTTGAGAGTCCCTTGGACTGCAAGGAGATCCAACCAATTCATCCTAAAGGAGCCCAGTCCTGGGTGTTCATTGGAAGGACTGATGCTGAGGCTGAAACTCCAATACTTTGGCCACCTGATGTGAAGAGCTGACTCATTGGAAAAGACCATGATGCTGGGAAAGATTGAAGGCAGGAGGAGAAGGGGATGACAGAGGATGAGATGGTTGGATGGCATCACCAATTCAATGGACATGAGTTTTGATAAACTCTGGGAGTTGGTGATGGACAGTCAGGCCTGGCATGCTGTGGTTCATGGAGTCTCAAAGAGTCAGACACAACTGAGTGACTGAACTGAACTGAACCGTACCTAAAACAACCAAGATGATGCTAGTCAGACCACTGATGACCAGTTTGAAGATGACTATTAAAGATGAATATGCTGTTTCTGTATTTAGCCTCCCTCTACCTCCATTTCTGGAGAAGGCAATGGGACCCTACTCCAGTACTCTTGCCTGGAAAATCTCATGGATGGAGGAACCTGGTAGGCTGCAGTCCATGGGGTCACTAAGAGTTGGAAACGACTGAGCAACTTCACTTTCACTTTTTCACTTTCATGTATTGGAGAAGGAAATGGCAACCTACTCCAGTGTTCTTGCCTGGAGAATCCCAGGGACAGGAGAGCCTGGTGGGCTGACGTCTATGGGGTCACACAGAGTCGGACACGACTGAAGTGACTTAGCAGTAGCAGTAGCAGCACCTCCATTTCTGTATATAAAAACTCTTGCCCCACTGGTTGTCAGTTAGGGAGGAGTTGGCCTTTGGACAGATGTCTACCCTCTCTCTTGCTCAGTTGCTGGAATCTGAAATAAAGCAAACTTTCCTTGCCATCAACCTGGCCTGTTTATTGGCTTTTGGGCAGTAAACAGCCAGATCCTCACCCTTTTGGTATAAATGTGGCCAAATAATTCTGATTTGTGTGATAATTTTTGAGATATTTAGTCTATAGACCCAGAAAGACAAAAATTCATATGTGTGCATAGGCATGCTTAACCTAATGAAGCTGATTAGACTTGTATTTTCTCACTTGTTGTTCAGTGGCTAAGTTGTGTCCAACACTTTGTGACCCCATGGACTATAGCCCACCAAGCTCTTCTGCCATGAAATTTTCCAGGCAAGAATACTGTAATGGGTACCATTTCCTTCTCCAGATCTTCCTGGACTAGGAATCAAACCCACATCTCGTGCATTGGCAGGCAGATTCTTTACCACTGAGCCACCAAGGAAGCCTTATTTTCTCACTTCCTCATATGAAAATTTTCGTTACAATTTAAAATTTAATAGTCCCATTTATCGTGTTTATTGCATGCCAGGAACGGAGGGGACATTTCATTCACTATCTTATTTACCCCTCATCACAGCCCTGTGAAGTATTAATTGATCACCTTATGTTACAAATGAGAAATCTAGGACAATGCTGGGATTTCTAGCACAAGTCTGCCCAAGCACAAAGTCTGTACTCTTAGCTGCTATTTGATCAACCAAGTTCTCTTCTCAAATCAAAGAAAACATGTTAGTGAAAAGTGCATTTGGGCAGTGAAGTCAAGGAACATATGTACCAGACTTACCCAAGTCATGATTTTTGACACTCCATTATCCTAACCCTAAAATGAGGACTTCGATACTGAGCAGAGGTTGCTGATTGGCAGCTATACCCTGGAGTTGTGTCTTTGGTTTGACAAGGAATTTTTCTTTATTGTTTGTTTTTAACTAGTTGTTGGCTTTTTAAATTAGATAGTTCATAAGTATTAAAAAGAAAAAAAGAATGAAAGAAGAAAAATGCTTGGTTATTGTGAAAAGAAACCATCTAGCATAATAGGCCCCTCTCCCCAAAAGAAAAATAGGCCCAAATTTTGTTAGTACAATAATCAGCTTGTGGTAGCAGCTCATCCCTCTATGTGGTCAACTCCTTTTCATGCCCTAGTCTCCACCTCTACCAGTAGTCTTGAACTAAACCACTGTCACACATTTACATTCCCTGCTCTGCCTCTGTTGACATCTGAGTATGTACCCTGTCCTCAAGCCATTATTTCCCAAACTATCCTGTGCAGAGCTGGTGGGTAGGGCCCTAAGATTTCCACGCAACCTTTAATCAAAGACTTTGATACACATTATTTTAAAAATAAATCATTTATCTTAAAATAAGCTTAAAAACCATTCATCTTGATGACTTTCCCAGCTCTAAAATAGGTAACTCTTATTCAGCTCTAACTAGAATATCTTTTCTTATTATTGTGCAGGTAAGAAAATACAGAAATTCTAAGAAGGTTTAAAATGTTTCTATAAAACAAAAAAAGTCATACATTTTAAAACTAAGGAAGAAATAAACAATGTGAGTTATTAATAATAATACATACTATCTTTTCATTACCTGTGAAAGATCTGCAAACTATGGCTCACAGGTCAAATCTGACTGATGGCAGTCAGTTTTTGTGGATAAAGTTTTGTTTCAGCACTGGTATACCCAATCCTTTATGTATTGTCTATGACTGTTTTTACTCTATAATTACAGAAAAGTAGTCTCAACAGAGATTGAATTGTCTGAATTTACTATCTGCCCCTTTATAGAAAAAGTTTGCAAAAATCTAGAGAAAAATCTGGGTGATACCCATAGAGCAGAATGGTTCTGGCTCAGTTGGGACTAAGTTAGTATATAAATTTGCTAGAGTTAAGTGATGTTTAAGACACTGTTCTTCTCCACTAAATTTCTAATTGATACATTTGCTCTGTCACAAACAACTGAATAAGATATCTCAGTAACTGTGCTTATAAATAATATAGAAATATACAGAACGTAGTACTGTCAATTCTCTAGCATTTGACAGGCATTATGCTAAATACTTAATTTTTAATACTAACACAATGATAAGCACTAGTATATTAGTTATATTTTCCCAGATAGTTTAAGTAGCAGACTTAATGTCAACGTAACAATGTAGTCACAGGGAATATAGTGGGAGGCAGGTTCTTACTCAGCCTTTAAGTTAAGAGGAATTTGCTGGAGGTGTATTAGCTAAATTATAAGGGGTGTATGGGAGAAGAAGAGAAAAGAGAGAGTGAGGAGTTACAAAGGCCATAGGCAATCTCTAAATTTCCTGACAATTTCCTTTAATTTTATCTTCTTATCCCCTGCAGTAAATGGATATAGGTAATGAGATTGCACTGATAAGCTGCATGAAAAATAACAATACTAAAAACAGCCCAAGCCTCAGCCATTTGTTGAACATGTTCTAAGTGCCATGTATGATAGGACCTTACATATATGGTTTGGTTTAATCCACAAAGTAACTTTATTAGGCAAATACTATTAACCCCATTTTACAGATAAACAAGGGTAAAGAGAAATATCTTACCCAGAGTTACTAGATGGGAATGGGCAGAGTCAGATTTTCAAATGATGTGTTCTCATTCCAGAAATCATCTTAACCACTGTATTGAACTGCTTCACCTTGTTCAGCCTCCTCAGTACAATACAGTAGCTCTCAGACCAGCTGACTTCCCATGTCAAGAATTGAAATTCTATAAAGGACAAATGACATATATACACTGCCACGTGTAAAACAGACAGCTAGTGGAAAGCTGCTGTATGGCACAGGGAGCTCAGCTCACAGCTCTGTGATGACCGGGAGGACTGGGGTGAGGATGGATGGGAGGGAGGCTGAAGAGGGAGGGGATATATGAATACATATAACTGTTGCACAGCAGAAACTAACAAAACATTGTAAAGCAATTATACTTCAGTAAAAAAAAACAAGGTAAAATAAATTCTGTAAAGGTGGGGACATGTGGGCTCAGAGAATCAGTGCCTGTTTTGGAGCCTTCTGTTGGGCAGAATTGTGATGCTAAGTCCCTTTCTGTGCATCAAGCAGGGATTCCCTGATCCAATCAGCAGCAACCAATAGTCAACATATTCAAACATTAGGAAATCAGGGGGAAGAATGTGACCATCAAGTAGAGATTCTTGGATGCCTCTCTATTTAGGTAGTCATTGAATTATTGGCCTCACTTTAGAAATCAATAAATTAATTCTCTCAACTGTTAAATAACTTCCCCAAAGTTATACAGCTTTTAAAGTATCAGATTCCAACTTTGAATCAAGGTTGGTCTAATCCAGTAATGTTTGTTCTTTTTTTCACATCATGAAAAATCTAATTTCTGAAACCTAAAATATCAGAAAATCCAGGAATTTAATTAAGTACACTAAAGTCTTTGGTTTTTCTTTTAAGGGTCTAAGCATTATTTGAAGTCTAAGAGGCTTGCTAATAGAGTAACCATTCATGAAGAAAAGTTGCTCAAAATTTCAAAAATGTTGACAGTAATTTTCATTTGCAGTATTCATAAAAGTTTGAGAATCTTTTACAAATTGACTTCAAAATTTGTCATCCCAATTTTGTACAAACAAATCTTTAAGATGTTTTACTTTTCTTCACCTAAGATCAAATGAAATGCACTGAAATTTTCAAGACAATCCTTTCTAAGTCATGCTTTAAGTGTTACAACTGCTAAATAAGCTTCAAAATTGAGTCATGGAAAAAAACAAAAAACATAATGTTTGATCAAAAAATTTGAGGATTTTTACATGTACACCCAAAGACTTACTCAAATGTTAATAACAACATTATTCACAATGACCCCAAAGCAGAAACAACTCAAAATGCCCATCAACTGCTAAATGGATAAGCAAAATATACTGTATTCATACAATGGAATATTATTTGCCAATAAAAAGGCATAAGGTACTGACAAAGCTACAGTACAGATAATATCAAAAAGTGAAGCCTGTCACAAAAGAACATGTATGATTCCATTTATATGGAATATCCAAAAAAATAAAATATGTAGAGACAGAAGGGAGATTAGTTGTTGCTTGAGACTGGAGATGGAGAAAGACTATAAATTGGCATGAGATTTATCTTTAGAGTGATAGAAATGTTCTAAAACTAGATTGTTATAACGTGTGACCATGTGAAGTTGCTCGGTCACGTCTGACTCTTTGTAATTCCATGAACTGTAACCTACCAGGCTCCTCTGTCCATGGGATTTTATAGGCAAGAGTACTGGAGTGGGTTGCCATTTCCTTCTCTAGGGGATCTTCCCGACCCAGGGATCGAAGCCGGGTCTCCTGCATTGCAGGCAAATGCTTTACCATCTGAGCCATCAGGGAAGCCTATAATGTTTGCACAGCTCTGTAAATATGCTACCATGCATTGAATTATGCACTATAAAAACAGGTCAATTTTATGTAAATTAACAATACATCTCAATAAAACTATTTTAAAAAATGAGTTTGTATCTTATAAAAATCCAGCTTATTTCAAATTGGACTAGTGTGAATGTTATATTCTGACATCCATTAGGTTCCTTCGTAAATCTATCCATTTCCTAAATAATGGAATTACTCCTCCAATATTATCAAGCATTCCTTCTGGAGTTAAAGAATTTAACTAATTACATATTAAAAGTTATAATTGTGAGGCTCAAAATGCTTTGGGATTTAGAAAAGGATGACAACATAAATCATATAAACAAAAACAGAAATGTCACATAGCTTTACCATCTGCTACAACATTTTATTTAAGTCTTCTAGAAGAATCTAAACACTATTCAAGTATAATCATGACACTAACCAGACATGTCAATTATAAAGGTGTTGTATAATATATACTTTAGATGTGAGCATTATTGCTTACGTATATGAATGGCTATTGACAGGGAAAACATACCTTTCCCTACTCCATTTAAAGTAACTTTAGTACTCTAGTCTCATTTTTAAACCACATTGTGGAAGATAGTGTTTAAACAAGTTAATTTTTGTATTAAAATAATGATTTTTCTAAAAGCTGCTCTTATTGTTGTACACCAGAAACTAACATAATGTTGTAGGTCAATTATACCAATACGTCAAACAATCAAAGAAATAAATGCTTAGAAAAAGAGATCAGATTTGTGGTTATTGGAGACTGGGGATGGGGGAATTGGGAATTGGATGAAGACAGTCAAAAATACAAATTTCCAGTTATAAAATAGCTAAGTACTAGGGATGTAACTGGAGAAGGCAATGGCACCCCACTCCAGTACTCTTGCCTGGAAAATCCCATGGATGGAGGAGCCTAGTGGGCTGCAGTCCATCGGGTCGCTAGGAGTCAGACACTACTGAGAGACTTCACTTTCACTTTTCACTTTCAAGCATTGGAGAAGGAAATGGCAACCCACTCCAGTATTCTTGCCTGGAGAATCCCAGGGACGGGGGAGCCTGTTGGGCTGCTGTCTATGGGGTCGCACAGAGTCGGACACGACTGAAGCGACTTAGCAGCAGCAGCAGCAGGGATGTAACATACAACATGATAAATACAACTAACACTGCTGTATGTTATATACAAAAGTTGTTAAGAGTGTAAATCCTGAGTTTTCATCACAAGGAAAATACTTCTTTTTCTTTTATTTTGTATCTACATGAGTTGATGGATGTTCACTAAACTTACCGTGAGAATCATTTCATGAGGTATGTAAATCACATCACTATGCTATCTACCTTAAATTTATACAGTGCTGTATGTCAACTATGTCTCAATGAAAGTGGAAAAGAAAAAAATAGAAAATAAAGTTGTTTTTTTATATACAAATAACAGAAACAAAATCTCTGAAAAGTAGTAATTTGTCACTCTTCTGTAAAATATGCTGAATTAAAAGGAAAACTGCTTAGGTACTAAGACATGGTCACATGTTGCAGTCTATGTGATTTTGTATGGTTGACTGATATGTAATCAGGTTGTCATTTCTATATGAATTTCTATTAAAAGTAAACTCAGTCAGGGGTTGAACGTGAAAGTCACTCAGTCATGTCCAACTCTTTGCAATTCCATGGACTGTAGCCCACCAGGCTCCTCCATCCATGGAATTTTATAGGCAAGAGTACTGGAGTGGGTTGCCATTTCCTTCTCTAGGGGATCTTCCCGACCCAGGGATTGAACCCAGCTCCTGCATTGCAGGGGGATTCTTTACCAGCTGAGCCACAATGGAAGCCCAAGAATACTGGAGTGGTTAGCCTATAGCTTCTCCATGGGATCTTCCTGACTTAGGAATTGAACCAGGGTCTCCTGCATTGCAGGCAGATTCGTTACCAACTGAGCTATCAGTGCAGCCCATTAGTAAGGGGTTGAACCATATTGAACTCTACTGACCATTTCCAGGAAACCTCCTTGAAACCAATAACATTGAGATATGTTTAAAGGAAGGGTTTTCGTTCTGGCTGATGGGTTAAAGATTCATTCTTCTTATTTTACCTTAATTTACTTTTTATTCAAGTATGGTTGTTGTACAATATTAGTTTTAGGTACGCACCACAGTGATTCAGTATTTTTATAGATTATACTCCATTTAAAGTTAACATATTAAACTGATAAGAACAAATACTATACTTCAGTTCAGTTCAGTCACTCAGCCGTGTCTGACTCTTTGCTACCCCATGAATCACAGCACGCCAGGCCTCCCTGTCCATCACCAACTCCCAGAGTTCACTCAGACTCACGTCCATCGAGTCAGTGATGCCATCCAGCCATCTCATCCTCTGTCGTCCCCTTCTCCTCCTACCCCCAATCCCTCCCAGCATCAGAGTCTTTTCCAATGAGTCAACTCTTCACATCAGGTGGCCAAAGTACTGGAGTTTCAGCTTTAGCATCATTCCTTCCAAAGAAATCCCAGGGCTGATCTCCTTCAGAATGGACTGGTTGGATCTCCTTGCAGTCCAAGGGACTCTCAAGAGTCTTCTCCAACACCACAGTTCAAAAGCATCAATTCTTCAGTGCTCAGCTTTCTTCACAGTCCAACTCTCACATCCATACATGACCACAGGAAAAACCATAGCCTTGACTAGACGAACCTTTGTTGGCAAAGTAATGTCTCTGCTTTTCAATATGCAATCTAGGTTGGTCATAACTTTTCTTCCAAGGAGTAAGCATCTTTTAATTTCATGGCTGCAGTCACCATCTTAGCCAAAAGACTGAGAAGCAAAATAATGGCTATATTTCCTTATGCTGTACGATAGAGGCTTCCTTGGTGGCTCAGACAGAAAAGAATCTGCCTGAGATACTGTACAATATATCCCTGTTGCTGGTTTAGCTTATACATAGTAGTTTGTACCTCTTAAACTCCTGTTCCTATCTTGTCCCTCTCCCTGTCCTCCTCCCCACTGATAACCACTAGTTTTTTTTTTTTCTTTTTTCTTTATCTGTGAGTATATTTCTGTTTTGCTATAATCATTTATTTGTTTAACTTTTAAAATTCCACATATAAGCGATATCATACAGTATTTGTCTTGCTCTGAATGACATATTTCATTAAGCATATTATCCTCTAGGTCATCCATGTTATTGCAAATGACAGAATTTAATTCTTTTTTATGGCTGAGTAATATTCCATTATATATATCTACATGGACATAGATATATATCTTTTTACATTTCTATGTTGATGGACAATTAGGTTGCTTCTATGTCTTGCCAATTGTGAATAATGCTGCTATAAACATTGAGCTGCATGTACTTTTTCAAATTAGTGTTTTTGTTTTCTTCAGATATATGCCCAGGAGTTGAGTTGCTGGATCATATGGTAATTCTATTTTTATTTTTTTGAGGAACCTCCATACTGTTTTGCATAGTGACTGCACCAATTTACATTCCTATCAACAGTGTACTAAGGTTCCCTTTTCTTCACATCCTTAGCAAATTTGTTATTTGAGACTTTTTGATGGTAGGCATTCTGATGGGTGTGATGTGCCATCTTATTATGATTTTGATTTCCATTTCTCTTATGACTAGTGATGTTGTTGAGCATCTTTTCATGTGCCTTTTGTCCATCTGTATATAGTCTTTGGAAAAATGTCTGTTCAGGTTGTTGTTGTTTAGTCACTAATTCATGTCTGACTCTTTGCAACCTCATGGACTACAGCATGCCAGGCTTCCCTGTCTTTCACCATGTCCTGGGGTTTGCTCAAATTCATATCCATTGAGTCAGTGCTGCTATCTAACCATTGTACCCTTTGCTGCCCTCTCCTCATTTTGCCTTCTGTCTTTCCCAGCATTAGGGTCTTTTCCAAAGAGTCAGCTCTTCACATCAGGTGGCCAAGGTATTAGAGCTTCAGCTTCAGCATCAGTCCTTCCAATGAATATTCAGGGTTGATTTCCTTTAGGATTGACTAGTTTGATTTCCTTGCTGTCCAAGGGACTCTCAGGAGTCTTTTCTAGTATCATAATTTGAAAGCATCAATTCTTCAGTGCTCAGCCTTCTTTATGGTCCAATTCTCACATCGTACATGACTACTGGAAAAACCAGAGCTTTGACTGTATTGATGGACCATTGTTGACAAAGTGATGTTTCTGCTTTTTAATATTTTGTCTAAATTTGTTATAGCTTTCCTTCCAAGGAGCAAGCATCTTTTAATTTCATGGCTGCAGTCACTGTCCACAGTGATTTTGGAGCCCAAGAAAATAAAATCCATTACTGTTTCCACTATTCAGTTTATCTGCCCATTTTAAAAATCAGATTATTTGTTTTTTTGGTATTGAGTTGTATGAGCTCTTTATATAGTTTGGATATTTATTCCTTATCTATCATTTCATTTGCAAATATTTTCTCCCAAGTAGGTTGTCTTTTTGGGTTTTTTTGATGGTTTCTTTGCTGTGCAAAGCTTTTACATTTAACTAGGTTCATTTGTTTGTTTTCCCTTAGTAGACAGAGGAACCTGACAGGCTATAGTCCACAGAGTCACACAGAATCAGACACGACTAAAGCAACTAAGCATGCAGACAGGCCCCCCCAAAATATTACTATGATTTATTATGATAATAAAATATTATTATGATTTAAAGGGGGTTCTGCCTACATTCTCTTCTAGGAGTTTTATGGTTCCAGATTTTACATTTAGGTCTTTAATCCTTTTTAATTTATTTTGTATATGGTGTGATAAAATGTTCTAAATTTATTCTTTTACATGTAGCTGTCTAATTTTCCCAGCACCACTTATTTGAAGAGACTGTCTTTTTCCATTGTATATTCTTACCCACTTTGTTGTAGATTAACTGACCATAAGTGCATGAGTTTCTTTCTGGGCCCTCTATTCTGTTTCATTGATTTTTATCTGTTTTTGTGCCTGTACCATGCTCTTTTGTTTACTGTAGCTTTGTAGTATAGTCTGAAGCCAAGGCACATAGGACCTCCTGCTTTGTCCTTTTTTCTCAAGATTTCTTTAGCTTATTCTGTTACTTTTTTCTATTGTGACAAAATATATATAACATAAATTTACCATTTTAACCATTTTAAATGTATAACTCAGTAGCAATAAGTATATTCACGTTGTTCTGCAACCATCACTATCATCCATCTCCAAAACGTTTTCATCTTCCCAAACTCAAACTTTGTTCTCATTAAACAATAACTCCCCATTGCCCTCTCCCCTTCCCCCAGCTTCTGGCAACCTACATTCTACTTTCTGTCTCTGTGAACTTGTCTACTGTAGTTACCTCATATAAGTGGAAACATGTAGTATTTGTCCTTTTGTGTCTGGCATCTTTCACTTAGCAAACTTTATTGTCAGAATGTCCTTTTTAAAGCTGAATAATACTGTATTGTACATATTAATATATACTACATTTAGCTTACCATTCATACATCAATGGACACTTGTGTTTAATCCATGCTTTAGCTACAGTGAAAAATGTAATTGCTATGACCATGGATGTAGATTCATTCCTAAAATAAGCTCTCATGCCAGGCATGCAGCTCCCAGCTCTTAGCTTATTTACATTGTTTCCTAGAGGCATGCTACAATATACATTACAAAAGTCACAGTTAATGGTTGCTCTCAATGAACTGTTTTTAATATGTCAAGTTTCCAGCTGACTCCTCATTAAGAAAAAGGTATTTACTGTTGCTGGGAATGAAATGTCTGTCCCATTTAGTTTCTGTGTCTGGAAGCAATGCCTCCAGAATATAAACTCTGTGCCAGAGCCTCAAGACTAATTTGCAAAGCTCAAAAATTGGTCTGCTCATGCTATTCTCTTCTCCAACGCCATTTCTATCAAACTTTTCCTCCCCCCGCCAGGGGAAAAAAAAAACCAACAACAGATGTGTCTACGTGAAAGCCAGGTTCTCTCATTTAGTAGAACTTACATGGGCCAAAGAATTCATGTATTATGCAAATGTGCATTTTTCAATAAGGTTCCTCCAAATTATACTCAGCACTGTAAGAGGATAACTCTGAAAAATAATGTTATAATAAAAAGATAAAAGGAAAAGTATAATTATGTGATATTGCATCTTGGTTTTATTATCTGCAAACTATTATATATATTTCATGTTAGCTACCTTGTGTCACACACTACCTAAGTGCTCTCTCCAGGCCTCTCTTCCTCCGCTCCCACCGCCACATATACTTAAACTACTGTTTCTTAAACTCTATGGGGTGGGTTTTAGTACCATCAATCTCACTGTACAAAAAAAATGAGGTTCAGAGGAGTTAAGTGGCCATCCAAGGTAACAGTTAGTAAACAGGTAGCAGATCTAGGCTTAAAACCTAGGTGTCCTGACCTCAGGATTTGTGCACTTATCAGTGTCCTTTTGTCCCCTGAATTTGGAGGTTTTGCCCATATAAGTTCAGCATCATTTTGCAAATGAACCTGAAAAGAACTGAGTTGTTTCCTTTTTCCAGGACATTATCATCTGAAATTTTTTCTTGATAGAAAAAAGAAAAACTTTTCTTTTCACTTAAGTTGTACTAAGTACTTATTAGCTCTTGGCTTCCCTTTATCCTCCATACAGGCATTCTGTATTATTTCTCTCAGTGATATTTTACACAGTGCATTTTACATATACCACTGGTATTTAGAGTACCATGCCTCCATTGGTTATTCTCTTTTTCAAAAATAAAAGAATTAATATGAATATTAACCAAATTTTTTATGAACCTCACTAAATAATGTATGTTAAAACATGCTTTTTATTACCTTTTGTTTTTCCCCACAGTACTGTAACTGGTTTTTATTCAGCCTATTTTTGCAGACTTAAGTCAGTATAGATGAATTTTCCATTGAAAACAACTAAGTTATTTTCAGCTTTTTCCACTTAACTCACTAGTGTGGAGGAAATTTTATTCTCTGTTACAGATCTACTGTAAACTCATAAACTGGTATTCATCAATCAAAAGTGAAAGGAAAAATGAGACCCATTTTACTTTAAATTTTTATGCCCTGGGTTTGCTGAAAGTTATGTAAGTGATGGTGTCTTCCAGGAAAAGTATAAAAGTTGATTGCATTTTTACAGATTTTGTTGTGTTGGTCACTGTGTCATGTCCAACTCTTTTGAGATCCCATGGATTGTATCCCGCCAGGCTCATCTGTCCATGGGATTTCCCAGGCAAGAATACTGGAGTGGGTTGCCATTCCTTCTCCTGGAGATCTCCTTACCTAGGGATCAAACTCAAATCTCCTGCATTGCAGGCAGATTCTTTATTGCTGAGCTCCCAGGGAAGCCCCTCTATAGATATTGCTGGACAATAAATTTACCAAAAAGGTCTGATATGATTTAATCCTGACTATAATCATTACTTCATTTCTGATAATTTCACAAATAGATTAAGAAAACTTAATGTTTATTTTTCTGTCCCAGTGTTATTAGGCCTCTGATAAGCTCAAACAAAAGATGCAGACTAAAAAATCTCTGGGTTTTCAACCTGCTCACATCAAATTGTTCTTCCGCGATTGGACTTCAAGATGAAACTCATCTGTCCATCTCTACCAGAAACTTATGTTTCATTTTTTTCTACAAGATTGGGTGCTTCTTCTACATGTAAAAGAGGCCTAAACACAAGTTTTGTTCAGCACTAAGAATTTTTTTTTTCCAAGATGAATACTCATCTTGAAGTTTTAAACTGGTTTCAAACTTTTAAATGGAAATTTCTTTCAAACAAATTATAATCAATTTTTAAAAGAACTTCTTTATTCATCTGGGCACCTACTGCCTCTATCACTGTGCATAGTCCACATTTCAATCTTCCAAAACTACAGATGGAACTATGGCCTGAACCCTGATGCCCACCAGAACTCCTGGACTACCATCTGTAGACGAGTGTCTTCTTTCCTCTTAGGTACTGGTTCTGAGGGTGAAGCCCCAGCTAATGAATGAAAGGACTCAAGAAGTGAGAATACCAGAGAAAAACCATGAGAGTAATGTTTCATTTAAATATCTAAATGCTCTCCTCTTTGCTTCTGAAAAACCTGCCATATAAACACAGGAAGAGAGCTACTAATGGTGAAACATTAATCTGTACTTCCTGCTCCCATCATTCATCACTGAGGCCTAAAGTGGCAGGAGCAACTTCTGAGAAGCACCTTTTAGGACAAACCAGCACACCTGATTATCAGGTAAACAGCCCACCTGTGGGTATAATCAAGGGCACTGCCTCTTCCAACAGACCCCTACAAGGCACTTTTTTTTTTGGAGGTCCATCTGAAGAGTTTCTGGGATTACCAAATTCTAAAGCAGCGAGATGCGAGATTCCAAGTTTACAACCTGGGAGTCTTTTCCCTGAAAGTACGACTGCTGTTGGCAACCAGGGTGGTGCAGCCCTAGCGAGGACACCGCGGGGCGCACCGCGGTGTTCGGGACAAGTTGGGCGTGGTTTTCCGGCGGGCGGGCGGGGTTTGGGAAGGAGGAGCCACCAGGCTCTCGGAGTTATAACTGGAAAGGACCCCCGGGTCCTACAGCGAGGACGCGCAACGACCCTGAAGGGCTACCAGAAACGGACTGTCTTGTGATAGGAGGATGGAGGAGCTGCGGTGGCACCTTCTCGCCCGCACCCACGACCAGGGCTTAGTGACGTCTTTGTCCCACCTGTGGCAGCCAGCGATGCTTGGCGGAGTTTGGGTGCTGACGCTGGCGTGGATGCTCTTGGTCTCCGGGAAAGGTTGGCCAGGTAGGGCTCTGGCGGATGGGAGCTCAGGGGCGCCACTTGGGCCTTTGGAGGAGGGGGGCTCACTTCCCGGACGACGCGTGGAGCGTGCCTGTGCATCTACACGGCCGCATCCAGTCTGTCCCATACCGACCTCCGCGCTATCCTTCCGCCCTCTTTGAAATGGTCACTTTACAACCTTGGTGCTCGTCAGTTTTCCTTTGCGCACAAGGGATTGTTGCCTTCCCTTCTGCTGTTAAGACCCTCCGTTCCGTTTTTGTCCTTTTGTTTCCTGCTGATACCCGCTTCTTAACGTCCCTTTAATTTACTGTAAGAAACTTTTGCTGAATCTTCCAGGTGTCCTAGGCGACAACTGGATTTGAAATAATCCGAAAGGAGTTCAGTTCCAAACTACACCACTTCTTCTCTACCCCTGGAAATAATAAATTAATATTTTACCCTAACAATAATTCAGTAAGTTTTGTGTATGATATCTTTCGTATATCGGTTAAAATCAGTTTTGCTATTGTAAAATAGATCTCTGAGAAGAAATCACTTTAATCCAGGACAAAGAACACTTGGTTTAAAATACAATAAGTTAAAACAACATTCGTTTGTCCTTCCTGATTGTTTTGTGTTTGCACAGATAGGAGCATTAAATAAAACTTACTTGTAAGTTTCCGTATGTTTTTCAGAAATTAATCAGTGTAAAATTATCTGCAGCTTTTAAAACAAAGATTGGGTGAACATTTATAAATGATAAGTGCATACTTTTACTTTATCAGCTTGTTGCTCTTCATCCAGTTGACTAAGGTAAGTTTGCTCTGTAAAACAGGGAGAGCAAGCACTCTCCCATGAAAAATTGTAAAAAGAATGTTAGAACCCAATTAAGGTATTTCCGAAAATGATAGGCCACAACAAGCTATCATTGATTCATGCTTTATTTGGCTGCTTACACATTAAGTAGATCTTCGTTAAGAACTGTTCAGAATACATGTAATAAAATGTAAATATTAATATGTGCTTCTTACATTTAGATAATGTTTCCAGAAAAATGACCAATATTTACAGAGGAGTTTGCTTCAGTGTTTACTATAGCCCACATTACCCCTTCTTGCCCTTTATAATAACCCATCCAGTATTCTTGCATGGAGAATCCCATGGACAGAGAAGCCTGGTGGGCTACAGTGCATGGGGTTGCAAAGAGCTGGACAAGACTGAAGCAACTTAGCATGCACAACCTCTCTACTGAAGGTGAATATTAACCGTTACCATGTTCTAAGCTCCTTGCATGGTAAAGTTGAAAATAAAGTTTATGATAAACTTATTTATGTCCTATAGCAGAGATAAAAGGGGAGACAAGTGGAACATACTTTTTTTTCAAATAGCTTTACCAAGATATAGTTCATATACCATGCAAATCACTTACAGTGTACAGTGGTTTATTATGGTATAAAATGATCTATGGGTTTATTTATATTCACAATATGTGCAACCATTACTATAGTGAGTTTTAGAACATTTTTATCACCTTGAAAAGAAATACTTTAGTTATACTCCCATTATACCCTCCTCCAAATTCTCCACCTTCCCAATCCTAACCAATCACTAATCTATAGAGTTTCTGCTCTATTCAGTTCAGTTCAGTTCAGTTCAGTTGCTCAGTTGTGTCTGACTCTTTGCGACCCCATGAATCGCAGCACACCAGGCCTCCCTGTCCATCACCAACTCCTGGAGTTCACCCAAACTCATGTGCATCAAGTCAGTGATGCCATCCAGCCATCTCATCCTCTGTTGTCCCCTTCTCCTGCCCCCAATCCCTCCCAGCATCAGGATCTTTTCCAATGAGTCAACTCTTCACATGAGGTAGCCAAAGTACTGGAGTTTCAGCTTTAGCATCAATCCTTCCAATGAACACCCAGGACCCATCTCCTTTAGGATGGACTGGTTGGATCTCTTTGCAGTCCAAGGGACTCTCAAGAGTCTTCTCCAACACCACAGTTCAAAAGCATCAATTCTTTGGTGCTCAGCTTTCTTCATAGTCCAACTCTCACATCCATACATGACTACTGGAAAAACCATAGCCTTGACTAGACGGACCTTTGTTGG
>NW_011495039.1:359835-367499 GCF_000754665.1 Bison bison bison | reverse complement strand
CTGCCATAAGGGTGGTGTCATCTGCATATCTGAGGTTACTGATATTTCTCCCGGCAATCTTGATTCCAGCTTGTGCTTCTTCCAGCCCAGCGTTTCTCATGATGTACTCTGCATATAAGTTAAATAAGCAGGGAGACAATATACAGCCTTGATGTACTCCTTTTCCGATTTGGAACCAGTCTGTTGACCATGTCCAGTTCTAACTGTTGCTTCCTGACCTGCATATAGGTTTCTGCTCTATAGATATGCCTATTCTGGATATTTTATCTAAATGGAGTCATATAATAGATTGACTTCTTTTATTTAGCATGTTTTCAGGTTCATCATGTTCTAACATGTGTCAGTAATTTCTTTTTGTGATGGAATAATATTCCACTGTAAGCATATACCATGTTTTGTATATAAATTAATCAGTTGATGAACATTTGGGTTGTTTCCACCTTGTGGCTAATGTAAATAGTGCTGCTATAAATATCTGGGTATAGGCTTTTTTATGGACACATCTTCATTTCTTTTAGAAATATACCTAGGAGTGGAGTTATTGGATCATAGGGTAACTCTGTGCTTAACCATATCAGGAATAGCCAAATTATTTTTCCAAAGTGACTGCACTGTTTTTCATCCCTGCAGCAGTATATGAAGGTTTTAATGTATTCACAGTCTCATCAGCACTGGTTATTATCTGAAATTTTGATTCTGACAATTCTAGTGGATGTGAAATGATGTCTTACTGTGCTTTGATTTGCATTTCTCTGGTGGCTAATGATGTCCAAGCATCTTTCTTCATGTGCTTGAACATCTGCATATCTTCTTTGGAGAAATACCTACTCAAATCCTCTACCAATGTTTTTATTGGGTTGTTGGCCTTTTTGTTGAGTTGTGTGAGTTTTTGTATAGTCTAGGTACAGATTTCTTAGTAGTTATGTGGATTTGCAGTTGTTTTCTCCCATTCTGTGGCTTTTCACTTTCTTGCTCATGTCCTTTGAAGCATGCAAGTCCTTGTGTGCCTGTCCTTTGTTTCTTGTGCTTTATTATCATATCTTGAAATCCATTGCCAAATCTAATGTCATGAAGATTTACCCTAAGATTTTTGTCCTAAGTCTTAATATTTAGTTCTTATATTTTGGTCTTTGATTAATTTGGAGTTATTTTTTGTATATGGTATAACCAGTCGGACATGACTGAGCGACTTCACTTTCACTTTTCACTTTCATGCATTGGAGAAGGAAATGGCAACCCACTCCAGTGTTCTTGCCTGGAGAATCCCAGGGATGGGGGAGCCTGGTGGGCTGCTGTCTACGGGGTCGCACAGAGTCGGACACGACTGAAGTGACTTAGCACATGTGGTATAACCAGAGAGTCCAATTTCACTTTTGGGCATGTGGCTCTTCAGTTTTGTTGAAAAAACTGTCATCTGTCCCTTAGGTACGTGGGTTTATTTCTGGACTGTTAGTTTTCTTTACCAGCCTGTGCCTCTCCTTGTGCCGCCACTACACTGTGCTGTTTACGGTAGCTTTGCAGTGAATTTTGAAATGAGAAAATGTGAGTCCTCATATTTTGTGCTTTTTTTCTTGTGATATCTTTTTTTGTTGGCTTTGATATCAGGGTAATACTGGGCTCATAGAATGAGTCTGAAAGTATTCCATCTCTTTCTAGTTTTTGGAAATGTTTATGAAGAATTGATATTATTTTTTGAATGTTTGGTAGAATTGAGCATTGATGCCATCTAGACCTGGTCTTTTCTTTCTCGATATTTGAGCCTTCTCTTTTTACCGATTCAATCTTTTCACATCATATAAATCTATATGGATTGCTATTTTCTTGAGTCAGTTTTATACTTTGTATCTTTTCAGGAATTTGTCAATTATATAAAGGCTATATAATGTATTAGCATGCAACTGTAACAGTATTGCTTAATAAGCTATGTAGTTGTGTGCCCTGTTTCATTTCTAATTCTAGCAAGTGAGTTTTCTCTCCTTTTTCCTTGGCAACTCTAGAACTATATCAACTTTGATTTTTTTTTAAAACATCTTTTGTTTTCACTGATTTTCTCCATTGTTTTTCTATTCTGTTTCATTAATTTCTTCTTTAGTCTTTCAAATTTCTTTCTTTTTTCCATTAGATTTAGTGTGCTCTTTTTTAAAAATCTTCAGGTGAAAGGTTAGTTGATTATATTGGGATCTTTTCTTTTTTAATATAATTTTCCTCTAAGCACTACTTCAGCAGCATCTCACAAATTTTGGTGTGTTGTATCTTTATTTTCATTCTTTTCAATGTATTTTCTTATTCCCATTTTCATTTCTTTTACCTCTTGATTTTCTAGTTGTTTAATTTCCACGTATTTGTTAGCTACTTAAATTTCTTTCAGCTGTTGACATATATTCATTCTATTACAGTTAGACAACATATTTGGTATGATTTTGTGTTTTCAAATTTATTGAGGTTTGTCTTAGGGTCGAATGTATTGTCCATCCTGGAAAATGTTCCATGTGCTTTTCAGAAAAATTTATATTCTTCCATTGTTGGGCATAGTGTTCTATAGATGTCTATTAGGTCACGTTGGTTTAAAGTGTGTTGTTCCGGCTCTTTTTCATTTATGATCTTCTGCCTATTTTTCTATTCATGTTGAAAGTGGGGTATTAAAGTCCCAACTATTGCCTTTGAAGTAAGTATTTGTTTTTCTTTGTTTCTGTCAGATTTTGCTTCATGTATTTTTCTGCTCTGTTATTAGGTGTCTGTATGTTTATAATATCTTTCTCGTGAATTGAAACTTTTATAGTTATAAAATGTCTCTCTGTATCTCTAGTAACTTGTTTTTAATTTTAAAATAGTTTTGTCTTATATTAGTATGCCAGTCCAGTTTTATTGTGGTTCCTGTTTGCCTGATGTTATTTTTCATTCTTTTACTTTCAATCTATTTGTATTATCTTCATACAAATTATCTATTGTATTATCTTCATAATTAAAAGATTATATAACTTTTAATATATAAAGGAGGACAAAGTAAAGAGATTTAGCAGATTCATCACCTATTTGACCTTGCTTTTCATGCTTTTGTGTCATTGTAGAATCCATAATACAATTTAGAATATTAGAAGCTTAATATTAACTTTTAATATTATTAACTTAATATTAACTTTTTATTTCTCATTGAATTTGAAGCTGAATAGTGGTTTTTCTCTTTCCCACATCCTTGGGAAAGCTATATAATTTTTTTTTTTAATTCACAAATATTTGAAATTCCTGTTGAGCAATATGCTCAGTTGCTAAGTCATGTCCTACTCTTTGCAACCCCATGGAGTATATAGCCCACCAGGCTCCTCTGTCCATGGAATTCCCAAAGAATACTGGAGTGGGTTGCCATTTTCTTCTCCAGCATACCAAAGTTTTTCTAATTATAAATTCAGATATTATGAAATGCCTGTCTTTAGGCATATAAATATATTTATCTAATAAAAATAAAATAACTTAGTTTCTTATCATATTTGTCTGTCACCCAGTTATGAATTAGTAAGTAAGCTAGTCTTAGCCATTGTATTAACCAATATATTAACATAATACAGGTTACTTATATCTACAAACAAAACTAGAAAACTATTTATATATTGTATCATTATATATCTATTATTTATAACTTGGCATGTTTTCCCAAAGTATTTGAAACCCAAATATTGCAGATTCTATTATATACTACCTAGCTTCTTTAAATCCCTTTGAGAAGACAAAATAGATAGAAATGTAAGTTTTAATGTGTATTTATATGTACTTTTAAGGGAAAAATGTTATATTGTACATTTGCTAGAAAGCTTCACACATCATTCATGTCATGAAACTGTCTTATGAGTGAGATATACTTGTAGAGTTATTCTTTTAGTACTTTGAGGAGCTAGGCTTTCTGATTCCCAAATGGCAGCCCGAACCAGCCACAGTTAACTATGCTCCCTTCTAGAGTTAAGGTTGCAATGAGGTTTTTAAGAGTGACATTTGTTCATTGCAAATAAGACTTAAGTTTTTTCTGCAGACACCTTGAACATTTAAAGACTGACAAGTCGGTTTGGAGGGGAAAATTGTGAAATAAATAATACAAAGTATGAGCTATTATTAATTATACAATTAAGAATTTTCCTCTAAAATAAATATCAAGTGAAAATTTAAAAATTTCTGTTCAAATATTATATGGTTCTTTAGTACTGTCAGTGTCATAACGTGATTGCTTCTTCTACATTTATGACATCATTAGTTTTGGATTAGGAAACAGTTACTCTAAGCAGCAAAATCAAAGGAAATGTGAGAACTTCAGAAGTCCTTAGCAAGAAGAAACATTGCACAGAATAAACATGGAGTTATTGACTTTTCCCCCAAGATAAAATTCTATTGCCGGATAAGCTCAGAGAAAACATTTCAATAATTCACACAAACCTCACTAGTAATCTCGTTTTAAATATTTTCCTTGGTCTCTAACCATGTGCAATCTTCTGATAATGACAGAGAGTTAGAATTATTTCAAAATTAAATCAAATGACAGCACATCCTCTGACTTCTACTCTCATACATTTTATAAAATATTTATCTAGTGTTGACAAATTGAGATTGACAAAGTCACTAGAGCCTTTGGGGACATTTATAACTGGTGAAACTACAGACAAAAGGAAAAAGAACATTTTGTGGTCATTCCGAAAATCTTTTACTGAAAAAAATTCTTTAGGGAGATCTTTTATCTTGCAAAACAATACCTTTTTTTTTTTCCAGTTTAATTGCTATAACTACAAACAAAATAAAAGCAAAAAATTTTATAAGCTACACTTGTGAGACTGACATACAAATTAATATCTCTAGTTTATTGTGCTCCTTGTTTTGTTTGGAAACTGATATTTATCAACACTCTAACCTTAGGTTATGTAGTAAGTATTTGAGAGTTTTATTCAGTTAGATAGACTTTTGCCATAGTGAGATACTTTAATAATAGTTAAATTTTTCCTCCCCTTTTCTATTTCAAAGATACTGTCTTTACCGTAGTGTTTTCCTTGAACAAATAGAATACCCAATGTTGGGAGATTTTCTGCCTTCTGTGTAAATAAGATGGAGAAGGCAATGGCACCCCACTACAGTACTCTTGCCTGGAAAATCCCATGGACGGAGGAGCCTGGTGGGCTGCAGTCCATGGGGTCGCTAAGTGTCTGACACGACTGAGCAACTTCACTTTCACGCATTGGAGAAGGAAATAGCAACCCACTCCAGTGTTCTTGCCTGGAGAATCCCAGGGACAGGGGAGCCTGGTGGGCTGCCATCCATGGGGTCGCACAGTCGGACACGACTGAAGTGACTTAGCAGCAGCAGTGTAAATAAGATACTCCAAATAAAGGCAGTTTCATGTGTTTCTCGTTATATAAGAGACAAGAGCCTCAAACTAGAGCTATATTTCCAGGATAACTGTTTTCTTTGCTTTCTCTTCTCTCTTCTTGCTGGGAAGAGGCACTTTATGTTCTCTCTCTGCGGATTTGACAGAAAAAGTATCTTCCAAGACAACCTCTGCTCAGAAAATGGCTTTCCTAAAAAGCTACAGAACTAGCTCTTCCTCCATTTTCTTCTCTTGTATTTCCTTCGAAACCGTTCCCCCCCACCTCATTCATTTTCCTGTGCTTAGAAATGAAAATCAACTTCAATACTTTTATATTTAAAAATGAATAAAATTTTAAAACTTTATATTTTTTTCTGCACTAGAAAAAAAATGCAAGAAACTTTAGTATGAGGGCATTTTATAAAAATTATACTAGTGTTAAAAGATTAGATTAGTTTGTTGCATTTCAGAACCTGGCAGAGATGGGATTTGGGGGCAAACGTGGCTACTGTGACAGAAAGCAGGTCATGGAGTGTCAGTTATGGCATTCAAACCCGGAAGACCCAATTGTAGGAATAAACAAATCTTGACACAAAGCAATCAGCAATTTTGTTCTTTAGTGGCTAAGTTGTGCCCGACTCTTTGCACCCCCAGGGACTATAGCCTGAGAAGCTCCTCTGGCAAGAATACTAGAGTGAGTTGCCATTTTCTTCTTCAGGGGATCTTCCTGATCCAGGGTTCGAAACTGTGTCTCCTGGATTGCAGGCAAATTATCTACCACTGAGCCACTAGGGAAGCCCTTGCCCAAATTAAATGAAATTAGGGACTCCCTTGGAGGTCCAGGGATTAAGATCCATGCTTCCAATGCAGGAGATACGAGTTTGATCTGTGTTAGGCAGTTCAGTCGCTCACTCATGTCCGACTCTTTGTGACCTCATGAACCGCAGTACAACAGGCCTCCTTGTCCATCACCAACTCCTGGACTTTACCCAAACTCATGTCCATTGAGTCGGTGATGCCATCCAAACATTGCATCCTCTGTTGTCCCCTTCTCCTTCTACCTTAAATCTTTCCCAACATCAGGGTCTTTTCAAAAAATTCAGCTCTTTGCATCAGGTGGCCAAAATATTGGAGTTTCAGCTGCAACATCAGTCCTTCCAATGAACACCGAGGACTGATTTCCTTTAGGATGAAAGTCCAAGGGACTCTCAAGAGTCTTCTCTAACACCACAGTTCAAAAGCATCAAATCTTCTGTACTCAGCTTTGTTTATAGTCCAACTCTCACATCCATACATGACTACTGGGAAAATCATAGCCTTGACTAGACGACCTTTGTTGATAAAGTAATGTCTCTGCTTTTTAACATGCTGTCTAGGTTGGTCATAACTTTCCTTCCAAGGAGGAAGCATCTTTTAATTTCATGGCTGCAATCACCATCTGTAGTGATTTTGGAGCCCCCAAAAATAAAGTCTGATACTGTTTCAACTATTTCGCCATCTATTTCTCATGAAGTGGTGGGACCAGATGCCATAATCTTCGTTTTCTGAATGTTGAGCTTTGAGCCAACTTTTTCACTCTCCTCTTTCACTTTCACCAAGAGGCTTTTTAGTTCCTCTTCACTTTCTGCCATAAAGGTGGTGTCATCTGCATATCTGAGGTTATTGATATTTCTCCCAGCAATCTTGATTTCAGCTTGTGTATCTTCCAGTCGAGCGTTTCTTATGATGTACTCTTCATATAAGTTAAATAAGCTAGGTGACAATATACAGACTTGACATACTCCTTTTCCGATTTGGAACCAATCTGTTGTTCCATGTCCAGTTCTAACTGTTGCTTCCTGACCTGCATACAAGTTTCTCAAGATGCAGGTCTGGGGGTCTGGTATTCCTATCTCTTTCAGAATTTTTCACAGTTTATTGTGATCCACACAGTCAAAGGCTTTGGCATAGTCTATAAAGCAGAAATAGATGTTTTTCTGGAACTCTCTTGCTTTTTCTATGATCCAGAAAATGCTGGCAATTTGATCTCTGGTTCAGCTTGAACATCTGGAAGTTCACGGTTTATGTATTGCTGAAGCCTGGATTAGAGACTTTTGAGCATTACTTTACTAGCGTGTGAGATGAGTGCAACCATGTGGTAGTTTGAGCATTCTTTGGCATTGCCTTTCTTTGGGATTGGAATGAAAACTGACCTTTTCCAGTCCTGTGGCCACTGCTAAGTTTTCCAGATTTGCTGGCATATTGAGTGCAGCACTTTCACAGCATCATCTTTAAGGATTTGAAATAGCTCAACTGGAATTCCATCACCTCCACTAGCTTTGTTCGT
>NW_011495039.1:359411-359735 GCF_000754665.1 Bison bison bison | reverse complement strand
GGAGTTGGTGATGGACAGGGAGGCCTGGCGTGCTGTGATTCATGGGGTCGCAAAGAGTTGGACACAACTGAGCAACTGAACTGAACTGAACTGAATGGTCTCGTGGTTTTCCCCACACTGTTCAAGTCTGAATTTGGCAGTATTGAGTTCATGATCTGAGCCACAGTCAGCTCCCGGTCTTGTTTTTGCTGACTGTATAGAGCTTCTCCATCTTTGGCTGCAAAGAATATAATCAATCTGATTTCGGTGTTGACCATCTGGTGATGTCCATGTTTAGAGTCTTCTCTTGTGTTGTTGGAAGAGGGTGTTTGCTATGACCGTGCG
>NW_011495039.1:358257-359311 GCF_000754665.1 Bison bison bison | reverse complement strand
TGCCTTTCTTTGGGATTGGAATGAAAACTGACCTTTTCCAGTCCTGTGGCCACTGCTAAGTTTTCCAGATTTGCTGGCATATTGAGTGCAGCACTTTCACAGCATCATCTTTAAGGATTTGAAATAGCTCAACTGGAATTCCATCACCTCCACTAGCTTTGTTCGTAGTGATGCTTTCTAAGGCCCACTTTACTTCACATTCCAGGATATCTGGCTCTAGGTGAGTGACCACACCAATGTGATTATCTGAGTCATGAAGATCTATTTTGTATAGTTCTTCTGTGTATTCTTGCCACCTCTTCTTAATATCTTCTGCTTCTGTTAGGTCCATTCCATTTCTGTCCTTTATTGAGCCCATCTTTCCATGAAATGTTCCCTTGGTATCTCTAATTTTCTTGAAGAGATCTCTAGTCTTTCCCATTCTATTGGTTTCCTCTGTTTCTTTGCATTGATCACTGAGGAAGGCTTTCTTATCTCTCCTTGCTATTCTTTGGAACTCTGCATTCAGATGCTTATATCTTTCCTTTTCTCCTTTGCTTTTCGCTTCCCTTCATATCACAGCTATTTGTAAGGCCTCCTCAGACAGCCAGTTTGCTTTTTTGCATTTCTTTTTCTTGGGGATGGTCTTGATCCCTGTCTCCTGTTCAATGTCGCGAACCTCTGTCCATAGTTCATCAGGCACTCTGTCTATCAGATTTAGTCCCTTAAATCTATTTCTCACTTCCTCTGTATAGTCATAAGGGATTTGATTTAGGCCATACCTGAATTCTGAAGGAGATCAGCCCTGGGATTTCTTTGGAAGGAATGATGCTAAAGCTGAAACTCCAGTACTTTGGCCACCTCATGCGAAGAGTTGACTCATTGGAAAAGACCCTGATGCTGGGAGGGATTGGGGGCAGGAGGAGAAGGGGACGACAGAGGATGAGATGGCTGGATGGCATCACTGACTCGATGGATGTGAGTCTGAGTGAACTCTGGGAGTTGGTGATGGACAGGGAGGCCTGGCGTGCTGTGATTCATGGGGTCGCAAAGAGTTGGACACAACTGAGCAACT
>NW_011495039.1:357905-358157 GCF_000754665.1 Bison bison bison | reverse complement strand
CGGTCTTGTTTTTGCTGACTGTATAGAGCTTCTCCATCTTTGGCTGCAAAGAATATAATCAATCTGATTTCGGTGTTGACCATCTGGTGATGTCCATGTTTAGAGTCTTCTCTTGTGTTGTTGGAAGAGGGTGTTTGCTATGACCAGTGCGGTCTCTTGGCAGAACTCTATTAGCCTTGCCCTGCTTCATTCTGTACTCCAAGGCCAAATTTGCCTGTTATTCCAGGTGTTTCTTGACTTCCCACTTTTGCA
>NW_011495039.1:344255-357805 GCF_000754665.1 Bison bison bison | reverse complement strand
CTTGTTTTTGCTGACTGTATAGAGCTTCTCCATCTTTGGCTGCAAAGAATATAATCAATCTGATTTCGGTGTTGACCATCTGGTGATGTCCATGTTTAGAGTCTTCTCTTGTGTTGTTGGAAGAGGGTGTTTGCTATGACCAGTGCGGTCTCTTGGCAGAACTCTATTAGCCTTGCCCTGCTTCATTCTGTACTCCAAGGCCAAATTTGCCTGTTATTCCAGGTGTTTCTTGACTTCCCACTTTTGCATTCCAATCCCCTATAATGAAAAGGACATCTTTTTTTGGTGTTAGTTCTAAAAGGTCTTGTAGGTCTTTATAGAACTGTTCAACTTCAGCTTTTTCAGTGTTACTTGGTCAGGGCATAGACTTGGGTTACCATGATATTGTATGGTTTGCCTTGGAAGTGAACAGAGATCATTCTGTCATTTTTGAGATTGCATCCAAGTACTGCATTTCGGACTCTTTTGTTGACTATGATGGCTCCTCCATTTCTTCTAAGGGATTCCTGCCCACAGTAGTAGATATAATGGTCATCTGAGTTGAATTCATTCATTCCAGTCCATCTTAGTTCGCTGATTCCTAGAATGTCGACGTTCACTCTTGCCATCTCCTGTTTGTCCACTTCCAATTTGCCTTGATTCATGGACCTAACATTCCAGGTTCCTATGCAGTATTGCTCTTTACAGCATCGAACCTTGCTTCTATCACCAGTCACATCCACAACTGGGTGTTGTTGTTGCTTTGGCTCTATCCCTTCATTCTTTCTGGAGTTATTTCTCCACTGCTCTCCAGTAGCATATTGGGCACCTACCGACCTGGGGAGTTCATCTTTTAGTGTCATATCTTTTTGCCTTTTTATACTGTTCATGGGGTTCTCAAGGCAAGAATACTGAAGTGGTTTAACATTCCCTTCTCCAGTGGACCACATTCTGTCAGACCTCTCCACCAGGACCTGTCTTGGGTGGCCCCACATGGCATGGCTTAATTTCACTAAGTTAGACAAGCTGTGGTCTGTTTGATCAGATTTGCTAGTTGTCTGTGATTGTGGTTTCAGTCTGTCTGCCCTCTGATGCCCTCTCTCAGCGCCTACCATCTTAATTTGGGTTTCTCTTACCTTGGATGTGGGGTATCTCATCCCATATGCTGCATGGCCAGAAAAACCCCAGAACAATGAATTTAATGAAAATAAAGTCCTTGAAGCTCAAATATCTCAAAAACACATTCCACAGAATTTGTTGATTAGCTGATTGTATTTATGGAAAGTGCATATTAAGTCATTTTTGTTTTAGCAAGCGATCGCGATATATGAGATGGTCTTATGTACACTTGTAGGTTTATTTGCTCTGTTTTTGTTTTGGGAATCAATTTTAATTGAGGAATGAACTATGTCAATGAAGAAAATTTATAAGGACATCTATCTTTCCAATCTAGCTTGGGATTGCTTTCCTGGGGGACACCAGTTTCTTCAGAGCCCCTATAAAAATGTCCATTTTGACTCCTTGCACCTCCAGTAGTCAGCCATTCAAGACCTGATATGTGACCATTTCCATTCTCCTGGATGTTATCGATTTCTGCTCTTTGATAGACCTGCTGAGATGCTGACCAAATGTGCTGAGGTATCAACTCATTAATGTTAGCTCCATGTGCTTTTCTTATGTATTTTTTTGCTATAAGGATTGAATCTTGTTACAACCAATTTATAACTCACACTGCAATATTTTTTTCATCAAGATTAAGTTAATCTGAGGGAGTATTACCATACTTCTCTATTCTGACAATAATAATAGTTAATGTAATGCCCAACAGTCCACCAATTGTTTTTATTTACAGTGTTTATAGAAGACAGTCTATCATCATTATTCTTACCATATAATACAGGAAATATATTTTTGGGGGTTAACACTTCTAGAGTCATCAAGATAGCAGGTCAGATAGCCAAGTTTTGATCACAGGCAGTCAGTCTCCAAGGTTCGTGTACTTAACTTCAGTAACTTGCAAATAGTAAAATCCTGCCTATTTTAAGTGCCTGAGTTGCTTCAGTCATGTCCAGCTCTTTGTGACCCTATAGACTGTAGCCTGCCAGGCTCCTCTGTCCATAGGATGCTCCAGGCAAGAATACTGCAGTTGGTTGCCATGCCCTTCTCCAGGGGATCTTCCTAACCCAAGGATCGAACCCACATCTCTTGCGTCTTCTGCATTGGCAGGTGTATTCTTTACCACTGAGCCACCTGGGAAGTCCTTTCTTTATCGTTACCTAGCATTTTAAATTATTATACCCACATTTAAAAAATTTTTTAAAGTGGGAATTATTTTCCTTTTTTAGGTATGTAATATAGAAAGAACTTGGGAAAGATATCCTAATTTGGCTTCAAGTGAGGCTTTGCCTTCATTTTTTTCCCCCTAATTGCTAACCAGTTGGTCCATCACCAGATTTTGAGCAATCCTTTCTTTCTCCCCTGATTTTTTGATGCCTTCTCCACTCTGCACTAACATCTTACACATACTATTTTCAGAAATTTTTCAAGAAATCTGTAAGATCAGTTTATCTTTGTGCTATATATTAAGATAACTTCAGGTTGACTTAAGATGTATCAGCTATTCAGTAAATTCACTTATAATGAATTTATCTTGTTCACAATATAAATGAATAATAATAAATGTAATAAAAAGTATTTGAATTGAAAAAAGATTGTATCAATTATGAGAAAGCTACCCTTAAATTTATGGCTATCCAGGTGGCTCAAGTGGTAAAGAATCCATATGCCAATGCAGGAGATGCAGGCAGGAGATGCAGGTTCAATCTCTGGGTTAGGAAGATCCCCTGGAGGAGGAAATGGTAACTCACTCCAGTATCCTTGCCTAGAAAATTCCATGGACAGAGGAGTTGGCAGGCTGCAGTCCATGGAGTCACGAAGAATCAGAAATGACTGAGGACACAAACACATACCCTTAAATTTACTATTAATGACTTTATCTTTTCTTTTATGGTACAGGCACAAGTTATTAGATTTTTTTGGTGATTGATACTTTGATATTTTAAATATTAAATATTTAAATATTAAATATGGATGGCATCACCGAATTGATGGACATGAGTTGATGGACAGAGAAGCCTAGGGTGCTGTAGTCCATGGGTTCACAGAGACTCAGACATGACTGAGCAACTGAACTTTAATATTTTAAAGGTTGTTTAAAAGAAGATATAAAATTGATGTATCTACCATGTATGAAAACAAATTGGTGTTTCCACTTTTGTTTTCTCTGCTTCAAAAGATGAACCACTGTGGAACACAGGCCCCCATGTGGCTGTCTCTGAAAGATTCAGAAACATTGCCTCCACCTGGGGAACTCAAGCAACTGACAGCTTGTGCCACATGGTGATTTTTGTTCAGCACTGTGAAAGACTGCTGTCTTTTTCAAATCCTGGTGTCTGTAAGAAACTGTTGAAAGTTTTTTGTGTACTTCCTACAACCCACTCAAGGATGCATGGGATATTGTGCAGAAGGTAATAAAACATGTGGAATGCACATGAATTGCTAGTGTTGGAACTCTGTATTGGTGTGTTTGTGCCATCCTCTGGATGGGGTTTATGGAGCTAATGTAAATCTCAGTAAGATATTTGGTTTACTGCTGCTGCTAAGTCGCTTCAGTCGTGTCTGACTCTGTGCGACCCCATAGGCGGCAGCCCACCAGGCTCCACCATCCCTGGGATTCTCCAGGCAAGAACACTGCAGTGGGTTGCCATTTCCTTCTCCAGTGCATGAAAGTGAAAAGCGAAAGTGAAGTCGCTCAGTCGTGTCTGACTCTTAGCAACCCCATGGACTGTAGCCTACCAGGCTTCTCCATCCATGGGGTTTTCCAGGCAAGAGTACTGGAGTGGGGTGCCATTTGGTTTACTATTATTGCTAAAATGAGGCTAAATTTCTGGCTTAAATTGGCCATATTTGTTAAGGGTTCTTTGCCAAGATGTTTAAATCGTCAAAATTATTTGTTAATGTGGAAGTGTGAACAGTTAATATCAGCAATGGTAATTGATACCACTTATCTACTAGTAACATTCAGTAGGAAGTACCTTTCTCCTTTATGGTATTCTTCAGTTCAGTTCAGTCACTCAGTTGTGTCCGATTCTCTGTGACCCCATGGACTGCAGTACACCAGGCTTCCCTGTCCATAACCAACTCTCGGAATTTACACAAACTCATGTCCATTGAGTCAGTGATGCCATCCAGCCATCTCATCCTCTGTCATTCCCTTCCCCTCCTGCCTTCAACCTTTCCCATCATCAGGGTCTTTTCCAATGAGTCAGTTCTTTGCATCAGGTGGCCAAAGTATTGGAGTTTCAGCTTCAGTGTCCGTCCTTCCAATGCATATTCAGGACTGATTTCCTTTAGGATGGACTGGTTGGATCTCATTGCAGTCCAAGAGACTCTCAAGAGTCTTCTCCTACACCACAGTTCAAAAGTATCAATTCTTCAGTACTTAGCTTCCTCAAAGTCATAACCCCAGTCTAATCATTAGCAAGTTCACATAAACCCAAATTGAGGAACATTCTACAAAACATGTAAATAGTACTATTTAGAAGTGTCAAAATCAAAGAAAACCATGAAAGAGTAAGAAATTGTCAAAGATTGGAGAGGACTAAGCAAGCATGAGTAAGGCATTATGAAGATATCCTGGACTGAGTAACTAGAACTTTTTAGAAAAGAACATTCATGAAAAACTGGTAAAAATCTAAACAGAGACTTCAGTTTATTTATGAGTAGAATCCTAAAGGCAATTTTTTAGTTTTGACAAATGTATCATGGTTTTTTTAATAAGTGAACATTAGTGGAACATGGATAAAGATTATAAGGGATAGCTGTGTGTTATTTTGCATACTTTGTGTGAATATAAATCATTTTAAAATAAAATGCTCATCACAAAACAAACCAAAGTTATTTTGGAAAGCAAAGAAAACTGTGAATGCAATAGAGATTGACTGGTACAGGGATGCTATCTTATAAGGGCACCTGGGAAATGTCTCTCTGAATAGGTGATGAACTTGAGCTGAGCTCTGAATGAAGAGAAAGATGGGAATAAGCATTCCAGGTAAAAAGAACAGCAAATGCGAACGTCCTTAGACAGTTGTAAAGATGGACACTCGAGGAACTGAAGGAGAAACAACATGGCAGAAACACTGAGTGGATGATCCCTAGGAGGTGAGATCAGATGAGATGAATTTGGAAGGGGGAATCTATAGGGCCTGTAGACCATGGTAAGAACTTACATTTAGTCCTAGCTGCAATAAAGTCTAATGGGATTTTAAATAGGTGAATAACATGATCTGAGGATTGTATTCAAAAGGCTACTATCCCTGTAGAAGACTCTATCTAGGAGGCTATTGCATTAATTCAGTAGAAAGATGGTGGTGGCTTAGGGGTTGGGGGAGGTGGAAATGGCTTAGACTAGTGGAAAAGGAAAGAGGGTATTGAGTTGAGATGTCTTTTAGAGATGGAAGCTTATGTATTAGATATGGGAGAAGATGGAAAGAGAGAAACCAAGAACAACATCTAGGTTTTTTTCTTGAGTAATTGGGATGGGACAGAGTACAATCACACTGGCTGGGGAGAGAGAAAGGAATCAAGAATTATGTTTTGGCCTGTTATCTAAGACGGGGCATGAGATATACAGACATAAAATACATATCAGACTTGTGACCTTGACACTGATCATGGTATTGACTAAGGATATTGAAGAATAAGGACCCTTACAGGGAGCCCCAAAATATATTGTCATGGAGCTCAGAATTGATAACTAATGAATCTAATGAATTTTTTCCATTCCTTTCCTTTTATAGCTAAATTATGACTTTGAATTCTTTGAAAATAGACAATGTACTCTTTACATCAATAGCAGTGTTTAATAGAACTAGTGGCCCAACTCAGCTGCAAGGAACTCAAAATAGAAACTACATAATGGCATTTTTTTTTTTTTTTTACTTTGAGAGCTTAGACAAGTATGAAGCTGATAAAGGAGGGATTTATTCCTGGTTGAAGATGGGGGGTAGTGTGCTGATATGTGACCAGGTTATGGGGGAAAACCAGTCCCCTTCTGATTTATTATCTGATCTCATCCATATGTAGGAGACTGAAATACTGCTGTGGATCAGTAGGCAAACATTGCTTCAGCAAATAATAATTGTATGGGTAACATCTGGGCTTCCCAGGTTGGCACTAGTGGTAAAGAACCCACCTACCAATGCAGGAAACTTAAGAGACAAGGGTTTGATCCCTGGGTTGGAAAGATCTCTTAGAAGTGGGCACAGCAACCCACTCCAGTATTTTTGCCTGGAGAATCCTGTGGAAAGAGGAGCTTGATGGGCTACAGTCCGTAGGGTCACAAAGAGTCAGACACAACTGAAGTGACAGTATGCACACACACACACACACACACACACACACACACACATATGCATGGGTTACATCTACAAACATTTTCATCCTGAGATTACTAGACTCACCAAATTAGAAAACCCCAAATGACACAGATACACCAAACCAATGGCAAAGAATATACATTATAAATTACAATTAATTTCAGTAAATTACAATCGAAAAGATTAAAAGTTGTAAATACTGGAGGTAAGGAGAGGATAAAATTTATGATGTGGTGTTGTCAAAGAAAGCTTTTCTGAGCACAGGGCACTGACACTGAGAGTTTGAAAATGAATAGCTCTTGGTCAGAAAAAGGGTGAGGGAAGGAGCTTCCCAGATAGCAACAGTAATACATGGATGGCCTTAATGTTATTACGATAGGGTATACTCACAAAAGTAAGGGCAGGACAAAGATGTTGGATCTCAGTGAGCAAGTGAGAGCATAATAAAACATGTACTTGGAAGGGCTGCTGCTGCTGCTGCTAAGTCACTTCAGTTGTGTATGACTCTGTGTGACCCCATAGACAGCAGCCCACCAGGCTTCCCCGTCCCTGGGATTCTCCACGCAAGAACACTGGAGTGGGTTGCCATTTCCTTCTCCAATGCATGAAAGTGAAAAGTGAAAGTGAAGTCGCTCAGTCGTGTCCGACTCTGTGCGACCCCATGGACTGCCGCCTACCAGGCTCCTCTGTCCATGGGATTTTCCAGGCAAGAGTACTGGAGTGGGGTGCCATTGCCTTCTCCGTGGAAGGGCAGTGGGGCCTAATATTTAAGGAGCTCTGCATTTCATTCTCTGTGCACTGAAAAGTCTTTGGAGAATTATCCTGGGAGAGTTAGTTCGTAAATGTTCACATTCCTTACACAGCTGTTGGCCAACTAAACCTGGCTGCAGGCAGTATGTTCAGTAGGGAAGGGTAGCATCTGCTCAGTTAGTAAAGCTCGTGTCTTTCACTGGAAAGGAGAAAATCCAGAGAGACACATTAGCTTCACTCAGTGGCCAAGCTGAGATATTTTGAAAAATATTGTGTGTTTTCTTTTTTAAGTATTTTTCAGTACTCTTTACACCATATTTTTTCAACACTCTTTACACATGGTACCTCAGACTGTAAAGAATCTGCCTGCAATGCCGGAGACCCAGCTTCGATCCTTGAGTCAGGCAGATCCCATGGAGAAGGGACTAGCTACCCACTTCAGTATTCTTGCTTGGAGAATCCCATGGACAGAGGAGCCTGGCAGGCTACAGTTGATGGGGTTGCAGAGTCGGACACGACTGAGTGACTAACATACTTTTTATAAAATTTCAAATAATGTTATCAAATATTTATGTAAATAAATATTTTTTTTTGCAGATGTTTCAATGGAAAGAACCAACAATTGACCAACACTGGTGGTGGTGGTGGTGTAGTCACTAAGTTGTGTCCAACTTTTGTGACCCCATGGACTGTAAACTGCCAGGCTCCTCTGTCCATGGGATTCTCCAGGCAAGAATATGGGGGTAGGTTGCCATTTCCTTCTCCAGGGGATCTTCCCAATCCAGGAATCGAACTGGGTTTCCTGCATTGCAGGCAGATTCTTTACTGACTGAGCTATATAAGAGAAGCCCTATCAGTTTAAGAAATAGTGGCAACTGTTTAAAATTTAAAAAAAAAATAACTTTTACTCTAGAGAATAGCATAATAACATACAAATAATTACTTCAACAGAAATTTTATTTTGTTATTGTTTGCATTGAATTTAGAAACTCAATATTTAAAATTTGCATTTCACAACATGCCCTTAAAATGTAAGAAATATTTCCTGTTTTATTGATATTACTACTCATTCAATTTCTCAAGCCTGAATATTCAGAATTAATTCTCTCATTCTCCATATTCAAGTCCTCATACTGGTTTTAGGGAAAGGGAGATGATTGTTATTTTTTATTTTTAATATACAAGTTAGTCAAACATATACATAATTATCCTCTCTGATATGCCAGTAAAAGCCTACCTTGAAGTACCATTTAGACTTCAATTAAACGTCATAGATAGCAAACAAAAATGTCACTTAATCCTCTTAAGAATTTCTTTTTCATGCTTAGCAAGAATCTGGGACAAATGTTCAGTAATGATGGTGATTTGGCCACTTTACAATGTCAGGCTGCAGTGTCTGTGAGCCTAGAAAGGCTCTTTCTGCACGGTGATAGGGTGAAGGTCTAGGTTTAGCCTTTTTATCTGCTTTTAGACAGAATAAAATGAAAAACCCAAAGGCTGAAAGAGGGCTGGTGGTAACTGAAACTTGCCCCCCTTTAAGGAGCTTATTTGGGAAAAACCTTATCACAACTATTTCAGATTTCCCTGGCTTTTCTCAGTCTCATCTTCAATGAGACTATGAAATGTTTTTTAACTTGGATGTATTTCTACCCCAAACCTATGGTGATTGGGTAGGCAACAGTCAGTCATATTTACCTTAAAAACCATCAGAAAAGCAAAAATTAAGGGAAAAAAATCTCACTTTAATAGTATATTCTCATGACTAGGTTTTGTTTTTTATAATTCATATGTCATTTTCACACAATTTATCTACCCTTAGTGATTTTTAGAAGCCAAATAAGAAACACTGATTTAAGATTATAATTGTAAAGAGTGTCATTTAAACAAAAAGATTGAATGCTTTTATTAGAATAATGCATGGAAAAATATTTTTCACATTTTACATAGTTAGCAAAATAGTCCTTAAGCTATACATGAAGAGGCAACATATCAATTGAAAATAGGCTATGAGAAATTAAGATTGTATTCTAGAAAGCCTGCAGCACCCATGAAAAAATAAAATAGCATAGCTAATCAACCAACAAGGAGATAAAATGGAATCATAAAATATACTGTTTGCTTGAGGCAGAAAAATGTGAAAAGTGCCAATAAGACAAACAGAAAACAACAACATGGTAAATTTAAACCCCACAATATCAATAATCAATTAAACAAAAATGGTCTAAAACCTCAACTCAAAGTCAGAAACTGTCAAATTGGATAGAAAAGTAAGACACAACCATGGGGTGCCTAGAAAAACCAACTTTAAAGATTTCTAAAAATGAGGTTGAAAGTGTAAGAAAGAAAAAGATCTACTTAGGTAACACAAATCACAAGGAATATGAGTGGCTAAATTAATAGACAAAGATTATAGAGCAAAGAATATTACATGGAAAGGCAGCATTCATTTCCTAATGATAAAAGAGTCACTTGAACAACAGAACATAAAAATCTAAATCCTTAATGTACCTAATAACAGAGATTCAAAATATATGAAGCAAACTTACCCATCTTCAAGAAGAGATATACAAATCTATAGTCTATGTTGGAGATTAATGCCCATCTGTCAATAACTGAGCATGTAGAAACAACAGCAAAGTGGAGGAGACTAGAAAACCCATATTATCTACAAATTGCAAAATTGGAGGAGGCTAGGCAATCAGTATTATTTACAAATTGTACATGAAGCATTTACTGAGATATAACACATTCTGGGCCCTAAATTAAGGAAATTAGAATATTAGAAAAAGTTTGAAGTTAATTAAAAGAAAAACCTACTACACATTTATATTGGAAAAGAAAAACAGTTACAAATTAAAGGCCTCAGCTTATACACTGGACCTAGAAGAAGTACAGATGAGACCCAGAGTAAGCAGGAAACGGAAATAATGATCAGAGTGAAAGTCACTGAAACAATACACAAAACAGAAAACTCAAGAAAATTAAAAGGTAGTTCTTTGAGAAATTCGAGAAAATTAATAAGTTCCTAGCCAATTCAATCAATAAAAAAGAAGATAGAAACTACCAGTATCAGGAATAACAGACATAATATAACTACAGATTCTACATATATTACAATAAAGGATTACTATGAATAACTCTGCCAACGAACTCAACATAAATGAAACAGACAAATTTCTTGAAATATGCAAAATGAAAGCTCATTCAAAATAAATAACTTCAACGACCTAATGTCTATTCAATAAACTGTATTTCTAGTTAAAATCTATCACACAAAACAAGGAAACAAAAACTCATGCCCAGATGACTTAGGAATTCTTCCCAACATGTAGGGAGGAAATACCAATTTTACACAACTCTTCCAAAAAATATAGAAAAGGGACAGCTAACCTTCTGCGCTGCTGCTGCTGCTGTTGCTGCTGCTAAGTCGCTTTAGTGGTATCTGACTCTGTGCGACCCCATAGACGGCAGCCCACCAGGCTCCCCCGTCCCTGGGATTCTCCAGGCAAGAACACTGGAGTGGGTTGCCATTTCTTTCTCCAATGCATGAAAGTGAAAAGTGAAAGTGAAGTCGCCCAGTCGTGTCTGAGTCTTCGTGACCCCATGGATTGCAGCCTTCCAGGCTCCTCCACCCATGGTATTTTCCAGGCAAGAGTACTGGAGTGGGGTGCCATTAAACTTCTGTGATGTCAGCATTATTCCAAAAGTAAAATCAGATACAGGCATTACAAGAAAAGTATGGAGCAACATCCCTCATGAATATAAATACATATGACCAAAAAAACTGCACATGAAAAAAACCACGTAGTGATTTGGGTTGCAAATAACAGAAAACAAGTAGAAATAATGTAAAAAGAAAATCAACACTAAAAGGTTTTAGGATATGTCATTGAATCTGAGGAAGAGTTAAATGGAATCCCTCAGAAAGTGTGGGCAAGAGAGCAACTCCATTATCTTAGCCGTAGGAATCTGCCTGGTGGCTCAGACGGTAAGGAATCCACATGCAATGTGAGAGACCTGGGTTCAATCCCTGGGTTGGGAAGATCCCCTCGGGGAGGGCATGGCAACCCATTCGAGTATTCTTGTCTGGAGAATCCCCATGTACAGAGGAGCCTGACTGGCTACAGTCCATTGGGTGGAAGGCACATGGGGAATAGGGAGGGTCGCAAAGAGTCCGACACAACTGATCAACTAAGCACACACACAGACATCCCTATAGAGCTCCATTATTAACCTGTCTCAGCTTTCAACTCCTCATCTCTGTTTAGTTCTAAATTCTTCTGGGAAGCAATCTGATGAGCCTATCTTTGTTCATAATGTGCTGAATTTGGCACTGGGGTATGAGTACTACCATGATGGCGGTAGACTCAGTTTTATAATCCTGTGCATGACTATGGAGGAGGCAGTTCCTAAGGAAGGGATGTCCAGGTGACTGCTATAAATTTCTGGAGATTGTAATGTTTCATTACTTAATAATGCAGACTAAAATTTAGAATCCAAGATATGAATGCTAAAATTGTTTCAAAATATGATTCTAAATTATCTTCATTTGATCTCACCTTGAAAAGGGAAAAAAAGTATTATAAAAGAAAAATGAGAACTAGTAAATCTTAACCTATATTAAAACATACTTCTCAAAAAATTGTCCTCTTAGATATCACCTATTTATCTTATCAGTTGGATAAATCTATACACCTTAACCTTTTGCAGCTGTTTCTGATGCAAATTTATACCCATGTGGCCCTGATGAAACTGAAATTGAAGGTGACTGTGTTTGTATCAGTTTGTTTTTAACAATGTATTTATAAACCAATAATTTCAAAAGGTTTTTATTTTCTGTAACTTACTTTATGTGTTGAATTATAGTAATATTCGACAAATAGTCTAGTGGATATCAAAAATAAAAATCACTCTATTATGCCTTTAAGAAATAGTCTTGGAACTGGCAGAGGTATAGAGACTTGGGTATATTCATGTCCTACAGATATATGTGTATATTGGTAGAATCTTTTCATGAGAAAATCTGGCAATTCATCTCAACAGCCTTAAAAATTCACATGTATTTATATCTAGGAATTCCACTTTCAAAATCTACCTAAAGAAATATTTAAAGTTAGTTATAGGAGCATTTTTCAAATAATATGAAAAAAATTGCACATATCCAGTTCCTGCTGGTTAATTCAATAGTTTTGATGCATGCATTATGATGAAATATCTGTAAACAATATTATAATGCAAGGATACATACTTTGACCTTAGTAGTAGTCTTGGTACTTTGTACCAAATAAGCTTGAAAGATAAACCTAAAAATGTTCATGGTGGTCCCTTCCCAATCAATATTTTTCATTTTCTAATTTAAATTTTTAAAAGTTATTTCAAATGTTAAGGCCCCCTTCCTGCAACAAAAAACTCTAAATAGTTTGTCTAATAAAATTTATGATGTCTAGCTAATAGGGGGCAGAAATTAAAATTATTTATTGAAACATTAAGCTGTGAAAAGAAGAGAAGCAAAAAGCAAAGGAGAAAAGGAAAGATATAAACATCTGAATGCACAGTTCCAAAGAATAGCAAGAAGAGATAAGAAAGCCTTCTTCAGTGATCAATGCAAAGAAATAGAGGAAAACAACAGAATGGGAAAGACTAGGGATCTCTTCAAGAAAATCAGAGATACCAAAGGAACATTTCATGCAAAGATGAGCTCGATAAAGGACAGAAATGGTATGGACTGAACAGAAGCAGAAGATATTAAGAAGAGATGGCAAGAATACACAGAAGAACTGTACAAAAAAGATCTTCACGACCCAGATAATCATGATGGTGTGGTCACTGACCTAGAGCCAGACATCCTGGAATGTGAAGTCAAGTGGGCCTTAGAAAGCATCACTACGAACAAAGCTAGTGGAGGTGATGGAATTCCAGTTGAGCTATTTCAAATCCTTAAAGATGATGCTGTGAAAGTGCTGCACTCCATATGCCAGCAAATTTGGAAAACTCAGCCGTGGCCACAGGACTGGAAAAGGTCAGTTTTCATTCCAATCCCAAAGAAAGGCAATGCCAAAGAATGCTCAAACTACCGCACAATTGCACTCATCTCACACACTAGTAAAGTAATGCTCAAAATTCTCCAAGCCAGGCTTCAGCAATATGTGAACCGTGAACTTCCTGATGTTCAAGTTGGTTTTAGAAAAGGCAGAGGAACCAGAGATCAAATTGCCAACATCTGCTGGATCATGGAAAAAGCAAGAGAGTTCCAGAAAAACATCTATTTCTGCTTTATTGACTATGCCAAAGCCTTTGACTATGTGGATCACAATAAACTGTGGAAAATTCTGAAAGAGATGGGAATACCAGACCACCTTACCTGCCTCTTGAGAAATCTGTATG
>NW_011495039.1:331185-344155 GCF_000754665.1 Bison bison bison | reverse complement strand
ATATTGTCACCCTGTTTATTTAACTTACATGCAGAGTACATCATGAGAAACGCTGGACTGGAAGAAACACGAACTGGAATCAAGATTGCCGGGAGAAATCTCAATAATCTCAGATATGCAGATGACACCACCCTTATGGCAGAAAGTGAAGAGGAACTCAAAAGCCTCTTGATGAAAGTGAAAGTAGAGAGTGAAAAAGTTGGCTTAAAGCTCAACATTCAGAAAACGAAGATCATGGCATCCAGTCCCACCACTTCATGGGAAATAGATGGGGGAAACAGTGGAAACAATGTCAGACTTTATTTTTCTGGGCTCCAAAATCACTGCAGAGGTGACTGCAGCCATGAAATTAAAAGACGCTTACTCCTTGGAAGAAAAGTTATGACCAACCTAGATAGCATATTCAAAAGCAGAGACATTACTTTGCCAACAAAGGTTCATCTAGTCAAGGCTATGGTTTTTCCTGTGGTCATGTATGGATGTGAGAGTTGGACTGTGAAGAAGGCTGAGCGCCGAAGAATTGATGCTTTTGAACTTGGTGTTGGAGAAGACTCTTGAGAGTCCCTTGGACTGCAAGGAGATCCAACCAGTCCATTCTGAAGGAGATCAGCCCTGGGATTTCTTTGGAAGGAATGATGCTAAAGCTGAAACTCCAGTACTTTGGCCACCTCATGCAAAGAGTTGACTCATTGGAAAAGACTCTGATGCTGGGAGGGATTGGGGGCAGGAGGAGAAGGGGACGACAGAGGATGAGATGGCTGGATGGCATCATTGACTCGATGGACATGCGTGAACTCCGGGAGTTGGTGATGGACAGGGAGGCCTGGTGTGCTGCAATTCATGGGTTCACAAAGAGTCGGACACGACTGAGCGATTGAACTGAACTGAAACCATATTGACATAAAATGAATCAGGATAAATAATATAAAATTTAGATACCAGCTCTTTTTCTTTAAAAAGTGGTGCTGGAATAATCCTCAAAGTAAATCACTCTGTGTTGTTTTTCTATGCCCTATTTCATTTGCAAATGGATTTTCCAGCCCATTTTTCTAGTGCTCTCTAAACAAGCAATTGTTGTATCTCAAAGTCTCAGTTTGATTAGACCCTGTTAGAATAAAATAATATCCTTAATAATAGAAACATTAACCATAAGTATAATTTTTTTTCTGCATTATAGACTTGGATTTTCTTTGTGATACACTTATATTAAAGTAAAATCACTTCTCCCTCTTGAATAAACAATAAATTTAAGCCACCTGTTATGATACTCAGAATATTTGTGTAATTGTAAAAATTGCAGTACAACGTCACACACAATTTGAGAAAGTAACGCTTGAATGAAAATATTGAGTCAAAAATTAACAGATACAGCTTCAGGATAAAATAGAGAATACATTACAGCAGGTGCTTTGTTAGAATTGACAAAGTGATAATTGTGCCTTTCAAGCAGAAATAATTTATCTGTTGTTGTTTTTGGAATCTTTTTCTTTATATTTTACCAAATGTTTTTTGATCTACATTCTTGCAAGCAGTGATTAGCTTACCCAAATAGAGGATGCCAAGTGATTCAAAAATTAATTTCATGATTTATTTTCTTTTCAGTCATTTGTTATCTCTTCCTAGGAATCATTTCCATAGATAGTTCTTCCCTATTTGGAAATAAATTCAACATTTTTTTTTAGTTTATTTAATAGAAAATTTTCATTCAGATATGTAATTTTTCAAAAATCATATATACTCGAAAGTAGTCTATTATTTCCTTAAAATCTAGATAATGATTTGGCCTAATGTTTAAAATGTTTGGCAAAATAATTATTACTGAGATTAATTTGGGATGGTTCATTTGTTATTGGGATTTTGTAACTAGATGTCTAACAAATAATACTTTAAAATATCTGAAATTACATAACTTTGTTCCCCTCACATTTAGACTAAGGTCTCAGAATTTCCCAAAATCTACATTACAGAATTGAGAAAATTATTTTGTGATTATCATAAATTAATTACAGTGCATATCACAGAAAATATTTGTATTTTTTAGGACATTTAAAAAAATCTTACTTTTAATATTTATCAGTCAGATATTTTTCTCTTTTCTAAAATAGAACAAAAAAAAATCAAAAGCTATTTTGAAACATTTAGATTCCCCCGATTTAATCTTAAAAATGCCCAGGGCTAAAAATTGTAAAATCTTCCAGAGTTCCTCGAGAAACCTTAAACTTTTTTAACCTCAGAAAAATGAAAAGAATGACTATTGTTTAACACTTGATATTTTTCACTACTGCTCCTGCTGCTGCTAAGTTGCTTCAGTTGTGTCCGACTCTGCACGACCCCATAGACAGCAGCCCACCAGGCTCCTCTGTCCCTGGGATTCTCCAGGGAAGAACACTGGCGTGGGTTGCCATTTCCTTCTCTGAATATTTCCCACTAACATCGTGTAATCACTTCTGTAATGAACATCTCTTTCAACCCAGAGTAATGATGGATTGGGTTATGAGAGTAATTTATAGCAGTAAAAGGGTAAAGCATTTGATTTTGTATCATCATGACTATATTTATATCAGGAAATTATAGAGTAGAAATCTTATTTGTTCCTTTTTTTTAGAAAAGATAATTGCTTAACAGAAAGTAAATTCCTTTTCAAGAGCTAGACTTTTCAAGAGTAGTCATATTCAACATGCATTAATACAAGCTTGATAAGCTGACATATTTCTCTGCTATTAATATCTATGAGATTATGAGTCAAAGTAAGAATATGGTACTTTGCTGATTGCCAGAGAATAATTATTTTTCTAAATGTATTTTACTTTTCCTTAATATAAATCCCTGAGTTACAGTTTTCATGAGCTTTCCCATAACAACTCTTCAAGATGACCAACTACAAATCTTCTCCCAGCAGGTCAGCTGCCTGTCTCATTACCACCACCACGTCCAGGAAGGCCAGAGGCTGTGGTGGAGCTTATTGAGTCCAGGCTTTTCTGTAGGTCTGCTTTGGATGTTTTCCCTACAAACAACTCGGTGGGATTTCACATAGCTTGGTCTAGGCTTTCTTCTCAAGAAATCAAAGAAGAGCTGAAACAAGAGACCACAGTTCAGGCATTCTCTCTTTTAGAATTGGATGGTATAAATCTCAGACTTGGAGACAGGGTATGTTCAAAAAGTTGGATTTTCTTTTATTTTCATAAATGTGTTAATTTTTAAAAATGGATTTTAAAATTGGAAGTGGGGATGAATTGGGACATTAGCATTGACACATGTATAGTCATGTAAAATAGATAGCTAGTGGGAACCTGCTACAAAGCACAGGGAGCTCAGCTCAGTGCTCTGAATGACCTAGATGGGTGAGGAGGGTCAGGGAGGTCCAAGAGGGAGGTGATATATGTATACTTAGAGCTGATTCACTTCATTGTGCAACAGAAACTAACACAGCATGGTAAAGCAATTATACTCCAAGAAAAATGAAAAACAAAAATGTTAAAAAGTATATATATTCTAATATAAGCTTTATCCTCAGGATATAAAGCACAATGTTTTTCTTTTAATTTTTTTCTTGGAAGTTGTGCCAACTCCGGTGATAACTGGATTAATCAGTAATCTTAGTGACTTTATATGAGTATCTGCTTTAGTAATTCACTGATTATTATCAAGGAACCCTTATGAATTTATGTCCCTTTCTTGTTTTAAAATATAATTTTATTCTGGAAAAAAGTTTCTATTTTTTCAATGATAATATCATTTATTATCCACCTTTAAAAACATCTTAAGTACAAAGTCTATAAAACACTGATTTATGTTGAGGTTTATATAATATTTTATAATGGACTTTTTCTCAATTTTCAAGCAAGCTTTTAAATTACTTTTTTCTATTATATCTTATGCACAATCTACCAAAAGTTAGAGTTAAGTATTTTAATAATTTATCCATATGTCTTCCAGAATTGTGTTGGTAAATGACTATTTGTTAACTGTATTCATAGATATTTTGTAGTGCTTCTGTCTTTTTCTTGGAGAACCCACATGTACAAAGTTTAGCCATCGAAAGCTGAGAATTTTTTGCCGGCATTAAGGTATGTAGCAGTGGGTGTAGATTTGAAAGATTATTCCTCTGGAACTGTGTTTTCCACATTGTGATCTGTGGCTGCTGGTTCCAGAACCACATCACAGACTCCATGCTGAGACCCAGGAGTTTGTATTTTTTGAGAAATAGCTCAAATAATTCTAGTGCCAGTGAGCTCTGAGGGCCTGTTACTGAACTACAGTTGGAATATACTTGCTTTTTGTTTTCTTTCAGAAAAAACTTCTGTCTGCCTTGAACCAGAATCATGAAGGCAGGCTTCAACCAGACTGCCTAAAATGTGTTGTGGAACCAAACTGTGCCTAAACTCTAAACATTACAGCAACTCCATGAACTCTTCTGTGCATTGCTGATGTATTTAAGGGTTTGGTTTTAATTGATCTTGTTTAGTTAAAAAATTGTAGTGTTTATTGCTATCATCAGCTCACTCAGCAAAACAGGAGCTATAGAGGGGAATGCCCTTTCAAAATTATTATATCTTAGAAATAAATTATATTTTAACATGATTGCTTTACATGTTTTCTTACACCAGTTACAACCTGAGCACTATATCTGAAGATGGGAATGAATACCAGTTGAGGATAGAGAGCACAGTTCCTATTGTTTGTCCTACTGGATTCAGTGAGCTTGATCAGGAGTGCAAAATCTCATTAAAACTGACAACTGTTGATCAAGGTAATATGCTAAATCCATTTCATTATTATATTTCAAATACTAACCAGTCCTTTTTTCCCTTCAGGAAGTCACTGGAGTGCACTCATATAATTAATTATATTGCATGTTTACATCATTTTACAACTCAATCATGTTAATAATACTGGGCCAAATTTATGATTGCCAAAGCAATCTATATTGCAGTCCACATTTATCCCTCCAGGGCTCAAAGCACAAGTTAGGAAAAAAAGACAATAATAAACAGTCTCCACATTGTTATCTTTCTCTTCCTCCTCTTTTTTCTCTTTCTCCTTCTCCTCATCCTTCCACTTACTCTTCTCTTTGTTTTGTTTTCAGAGATTGAGGGACACACTGGTCTTTAAGATCTTCCAAGTCATCCCTAATGAGGAAGGTGTGATAAGTTATGCTAAAAGTTCAAGCTTATGTAACACAAATCTCATAATGCATTCTTCCCACTCTGCTCTCTAATGTAAGCTCATGTTTGAGATGTTTTGCTTTCAAATTCTTCCATTTGAATTACTGGTTATGGAGATTGTATGACACGGTCACATGCATGTCACTGTCACAGCCACAGAGAGAGCTGAAATTCCCCCTCAGAACAAGACAGACTAGGAGAGGACAAACTGTCTATAGCAGTGACTGGGTTGATTGGGTTCTTTGTTTTTCCCTTAAGCCTCTGATATAGGGACCAATCAAGTAAAATATAAATAAAATAATTTTCAAGAGAGATTACAACTCTGTTCATATATTAATACCTTTTTCACCATAGGGCATAAAATTTTATTCAGTAAATACACCAAGTGCAATGTATCTAGGTCTTCACATCTGTATTACGCTTAATTAAATCAGAGAAACAAAAGGATAAAAATGCTAAGAGAGATTGCCTTATAGGAAGTACTCACCCAGAAAAAGAGATGACTACAGAGATAGAAAAAAGAATCAAAAGAAGCTATCCCAACATGCTTGACACTCAACAGGCTTAGGTAACACCCAACTATTCCCTCGGATTTCAGGAGCAACATAAGCAATACTTTATTTTTAAATACAACCCAGAATATGAAATTAAACCCTCTCTCTCAGGCTGTTTGACGTGTCTACCTCAAGCTATTTGCTTATTGTGTATTTTTGCATAATATGCAAATTTTACTAAAGTTTATGGGGAATAATAGGAAGAGGGTGATGTTATTGACATCTTCCAAAATTGTGTTAGGCAAAGATTTCCTTCCAAGTGTAAAGTATATTTGCTTGCTCTAAATTCTTTCAACACGATAAGCACTGCTAAAATAATACAAAAACAGCCTAAATATATTCCTACATTTTAGAAGTTTATCTGTTATTTGTCAATTAAAAACAATTTTCTTTTTTTCTGGATAAAATTTATTTCATCCTGATATTCTTCATCTCATCTTCTTTAAGTATATTTTCATTATATCTCTACTCCTTTAGAGCGGAAGTTGGTGTCTCCTACCATATTTCTGGGCTTTGCAGGTAGAGCTAGTGGTAATGAACTGGCCTGCCAATGGAGGAGACTTAAGAGAGCTGGGTTCAATCTCTGGGTTAGGAGGATCCCCTGGAGGAGGAAGTGGCAACCCATTCTAGTATTGTTGCCTGGAGAATCCCATGGACTGAGGAGCCTGGTGGGCTACAGTCCATAGGGTTGCAAAGAGTCAAACATGGTTGCGTCTCTGAGCACACACATGCACTGTATTTCTAGAAAGACCCCACTGCTTTTTCACAGTCTTAAAAAGAACAGTACTTGGCCCTCATATCATAGACTAGGGGGAATTATGTCTGTGGTTCTATCTAAGCAAGATATATTTCATATTCACCTTAGGGAGATGGCTAAGAGTTTAGATGTTTCTGTTATTATGTATATGGGAAAAGTATATATTCCTAGGGAAACAAAATGTATGAAGAAAAAATCTTTTCAGGAACTTAGAATCCATGCAGTGAGCCTATCTCAGATGGACTTTTGGTGGACTCTATCCATTTTGTTTAGTTATACAAATTTCTAGAGTTCCTTCCTCCTCTTTTCTTTCCAACTTATTTCTGTGTGTGTTTTTTGTTCCAAGGCAAAAAGCACCTCAAGGTTCTGAATATACTGGGACATTTAGAAGGTGAAAAGAGATTGAGGATTTATTTCTGGTGTGGAATTACTTAGTTTTGATTTTTCTGTTTTTAAAAATGATGAACTCTGTATCAATAATTAAATCTGCTTAGTGAACTCTATTTCAGTAATCATTGCTATCCCTCAACAATGGATAGATAGAATGTAAGTTCAAGCCCTAAGATTTATCTGTACCCAAGGCCTAAAAGAATTAGAAAGAAAAAATTAATGATGTTTCATAGTGTTAGAATTACATTGTTTTCTTTACAGAAACAAAAATAAATTTTATATTGCTTCTAAATTATTTCCAAGAGCATATGAATTTATAACCTATGAAAAATAGTAATATGTATGTATATATGTTTACACACATGTTGATTAACTATTTGTAAAGATCAGGTAGAGTTCAATAGCTTTGGTTTATTCAGACAGAAATTACCAATATATTTTTAAGTAAGAGGAAATAATTTAAGAATAAATTCTGAATTCACTGTTCTATGTTATTATGGATTTTGGTTGGTAGTTTCTCTTAGGAAAATTTTCTGTGTATTTTTTAACTAAAATAGGTACAGAACAGCTAGGCTTAAATTTGGCACTGTCTTCCCGTCGCGTGGACCTTCGTCGGACATCATCCGGTGCTAAGGGAACCTGTAGCCATGCTTTTGTCTACTACACTGCAGTTACACATTTTTCACAAGATGGGAATAGAGTCACAAATATTGTAGTAGAACCTATAGTTCATGAGAATTTCCTGTGGAACAGCTATATTCCAGACAGCATCCAGGTTTACAGATTATAAAAACCTTTTTATAAACTAAGCTTTAAAAATATATGTATTTTATCACTATACCTTATAAACTTTTCATCTCAAAATTATTTAATGAGCTATTTCAGTTTTTAAATGATTCCTACCTTAATAACTATGATAAAACAGTAGCTAATTAAAAATTCACTGTTTGTTAGAAAATGTATTGTATATCTCTAAATAACAATTAATAGTAATATTTAGGGAAAATTTCTTTGCTTTTAAGATCAGAGTGAAAGATGTCCCAACTGCTTACTGCTATTCATTTACTGATCCACATATAATCACCTTTGATGGCAGGTAGGTTCCTGAAAGCTTTCTCCTTTGGTAGTTTGTGTTTTTCTTGGATTTTGTTGCTTTGTTTTAAACATTATACTTTTTCTTAGTCCTCTTCACTGAAGGATTAAAAAGGAAGGCATGTATGGACATCACTGTTTTGTTTCTAAATATTTGTTCATGTGAAATGTTTTTTGCCCTAAAATCTAGTTCTTTTTAAATATACAGAATAATTGTGAAGCTGAGTTTGTAAAAGTGAAGATTCTTATAAATACAGTAATTTTAGCTTGACCATTTACTTATCATAATGATTAAATTATCTATTCTAGAGATATGTACTGTATCACATTTCTACATGATATTGAAATAATAATATTGAATGTTTAGGTAAGATGATTAAGCTAACACATATAATTATTTTAAAAATTAACCACTTCTAATTCATTGCAAGAATACTCAGGGGAAAAACTGTTGTAGCTATCGTGAATATCTGGATGTCTGCCTTTGGAACTTAAACTGAGCAAAATGACCCAACAGTAACCTAAACTAGCTTGCTATTAATACCTGAATAGAAGGATTTAAACTCAGTTATACTGTTTTGGGAAATACATGATTTTAAGATGTTGCTAAAGAAATAATAAGAATACCTCTTCATTGAGTCATAATATTCTTTGTGATAGAAGGTCATTTCTTCTTTAAAAAATTATAATGTGATCATTGTTAATAAAATTATTTAATATCAGCAAGAACATGTAGAGCTCCTCACCAATAACAAGTGAAATTCCAAAAGTCTGAAAAGGTATTGAAAGGTTGTAGGCGGTAACCCACATACAACAATCTTTTATGATTATAATTAAATTAAATTAAATTCTTTATGATTATAGCTAAACTTAGAAGCTTTAGTGGAAAAACCTGGAGAAAGCATAGTGGCTATTAATTTAATTTGTTATCATTCAACAATATTAACCATGTAACAACTAAGTGGCAAACCACACTCTTAAGTGCTGGAGTATGGCAGTGCACAAACAGACAAACGTCCCCTAGCCTCCTGAGGCTTACATTTGTATGGGTGGAGAGAGACACACGACAAAGTAGGTAGTGTATCTGAGGGGAAAGAAAGCAGTGTCACAAAGAGAAGGCTGAAAGTGGGGACTGACTGAAGTGATGACACAGAAGAAAAATGCACTGAGAGAGATTTGGGTGTTTATTACTACCTTGTTTCATTTAGTAATCTACAAATAATTGTTGTGATGTATAAAGCTATTAGAATACAGATTTTCCATTCTTGCATCAAAATATATTGAATGCATATAAATACATTTAATATGTATATTTAGTTTATAACATACTGTTGTGATATTTTATACCAATTCTTAATGCAATTGACTTCTGTTAATGATAGGATATATGATAACTTCAAGACTGGAACATTTGTGCTTTATAAGAGTATGTCACGTGATTTTGAAGTCCATGTACATCAGTGGGACTGTGGAAGCTTTCACTATCCTGTGTCATGTAACTGCGGCTTTGTTGCCAAAGAAGAAGGTGATGTAGTTACTTTCGATATGTGCAGTGGTCAGCTACATGAATCACAGCCATATTTATTTGCAAAGAGCCAAGATGTAATCAGCAATATCAAGATAAGTGAATCTTAGGAAGAAAAGTCATAGTATGTATGATTCTTCACTGTTAAAAGTATGTTTTGTTTTTTTCTACTGATTTTGGATTCAAATCTGAATTTCATCTATATTAAATTAGGTGCCATTATTTTCCAATGTTAATTTTTTTAAGAAAATAACTTACCAATTAACACTGATCTCAGAATACATTTTTTTTCACTTACCACACAAATAGACACAACAAAGTTCAAACTGTCAAATCTAAGTGCCTTATTTTAAGATTTCAGTATGATAAGAATGGATTATTCATAAAAAATATTTTTATAACATCCAGTAAACAGTATATTAGGCAGAGATGAAATACATAATTAAGAATAAATATTTACGAGTAACTATTTTTGAAATGAATACAGATGATTCTGCTTCAGGAATAAACTGATAGATACATGAAAGAGATTAGAAAATCAAGAAATAGACCTAAGGTTATATATTTTAAAATACTACTTAATATCTGTGAACTGATTATTTGTATTTTAAGGTCACCTTCCCTTCATCTTCCAAAAAAGTAAATTCCAGGTGAATGAAATTTAAAATTTAAATCAAAGTAGTAGAAGTTGCCAGGTCCAGCACAGCAGGTGAGAAAGACCTGAAACGGGGGCAAGCACCATAATGAAAAAACAGACCCATATAATTTGGCAAGTGGGGAGTCAGGGGGCCATCCTGCTGTCCATGGCAGGAAGACAAAATGGCTCCTTCCAGCCCTCACTTTTATTGGCAGAAGTCACATGAGATCATTAGGGAATAGCTATACTGGGGAGTTTGATTAGCGCAGGCTCTGCTGTTGATCAGGAATACAGGAATAACTTGTTTTGTTTCCATGGAGACGGACACAGGGGTAGGCAGTGAAGCGGAAGAGAGAGCTCTTCCTGACCCAAGAATGTCAAGTCGGCATGCTTACTAGGACAATCACGAGGGCGCGGTTTGCCGCACCCTCGAGTCATGGGGCAGGTTCTGGTCTCTGCTCTGCCAGGCTGCAACAAAAAGTTTAAGTAAATGTTTTTATAGCATTGAGATGAGTAAGAATTTTTAACATAGCTTTATATATTTGAATTGTCATTAAAAACCAAAATGCAAATCAAAAAGGGAAAATACTGTTACATATAAAGCATAGTTAATATAGAAAGCACTCATACATCACTAATATAGTCAGCACTCCAATTAAAATGAGAAAACAATATAAATAGGCAATTCACAAAGAAATAAAACTGACTAATATACCCAGAAGTACAAATAATCAACAAAAATATGAAAACGTCAACCTCATTAGTTTATCAAAGAAATGAAGATCAAACACCTCTCATGCAAGACCAAGTGTAGAACATGTAGTTACAGACTTTCCAGAGAACATATGTATTATTCATATATTATGATCTGAACCTGTGCATGCCATTTTTTCAGGAAATTTTAGTTCTGAAAATTTGTCAAAGTAAAATAATCAAGGATATGCAGAACCTTAGTGATACTCATATTTTTCCAAGAGGGAAAAAGTACAATTAATCAGTGATGAATAAACCATTTAACCAAAACCCTAAATATAATGCTGTCACATAATAGAACGTTTTGTACTCATGAAAATTTTGGAGTAAATGTGGATTTATTGACAGGTGAAGAAGATATTAATGAAATGTAGGAGAGGTTTACAAAGCACTTGCATTAAGATATACTAGCTACCTCAGATTGAGTAGTACTGTAAAATTTGTTTGCTTTTGTATTTTTCTGCAGTGAACATTTAACTGATTTCATACAAAGGAGAAAAGCTCTGTTTTTAAATTTAAAAGTTTAAAAGGGAAGGAGAGTCAGACGAACAAAACACAGGTGGTGTGTTTTCAGTGATCTTCAACACAGACACCAAAGCGCCTGACCTGGGAGAGGGCTGATCCTCCTGTAAGGAGGCTCATGGATGACATAGGCTTTTAAGATGATTCAAGAAACCCCCTTGCTCCCATTCCCAGTTGCCCAAGCAACTTTCTGGTATAATTTAGCTTCTGATTCTATTTACCTACTGACTGCAAGAGAATACTGATTACCCACAGGAATCTGTTCTCTTCTGGAATTATATTTATCTGTGTAAATTAATTACTCGGCAGTCTAGCTCTACATGAAATAATTATTATCAGAGATATTATTTTGGAAACATTATCCTCAACATTTCTAGCTGTTTTAATTGTATAAAATATTTGCTTAAGTGTAAATTATTTAACAAAAGGAGCATAAACAAAATATCTCAGTGAAAGGATCAATATGGAGATTAAACTTCAATATATAAAATATATAAAGATAAAACTTTATATTTTGCTCATTTTACTAATATGCTTAGTTTTTTTTCTAATCTGTCTAAATGGTACTCATTATTTTGTCCCAGTAAATTAGAGGAAGACATTAGAAAGTCAGTTTGATTCTCATAATCATTAAACCAATAACTCCTGATTTTCCTCCTACAACCACCAACCTGCTCTTTTCCATCTCAGTAAATGCAAAGTTCTTTCCTCAATTGTTCATGTTAAAAACTCATAGTCACTTTGACTTTTCTTTTTATATCAAGCCTCATGTTTGATCCATCAGAAGCAAATTCACCTCTAGTATCAAAGAATTTTATCTCTTTCCCTGCTACCAACTTAGTCCAAGCCACCATTATCTCTCCCTTAATTATTTTAGATTCTCTTAAAGTTTATTCTTCATGCAGTGATTCCTTTGAAATGTAAGTCAGACTGTACTATTCCTCTGCTTAAATCCCTTTGTTGGCTCTTCATCACTTTCAGAGTAAAATTGGCAGGCCCTTTTAGCTTAGAAGACCGTGTATAATCTGAGACTCCTCTCTCACTGAACTCATCCACCATTCCTCCATAGGTCATTACTTTCCAGTGTTCTCTAGTGGAAGCTTTACTGTTCCTAATAAAGGCCAGCCTGCTTCTCCTTCAGGACCTTTGGACTTATCACTCCCTCTCACTGACACATTCTTCCACATATCTTCATGACTGACTTCCTTGTCTTTTCTATTCAAATATCATATTATCATATAAAACCCTTCCATGGTCATTCTAAATAAAATAGTTTTTCTCACACAACCCCATAGAATTTATCTCCCTTAATGCATTAATAGTTAATATACATTTTCTCCATTGTCTTGAAAATATACTTTTTCTCCACTGTCTTATGGGATACACTTCATATTTATTTTTTCTTTTTTGTCCTCTCATAATAGAATGTAAGTATCAGGAAGGCCAAGACTATTTTGTTCATGATTATATCTCCAACATTTAGAATAACAGCAGAAAAATAGAAGTTGCTGTGTAAACATCTGAATATATAAAAGAATATTATTTTTCTAAATTTTCATAAATATTTTAGAAGTT
>NW_011495039.1:330787-331085 GCF_000754665.1 Bison bison bison | reverse complement strand
TTTAGAACTCTAAATACAAATAGCAGGATTTTTATATCCTATTGCTTTTAAAGTTATATTCATGTAGATCTTGACAGTTCTTAAAGGATTCAATGACTTTATGCATTTATCTGTTTTAACCACTAGATCTTACTGATAGAGATAATGAATAATCTTACCATGACCAGAAGGAGAGAAATACCATAAGAAGGTCATTTGACTCTGACTGATAAAAGAAATTATTTTCTCGTACGACTGAGAAGTATACCTAAGATTATGGTATCAAGTACGATAGCAATAATACATAAAAATAGCAACA
>NW_011495039.1:323409-330687 GCF_000754665.1 Bison bison bison | reverse complement strand
TAGCAGGATTTTTATATCCTATTGCTTTTAAAGTTATATTCATGTAGATCTTGACAGTTCTTAAAGGATTCAATGACTTTATGCATTTATCTATTTTAATAGATAATGCATTTATCTATTTTAACCACTAGATCTTACTGATAGAGATAATGAATAATCTTACCATGACCAGAAGGAGAGAAATACCATAAGAAGGTCATCTGACTCTGACTGATAAATTATTTTCTCCTACGACTGAGAAGTATACCTAAGATTATGGTATCAAGTACGATAGCAATAATACATAAAAATAGCAACAATACTGGGACAACAGCATGCACAAAATTTGATAATTCTTTCCTAAAAGTTATGTAAGAATTGTTTTTTAATTTAATACATTGCATTGCTAAATACATTATCTTATTACAAGGGCATTTTTTCGTAACCTATTTTTATAAGAGCATTTTTTCTGTAACGTGTCTCTATGACATAAACCAAATGGCAAAAGCAAAACATACACAAGGTGGCAGTAATTTGTTAATACTTGTATTATTTGGTATCAAATATTATTAAAATATTAATTAAACCTGTATAATTGGACACTGATAATATCTGTAATGCTATTTCTATTGGCTGAATAGTAGGTAGTACTTCTTTTAATACTAGATTACTGTTAACATGTAACTGTTTAATTAATGTGCTAAATAATATTGGGGATAGACTTTAAAGTATTATTTTACATATGCTTTTAATTTTGGCCTTGAAAATAATTTTTTCTGGAGTTAAAGAAAATATGTTCTATTTTTTTAATCATTTTTTTCTGAAGACAAGGTTCCTGAGATTATAGAACTTGAGAATGCTGGATTCTGTAATATTTGAAAATATAACTGTGTGATGGTGAGAGTTTTTGGTCAAGGCTTCAAAGAATCACCTTCAATTAAATGTGAAGTTACTAAACTGAAGGTATGTTAATTATAATGTCAAAAACAATTAAGTTCATGAGTTATTCAGGTTAATTTTCTTTAGTTTGGAGTATCAATTAGCAACATAATCTCAAAGGATGTCATATCCTCAGAGAGCTGAACAGGAAAACTGTTAAGTTGCTTAACCATAAAGCTTCTCCTGTTTTTTATCATTTTTATTGAGGCATTAGCTCACTATTTCAGTCTCAATAAAAAATTAAAATAATATCAAATGATATCAGCGTCTTTATTGAAATGTAAAAACACAAAGAATGGAGGTCATTTTAATCGAAGACACTTTGTTTAAATTACAGGATTTAGAGATATGAACAATTCCCCTTTTGCAAACCAAAAAGTTAGGAATAATTGTGCTCATCCTTTATATTTCCCTTAATATGGATTTCATATGGGAAAATTGCAAAAAAAAAAGTGTTTTTCTTTCTTGAAGCCACATAAGACAGACATGGTCACTCAGTTTTAATATTAGTGCATCAAATTATACTTTATTTTTGATGATATTTATATGATCTTCCTTTTATTTGTGGAATTTTAAGGAGCATTTTAAATTTAGAAAGTACTTATTATGTTGGGTAAGCTAGAAGCTTACAATAGTAAAACATAATTTAGCATTTTTTTTTACTTTTCTCTCAATTCATTCTGAGATTGAGAATTTAAGGAGGAAATAAGTTTTGTATGTGTCTTTGTCAAATAGTTATACGTAAGAGTTATGCTTATTGCAAGATTTTGAGTAGAGCCTTTCCAAATGAGCCATGAAATATTTTAACCTCAGTGAAATAATAGGACATGTAATAGAAAATGTAATATATATTATTTCATTCACTTTAGTGTTGCTCACGAAAGTTGTCATTATATTGTTCTTGGCAGAATAAACCACATGTTATCATCACATCATATCACATCACATCAAATGTGATCATCACACTCCAATTAAGTGATCTGATGAGAGAATTTTATAGGTTTTTATTCTCTTGGAAAGTACATTTTGTTCTTTCAGATATACTTTTTACTGTGATACTTCTCATACTACTTCCCTCCTCCAAATATCTGATAAAGAGTATACTGTGGAATTCTCTAACTCTATACAGAACTATAGAAAAATATATATATATATTCATTAACAAGAATCAAAATTACATACATTAACTATTTTCTTTCTCACACTGTTTAGAATGTTTATGTATTTTATTTGTAATACTGTTGGATTTCTTTTTATAGTATTTGTATTCCACTTTGAATTTTCTTCACACTCTGGTTGATTTTAGTTATATACTTATTTGGAAGGTATGTGATATATTATCATGGTTCTAATAGTTGATGCCATACAAAAGGTATACACTGCAGAGAAATGTCACTTTCTTCTCATCCCTGTGTTCCTCTCCCCATTGCTCCTTCTTTCCATCCTGTTCCCATCCATTTTCCAAAAGTATCCATTGTTTTTTTAGTTTATTCTTATTGTATTTCTTTTGCACAGAGGAGAATGTAAATTTCTTTTTTCCTATGAATGGTAGCATAATACAGATGTTCTTTTTTACTTTTGCAGTAGTCATTTTTAACAAGTTTTTGTCTAGAGCTCCATCCACCCAGTCATTTTCTTCATTCACCCTAAAAGCATCTAGGACTTTACAGAATCCAATTTTTAAGAACTGGATCACTTAAGTGATCCAGAATTAAGAATCCCGTCACTTACTGATAGGATTAAACTTAAGTTGCTATCCTAGAAACAAATGACCCTTCATGATCCAGCTATTGTCTGTTTTTCCAGGTGTGAACTCCTGTACTCTAGGAAAATCCCATGCTTTTTCCTGCATTACTGTTTTTTTCACATGGTATCCCCCTCCAGGCTTCCTAAATTGCACTCATTTATTTCTGCTCCCAGTATCCAAAAGGCAGTCTCCTTTTTCACTTTCAAGAGAAGTGCTGTTCCTTTTTTGAAGCCTTCCTTGACCACGCTAGTTAGACTTAGCGGCTTCTTTCTCTCATTACACCTTATTTGAATCTTGGTTATAACAATAAGAAAGTATTTTGTTTTTCTTTCCTCTGTGGTCTCTTTCTTTTAGAATATTCTCATTCCGTATGAAAGAAAGTGAGTGTTAGTCACTTAGTTGTGTCTGACTCTTTGTGACTCTATGGACTGTAGCCCACCAGGCTCCTTGGTCCATGGGATTTTCCAGGCAAGAATACTGGAGTAGGTTGCCATTCCCTTCCCCGGGGATTGAACCCAGGTCTCCTGCATTCAGGCAGACTCCTTACTGTCTGAGCCACTAGGGATTCCATTCAGATACTCACAAAATACTGTTGAATGGAAAAGAAAGAGAACCCTGTTTATTCTTCATTTGGAGTAGGCTTTCTAAACAGAAGAGTGGAAATAACCCCTGTATTCCTGGTCATTGCCTGGAGTCTTGTTTCAACACCCAAAACCAAAACAAGAGTCCATACATCCATCTAAGTGTCAATATCATGACTACCCTCTGATGATTGTTGTCATCCGCCTCTGCTGGAAGGGAACCACTGATTTATCTGCTAGGCCAGCCTGTACACAGTCCCTTAAACATGGAGATGTGTTACGGGGCTCACTCTTTCAGCAAGATAGCTTCTGCTAGCCATAGACTAGTATGTTCTTGCTTTTTTTTTCCTGCTGACCTGTAATATTGAAACATCAGTATACTCCTATTTCTGAGCCCTTAAAAACATTCCAAGGCATAAACTTTTTAAATATCTGAACCTAAATTTTAGTAATAAAATATATCCTTTTTCTGTGTTGTTATGTAGCCAGAATGTTATTCTTGCTTTACTTCTTTAGATACCAATGCAATTCAATACTGAAAAATAGTATTTAAAGTTTAAGTATGATATGACGTTGAGTTATTAAATGTGGTGAATTGGTTAGAATATATTTAGTTTTAAGTTACATAAATTGAACTAGCTTGAGCAAAATGGTATTATGAGGAAAATGCATTTTTCACAAAACCCCAATAGGAACCTGACTGCTGAATTCTCAGGAAAAAAAGAATTAAACTTGGGACTTAAACACCATGAAGACTCAGTTTGTCTGCATTTGTATGTGTGTGTGTATCTGTCATGGTCCTGCTTGTCTCTGTTTGTGAGCTTCATTTTTCCCTTTCACTAGGTATTACCTTTCTCCAAGAGTGATAAACATGGCCATCAACAGCTCCATAGCTTTTTATCTTGTAACTCAAGCCTCCAGGCTGGCTTAACATCCTCTATGGTACGAAGTTAAAACATCTGAAATAAGCATTGGCATAGCTTTGGTCCACCTATGGACCAGTCAGATGTAGTCAAGGGAGGTGGGTCATGTAAGAAAATGAGAAGCCCTTTGAAAACCATGTATATGGAGGCAGAAAGGGCGGTTTCAAGTAGAAGATGGGATCAAGAGAAGTGAAGGATTTTCTGGGTAGAAAACCAGTCTGCTATGTATCAACTACATAGTCAAAAATGTTTCTTCTTGCTACAAAAGTCATTACTTGGGATCCATTATTTATGGCTAATATTGGTAAGTTATTTGATTTGAACCCACAAGAAGTGTGTGAGTCATTAAAAGCAATTTATATCAAATTAGGATGCATATGTATTCTGAATAAAACTGTCAATGTCAGTTTTATTTCTTCATTATGCATTCCATTATACCAGGCATATATTTTAAAATTTATATTTTGGTTATATGCAACTCACTGGCAAAGCATTTCCATGATCTAACAGAGGTTAATTGATTTTTCATTACGCTTTCAGTTTAATAGCAGTAAATGGGTCCTTGAAGAGGCCCTCTACACATACACTGTTTTTCAAAACAGCAGGACTGTTGATTGTCAGTTGCCCGCTGATGTTCAGCAGTCTAGTACCATAGATATAATGAGTGATAAACCAATCATGAAGTGGCAAATAAAGGTAAAAAAGAAAAGACATCCTCATATTTATAAATAAAATGTTTATGTATTAAAATTTCATAATGAATTTATAATATTATACTTAGAACAAATTATCTGATTATAGAACTACATATATCTTGCAGGTATCTAACAATAGTTATAGGTTCAGTAATCCCAAAATAATGATCATATATGATGGAGCTTGTCAAGTTAGTGGTCTCTATGAAAAGGACTTGTGTACTAGATCAGATCAGATCAGTTGCTCAGTCATGTCTGACTCTTTGCGACCCCATGAATCGCAGCACGCCAGGCCTTCCTGTCCATCACCAACTCCCGGAGTTCACTCAGAATCACGTCCATCGAGTCTGTGATGCCATCCAGCCATCTCATCCTCTGTCGTCCCCTTCGCCTCCTGCCCCCAATCCCTCCCAGCATCAGAGTCTTTTCCAATGAGTCAACTCTTCGCACGACGTGGCCAAAGTACTGGAGTTTCAGCTTGAACATAATTCCTTCCAAAGAAATCCCAGGGCTGATCTCCTTCAGAATGGACTGGTTGGATCTCCTTGCAGTCCAAGGGACTCTCAAGAGTCTTCTCCAACACCACAGTTCAAAAGCATCAATTCTTTGGCGCTCAGCCTTCTTCACAGTCCAACTCTCACATCCATACATGACCACAGGAAAAACCATAGCCTTGACTAGACGAACCTTTGTTGGCAAAGTAATGTCTCTGCTTTTGAATATGCTATCTAGGTTGGTCATAACTTTCCTTCCAAGGAGTAAGTGTCTTTTCATTTCATGGCTGCAGTCACCATCTGCAGTGATTTTGGAGCCCAGAAAAATAAAGTCTGACACTGTTTCCACTGTTTCCCCATCTATTTCCCATGAAGCGGTGGGACCGGATGCCATGATCTTCGTTTTCTGCATGTTGAGCTTTAAGGCAATTTTTTCACTCTCCTCTTTCACTTTCATCAAGAGGCTTTTTAGTTCCTCTTCACTTTCTGCCATAAGGGTGGTGTCATCTGCATATCTGAGGTTATTGATATTTCTCCTGGCAATATTGATTCCAGTTTATGTTTCTTCCAGTCCAGCGTTCCTCATGATGTACTCTGCATATAAGTTAAATAAGCAGGGTGACAATATACAGCCTTGACGAACTCCTTTTCCTATTTGGAACCAGTCTGTTGTTCCATGTCCAGTTCTAACTGTTGCTTCCTGACCTGCATACAGATTTCTCAAGAGGCAGGTCAGGTGGTCTGGTATTCCCATCTCTTTCAGAATTTTCCACAGTTTATTGTGATCTACACAGTCAAAGGCTTTGGCATAGTCAATAAAGCAGAATTAGATGTTTTTCTGGAACTCTCTTGCTTTTTCTATGATCCAGCGGATGTTGGCAATTTGATCTCTGGTTCCTCTGCCATTTCTAAAACCAGCTTGAACATCAGGAATTTCACAGTTTGCATATTGTTGAAGCCTGGCTTGGAGAATTTTGAGCATTACTTTACTAGCGTGTGAGATGAGTGCAATTGTGCGGTAGTTTGAGCATTCTTTGGCATTGCCTTTCTTTGGGATTGGAATGAAAGCTGATCTTTTCCAGTCCTGTGGCCACGGCTGAGTTTTCCAAATTTGCTGGCATATGGAGTGCAGCACTTTCACAGCATCATCTTTCAGGATTTGGAATAGCTCAACTGGAATTCCATCACCTCCACTAGCTTTGTTCGTAGTGAGGCTTTCTAAGGCCCACTTGACTTCACATTCCAGGATGTCTGGCTCTAGGTCAGTGATCACGCCATCATGATTATCTGGGTCATAAAGATCTTTTTTGTACACTTCTTCTGTGTATTCTTGCCATCTCTTCTTAATATCTTCTGCTTCTGTTCGGTCCATACCATTTCTGTCCTTTAACGAGCTCATCTTTGCATGAAATGTTCCTTTGGTATCTCTGATTTTGTTGAAGAGATCCCTAGTCTTTTCCAGTCTGTTGTTTTCCTCTATTTCTTTGCACTGATCACTGAGGGACGCTTTCTTATCTCTCCTTGCTGTTCTTTGGAACTCTGCATTCAGATGTTTATATCTTTCCTTTTCTCCTTTGCTTTTTGCTACTCTTCTGTTCACAGCTATTTGTAAGGCCTCCCCAGACAGCCATTTTGCTTTGTTGCATTTCTTTTCTATAGGAATGGTCTTGATCCCTGTCTCTTGTACAATGTCACGAACCTCAGTCCATAGTTCATCAGGCACTCTATGTATCAGATCTAGGCCCTTAAATCTATTTCTCACTTCCACTGTATAATCATAAGGGATTTGATTTAGGTCATACCTGAATGGTCTAGTGGTTTCCCCTACTTTCTTCAATTTCAGTCTGAATTTGGCAATAAGGAGTTCATGGTCTGAGCCACAGTCAGCTCCTGGTCTTGTTTTTGCTGACTGTATAGAGC
>NW_011495039.1:322241-323309 GCF_000754665.1 Bison bison bison | reverse complement strand
TTCAGCTTCTTCAGCATTACTGGCTGGGGCATAGACTTGTATTACTGTGATATTGAATGGTTTGCCTTGGAAACAAACAGAGATCATTCTGTCGTTTTTGAGATTGCATCCAAGTACTGCATTTTGGACTCTTTTGTTGACCATGATGTCCACTCCATTTCTTCTAAGGGATTCCTGCCCACAGTGGTAGATATAATGGTCATATGAGTTAAATTCACCCATTCCAGTCCATTTCAGTTCGCTGATTCCTAGAATGTTGACATTCACTCTTGCCATCTCTTGTTTGACCACTTCCAATTTGCCTTGATTCATGGACCTAACATTCCAGGTTCCTATGAAATATTGCTCTTTACAGCATCCGACCTTGCTTCTATCACCAGTCACATCCACAGCTGGGTATTGTTTTTGCTTTGGCTCCATCCCTTCATTCTTTCCGGAGTTATTTCTCCACTGATCTCCAGTAGCATATTGGGTACCTACTGACCTGGGGAGTTTCTCTTTCAGTATCCTATCATTTTGCCTTTTCGTACTGTTCATGGGGTTCTCAAGGCAAGAATACTGAAGTGGTTTGCCATTCCCTTCTCCAGTGGACCACATTCTGTCAAATCTCTTCACCATGACCCGCCCGTCTTGGATTGCCCCACGGGCATGGTTTAGTTTCATTGAGTTAGACAAGGCTGTGGTCCTAGTGTGATTAGATTGACTAGTTTTCTGTGAGTATGGTTTCAGTGTGTTTGACCTCTGATGCCCTCTTGCAACACCTACTGTCTTATTTGGGTTTCTCTTATCTTGGGCGTGCGGTATCTCTTCACGGCTGCTCCGGCAAAGTGCAGCCATTGCTCCTTACCTTGGATGAGGGGTATCTCCTCACCGCTGCCCTTCCTGACCTTCAATGTGGGATAGCTCCTCTAGGCCCTCCTGCGCCCACGCAGCCGTGGCTCCAGGTCACTCCTCTCGTTGCGCCCCTGGTCTTGGGCGTGGGGGCGTGGGGTAGCTCCTCCCGTCTGCTGCCCCTGGCCTCGGGCTTAGGGGCGAGGGGTAGCTCCTCCCGGCCGCCGCCCCTGACCT
>NW_011495039.1:316658-321876 GCF_000754665.1 Bison bison bison | reverse complement strand
ACTCTCGGTCGCTGCCCCTGACCTCGGGGGTGGGGTAACTCCTCTTGGCTGCCGTCCTTTGGGCATGGGGTCCTCCCAGCTTCTGCCCCTGACCTCGGCGTGGCACGCCCGTCACAGCCGCCTGCGCTATGCTGCGCCCGTTGCAGCCGCCAGGTATGTAACTTTTCCATTATTTTCACATTTGCATCATAGCTTTTTCATTTCCTGTGCTGCTGGAATATTAATGTAAGTTTTCACTTTCATATCACAAATACTAATAGAGAAAAGCCTTCTTCAAGGTTATTCAAGATTAAATCAAAATTGTTCTTCTGTCTATAACTCCTGTTAAAATGGCTGAGTTTCTGCCTTAAAAATTTTGAAGTGACAGGTTTACTCCTGAAACATCAAAACAAGAGGTTCAGGTTGAATTTTCTTTCCTACATACATTTTAAAAGTAGTAATAGTGATTTTCCAATAAAATGCTGCCTTATGGTTACTTTATCTTCTTTGTGGCAAATGACATGCATTTAGACAGAATTTGTAAAATGTGAAGGTAACACTTTCAAAGGGAGTTTCCTGTGGCCGCTAAGCTCATTGAACCATGCAAATATCTACCATTTAAGGGATAACAGAACAGCACAGCCTGGGCTGAAACTTCTCACCCATATCCTTTTTAATCTATATCCAGTCCACTAGGCTTATCAACAGGTTTCTTTTCTATGTCAGTTGCTGATTTAAGTGATACCATGTGTGTAATATCACCTGGCTCTTCAGAACTAAGCATATAAAATAGTTTCCATGTATCTGTTGTTCGGTCACTAAGTCATGTCTGACTCTTTGTGCCCCCATAGACTGCAGCACGCCAGGCTTTCCTGTCCTTCACTATCTCCCAGAGTTTGCTCAAATTCATGTCCATTGAGTTGGTAATACTTTAACCATCTCATCCTCTGCCTCCCTTTCCTCAGATTTTTAAAATTTTCTTCTTGAGATTAACAATCAGATCACATCAATAAGAAATTTCTGTTTTTGAGAAGTTGTTTGATTTTCTTTCCCTCCAAATATTACATTTCCATATGTCCTGAAATAATTACTCTTCAAATGTTGTTATTCACAGTTGTTTTAACCTCTTGGGGCTATTTTGTTCTCATTTTTGTGCAGTGTTCCAAGTGATGTCAAGGAGATTTGGTAGAATGAGCAAGTTTATATATCCTGGACAAAATTTGATCTTCTTCCCAAGTTAAAAATGATTTCTACATTTATGATTACTTCTTTGCATGTCAGCATTTCTCTCCACTATTTGTGTAATAGCATCCATTATCAAGTATGGATGACTATGCCAGGGATCTAGTTTAGTCTTGCCATGTTCAAAGGACTAGTGGGCTCCTGGAGGAAGGGAGAATAACTATAAACCAATCTAATTCCTAGATATGCAGGGGAAAAGAGTCTGTTTTTATTTGTAAATAAAACACTTCCTGTGTGAGTTTAGCAGTAAAAAGAAAGAAAAGTGATGCTTTATTCCCATGTTATTTATAAATTTTCTTATTCCTTTCATATTGATCAGTTCCATTAACACATAGAGGAAATTATTTGTTTTCTAAGATGCATTTATGATCAGAATATACAAAAAAAAGTTTTCTAAAGTGAAAAAAATGTTTGCTAATCAATACAGACTTATAAATTGCATTTGTTGGAATCATCAACATATATGTTGCTTTCTTTTATGTATTGTGTATTTTTTTTCCTAAACACTAACTAGTTGTATCTTGATTGGTGTTTTCCTTTTTAAAAAATCTCCATTAGGAAAATGTTTGCATTATCAATGGACTCTGCTACATTGAAGGGGATAAAAATCCTACCAGCCCTTGTTCAATTTGTAGACCTAAAATTTCAAAATTTACATGGTCATTTTTAGAAAGTAAGTTATTCTTTTTAATCCAAATATTTAAAAACAATTTAAAATCATGGGTTACATAAATGTTTTTTTAAGATGAATACTGTGTAATTTAGGATTTTTCTTAATTGCATAATTTATTTTGCTGCAAGGAAATATAAGATGAAATGTTTTCATTATATATAATCTCTATGATTGAAGTACAATAGATATGGGATTTTTATTTTAATATGTAATAAAGAACACAAACCCAGTGCTATTATTCTGTGACATTCTGAGCATAATATTGGGTATGGATGATTTCTGGATGCTTTGTTCCACCTAAAAAAACTACCCAAATTATAGTCATGTACCATATAATTTCTTTACTTCTTTAAATATAGCCATGTATGATTCGATATAGGTGTTTCTCACATTCTCTTTTTTAATAAGGCCAGGCATCACAAAATACAACAAGATATAATTACTCCCTGGTCCCATGTAATTTTATCTAAGGAGTCATAAAGCCTTATATTTACATAGTGCTTTGTAATGTCACCATGTACGCTATTGAAAATGCAATTTTCATTATTGTGTTAGACCATATGAGTCATTGCTCAGGTGCAAGACTTGGGATATTATGGGAAGAGTAGAAATGTGGGGAAGAATTTAGTGCAAGAAATAAGAGAAACACAATGTAACTTCTGAATTGGTGTCTTTTTTTAATGGCTTTGTTATGACTGATTCATCATAAATTCACAGTGTTCAAAGATATAAGGGGCATTGAATTATCTGTTCCAAGACCCCCATATTGAAAGGTGGGGAAATTAAAATCAGTCAGTATTATAAGGACATACAGGGGCAAGTTCAGTTCAGTTCAGTCGCTCAGTCGTGTCTGACTCTTTGCGACCCATGAATCGCAGCACACCAGGCCTCCCTGTCCATCACCAACTGCCGGAGTTCACACTCAGACTCACGTCCATCGAGTCAGTGATGCCATCCAGCCATCTCATCCTCTGTCATCCCCTTCTCCTCCTGCCCCCAATCCCTCCCAGCATCAGAGTCTTTTCCAATAAGTCAACTCTTCGCATGAGGTGGCCAAAGTACTGGAGTTTCAGCTTCAGCAACATTCCTTTCAAAGAAATCCCAAGGCTGATCTTCAGAATGGACTGGTTGGATCTCCTTGCAGTCCAAGGGTCTTGCAGTCAGCTTCAGCAACATTCCTTTCAAAGAAATCCCAAGGCTGATCTTCAGAATGGACTGGTTGGATCTCCTTGCAGTCCAAGACTCTCAAGAGTCTTCTCCAACACCACAGTTCAAAAGCATCAATCCTTCGGCACTCAGCTTTCTTCATAGTCCAACTCTCACATCCATACATGACCACAGGAAAAACCATAGCCTTGACTAGACGAACCTTTGTTGGCAAAGTAATGTCTCTGCTTTTGAATATGCTATCTAGGTTGGTCATAACTTTCCTTCCAAGGAGTAAGTGTCTTTTAATTTCATGGATGCAGTCATCATTTGCAGTGATTTTGGAGCCCCAAAAAATAAAGTCAGCCACTGTTTCCCCATCTATTTGCCATGAAGTGATGGGACCAGATGCTATGATCTTAGTTTTCTGAATGTTGTGCTTTAAGCCAACTTTTTCACTCTCCTCTTTCACTTCCATCAAGAGGCTCTTTAGTTCTTCTTCCCTTTCTGCCATAAGAGTGGTGTCATATTCCTTTCTAAGGTTATTGATATTTCTCCTGGCAATCTTGATTCCAGCTTGTGCCTCATCCAGCCCAGTGTTTCTTATGATGTACCCTGCATATAATTCAAATAAGCAGGGTGACAATATACAGCCTTGACGTACTCCTTTACCTATTTGGAAACAGTATGTTGTTCCATGTCCAGTTCTAACTGTTGCTTCCTCACCTCTTCTTAATATCTTCTGCTTCTGTTTGGTCCATGCCATTTCTGTCCTTTATTGAGCCCATCTTTGCATGAAATGTTCCCTTGGTATCCCTAATTTTCTTTAAGAGATCCCTAGTCTTTCCCATTCTGTTGTTTTCCTCTATTTCTTTGCATTGATCGCTGAGGAAGGCTTTCTTATCTCTCTTTGCTATTCTTTGAAACTCTCCATTCAGATGCTTATATCTTTCCTTTTCTCCTTTGCTTTTCGCTTCTCTTCTTTTCACAGCTATTTGTAAGGCCTCCTCAGACAGCCATTTTGCTTTTTTGCATTTCTTTTCCATGGGGATGGTCTTGATCCCTGTCTCCTGTACAATGTCACGAACCTCTGTCCATAGTTTCTCAAGAGGCATGTCAGGTGGTCTGGTATTCCTATCTCTTTCAGAATTTTCTACAGTTTATTGTGATCCACACAGTCAAAGGCTTTGGTAGAGTCAATAAATCAGAAATAGATGTTTTTCTGGAACTGTCTTGCTTTTTTGATGATCCACCAGGATGTTGGCGATTTGATCTCTGGTTCCTCTGCCTTTTCTAAAACCAGCTTGAACATCAGGAAGTTCACAGTTCACATACTGATGTAGCCTGGCTTGGAGAATTTTGAGCATCACTTTACTAGCGTGTGAGATGAGTGCAATTGTGTGGTAGTTTGAGCATTCTTTGGCATTGCCTTTCTTTGGGATTGGAATGAAAACTGACCTTTTCCAGTCCTGTGGACACTGCTGAGTTTTCCAAATTTGCTGACATATTGAGTGCAGCACTTTCATAGCATCATCTTTCAGGATTTGAAATAACTCAACTGGAATTCCATCACCTCCACTAGCTTTGTTCATAGTGATGCTTCCTAAGGCCCAGTTGACTTCACATTCCAGGATGTCTGGCTCTAGGTCAGTGATCATGCCATCATGATTATCTGGGTCGTGAAGATCTTTTTTTGTACAGTTCTTCTGTGTATTTTTGCCACCTCTTCTTAATATCTTCTGCTTCTGTTTGGTCCATACCATTTCTGTCCTTTAACGAGCTCATCTTTGCATGAAATGTTGCCTTAGTATCTCTAATTTTCTTGTAGAGATCTCTAGTCTTTCCCATTCTGTTGTTTTCCTCTATTTCTTTGCATTGATCGCTGAGGAAGGCTTTCTTATCTCTCCTTGCTATTCTTTGGAACTCTCCATTCAGATGCTTATATCTTTCCTTTTCTCCTTTGCTTTTCGCTTCTCTTCTTTTCACAGCTATTTGTAAGGCCTCCTCAGACAGCCATTTTGCTTTTTTGCATTTCTTTTCCATGGGGATGGTCTTGATCCCTGTCTCCTGTATAATGTCATGAACCTCATTCCATAGTTCATCAGGCACTCTATCAGATCTAGGCCCTTAAATAGTCTTGTTTTTGCTAATTCTATAAAGCTTCTCCATTTTTGGCTG
>NW_011495039.1:315958-316558 GCF_000754665.1 Bison bison bison | reverse complement strand
AACATCAGACCTTGCTTCTATCACCAGTCACATCCACCACCTGGTGGCGTTTTTGCTTTGGCTCCATCCCTTCATTCTTTCTGGAGTTATTTCTCCACTGATCTCCAGTAGCATATTGGAGAAGCGCGCCGGCTGTGATGGACCCGGCAGAAGCGTGGCTGAGAAGAGCTACACCAAATCTGAGGTCAGGGGTGGCGGCCGAGAGGACCTATCCCAAGTCCGAGGTCAGGGGCGACAGCTGAGAGTGCCAGGCTGCGACGGCGCAGGAGGGGCCAAGAGGAGCTATCCCCAACCTGAGGCCAGGGGCGGCGGCCGAAAGGAGCAATCCCACATCCAAGGAGTGGTGGCTGCGTGGTCACAGGAGGGCAGAGAGGAGCTACTCCACGTTCAAGGTCAGGAGGGGCGACGGTGAGGAGATACCCCTCGTCCAAGGTAAGGAACAATGGCTGCGCTTTGCTGGAGCAGCTGTGAAGAGATACCCCACGTCCAAGGTAAGAGAAACCCAAGTAAGACGGTAGGTGTTGCAAGAGGGCATCAGAGGGCAGACACGCTGAAACCATAATCACAGAAAACTAGTCAATCTAATCACACAGACCACAG
>NW_011495039.1:315226-315858 GCF_000754665.1 Bison bison bison | reverse complement strand
ATCCCTGTCTCCTGTATAATGTCATGAACCTCATTCCATAGTTCATCAGGCACTCTATCTATCAGATCTAGGCCCTTAAATAGTCTTGTTTTTGCTAATTCTATAAAGCTTCTCCATTTTTGGCTGCAAAGAATATAATTGATCTGATTTTGGTGTTGACAATCTGGTGATGTCCATGTGTAGAGTCTTCTCTTGTGTTGTTGGAAGAGGGTGTTTGCTATGACCAGTGCATTTCCTTGGCAAAACTCTATTAGTCTTTGCCCTGCTTCATTCAGTATTCCAAGGCCAAATTTGCCTGTTACTCCAGGTTTCTTGACTTCCTACTTTTGCATTCCAGTCCCCTATAATGAAAAGGACATCTTTTTTGGGGTGTTAGTTCTAAAAGGTCTTGTAGGTCTTCATAGAACCATTCAACTTCAGCTTCTTTAGCATTACTGGTTGGGGCATAGACTTGGATTACTGTGATACTGAACAGAGATCAATCTGTCATTTTTGAGATTGCATCCTAATATTGCATTCCAGACTCTTTTGTGGACTATGATGGCTACTCCATTTCTTCTAAGGGATTCCTGCCTGCAGTAGTAGATATAATGGTCATCTGAGTTAAATTCACCCATTCCAGTCCATCTTAG
>NW_011495039.1:301942-315126 GCF_000754665.1 Bison bison bison | reverse complement strand
AAGGAGTGGTGGCTGCGTGGTCACAGGAGGGCAGAGAGGAGCTACTCCACGTTCAAGGTCAGGAGGGGCGACGGTGAGGAGATACCCCTCGTCCAAGGTAAGGAACAATGGCTGCACTTTGCTGGAGCAGCTGTGAAGAGATACCCCACGTCCAAGGTAAGAGAAACCCAAGTAAGACGGTAGGTGTTGCAAGAGGGCATCAGAGGGCAGACACACTGAAACCATAATCACAGAAAACTAGTCAATCTAATCACACAGACCACAGCCTTGTCTAACTCAGTGAAACTAAGCCATGCCCGTGGGGCCACCGAAGATGGGCGGGTCATGGTGGAGAGGTCTGACAGAATGTGGTCCACTGGAGAAGGGAATGGCAAACCACTTCAGTATTCTTGCCTTGAGAACCCCATGAACAGTATGAAACAATATGAAAAGGCAAAATGATAGGATACTGAAAGAGGAACTCTCTAGGTTGGTAGGTGCCTAATATGCTACTGAGATCAGTGTATAATCATAAGGGATTTGATTTAGGTCATACTTGAATGTTCTAGTGGTTTTCTCCACTTTCTTTAACTTCAGTTTGAATTTGGCAATAAGGAGTTGATGATCTGAGCCACAGTCAGCTCCCAGCCTTGTTTTTGCTGACTGTACAGAGCTTCTCCATCTTTGGCTGCAAAGAATATAATCGATCTGATTTTGGTGTTGACCATCTGGTGATGTCCATGTGTAGAGTCTTCTCTTGTGTTGTTGGAAGAGGGTGTTTGCTATGACCAGTGCGTTCTCTTGGCATAACTCTGTTAGCCTTTGCCTTGCTTCATTCTGTACTCCAAGATGCTTGTTAACACAAACTTGATCTTTTATTGTTGGTTGTTGTTTACTTAGTTTGTGGTAGACACAAAAATCAATAACTATAAAAGTAAATAAATTGCAGTTCTTAAAGTTCCTAAGTAGTGTAGGAAAGAGACACATACGTGTGAAGAACAAAGTTCATGGAAAGAATACAGGTGGTTGACATTGATTGGGTGAGTGTGACCATAGGAACATCTGTTAGCTCTGCTGCCATAACAGAATACCACAGACCGGGTGACTTAAACAGCAGAAATTTGTTTTCTTACAATTCTGGAAACTAGAAGCTTGTGATGAAGTTGCCAGCAGGGTTGGTTTCTGGCTTCTCTCCAAGTCCTATAGGATTCATGCCTTATGACCTCATTCAACTTTATTCACCTCCTTAAAAGTATCTCCAAATACAGCCACATTCAGGTTTAGGGCTTCCACAAATGAATTCTGGGGAACACAATTCAGTCCCTTAGAGAAGCATCTGCTGAAGAGGTGATGTGTAAGCTAGTTCTCTGATCTAATTTGCAAGGAGTTCAATGCACATGACATTTTTATATGTTCTTATTCACAGTGCTTTGGTTTCATAAGTTTAACCCTGATCTGTTTTTCGTGTATACATTTATAGTTGAAACACGCTTTTTAAATGAATTTATTGCACATACTGTGGTTCTCACAAGGTCTGACAACAGTGTAACTAAGGAAAAGGATGGTATATATGCCAGAGACGGAGGAATGTTAAGCCAACGAATGGAAATGCCTTTATTAGGTAATTATTTTAGTTAAACTCTAATGACAAGTATTATCTCTCATTTGTTTTTCAGAAGATTCCCATATTTACCCCTCAGGAATTTTTATTTTCAAAAAGTTCTAAGATTATATAATGCATTTTACAGATTATCCTTTTTCTTGCTAATCTTTTGAATTTTCTGGTTTATATTCTAGATAAATGAGTCATGTTGTGTTAGGAACAAATTGCATAATTATTTAAGGTGATTTTAGAGAAACTTAGGGTTGGAAGTGATCATTCCAAACTTATATTCTATAAATTCCTGGTCATTCATCATCTACTCAAACCCTACTCAAATGTGAAACTCACTGTTTCATAGGACCTTTTCTTCTTCACAGTGCTTTCTTTATAACTCTTGTTTTATTCAGTAACACTCTATTATTCTTGCATGTTTCTAATTACTTTTCTTTATGCCTTTGCATACTATGATGTCAGCTGTTTATCTTCCAAGATATTGCATTTGTTCATTTTGCAAGGTATTGTTGATTATTGCAATATAGGAAATGTATCCTAATTTTAAAGTTATTCATGCACCCAGTTGCCTTATTTAACGCTATTTACACTCTTCTATGGTTTATTCTTGTCTTGATTTTGTCGGTAAAACATATTTTTGCAAATGGTGAGTTTGTCTCTATTTACTTTTTTATAGTAACTAGGATTTAGTCTAACTTTATGATGTACCGACACTAAGCAAATATTTTTAATACATTATTTCATCTGATCCTCATAATAGCTATATATAGTAACTCATTTCCATTTTACAAATGAGTAAACAGAGGCAGGAGAAGGCAATGGCACCCCACTCCAGTACTCTTGCCTGGAAAACCCCATGGACGGAGGAGCCTGGTGGGCTGCAGTCCATGGGGTCGCTAAGAGTCTGACAAAACTGAGGGACTTCACTTTCACTTCTCACTTTCATGCATTGGAGAAGGAAATGGCAACCCACTCCAGTGTTCTTGCCTGGAGATTCCCAAGGACGAGGGAGCTTGGTGGGCTGCCGTCTATGGGGTCACACAGAGTCGGACACGACTGAGGCGACTTAGCAGCAGCAGCAAACAGAGGCACTGATGGGTTAAGCAATATGTTTACAGAGTTCTTAAATTACAGAGGCAAAACTTGAACTTGAGCAATCTAACAGCCCTCTTCCAGCTCTCAAATTTATGTTCTGATTGTAGCGGCTGGGACCTCCGGTGCAAAGTGTGCAGGAATGTTTCTTAATAGTTTTGTTTCTTAATGGTTTTAGTGGGAATTCTTCCATGTTTTGCCCCTAAGTATGATATCACTACAGGTTTCTGCTGGAATTTTCCTTTTATTGGTTGCTTTCTCAGAATTCTCTGGTTTTAAGTCAGGAGTGGGTTTTACATTTTATCAAATGCTTTTTATCATCACTATGTGCTATAACTTCTGTCCCCTGGATTAACTTTTTCAGAATGTTTTCATAATTTTCTTTTTTATTTATTTAGTTTTGGCTGTGCTGGGTCTTTGTTGCTGTGAGGGCTTTTCTCTAGTTGTAGAGAGTAGAGGCTCCTCTCTAGTTACGGTGCCCAGGCTTCTCTTGATTGCAATGTCTTCTCTTGATTCAGAGCACAGTCTCTAGGGCAATCAGGTTTCAGTAGTTGTGGTGTGTGGACTCAGTAGTTGTGGTTTGTGGGTTTTAGAGCATAGGCTCAATATTTGTGGTGTACAGGCTTAGCTGCTCCATGGCATGTGGGATCTTCCAGGAACAGGGATTGAACCCATGTTTCCTGCATTGGCAGGCTGATTATCACTGAGCCACCAGGGAAGCCCTTTCAGACTTTTTTTTTTTTTTTTTAACAAAAATGGATGTATCAAATTACTTTTTAACATATTAATTTTTTCACTTATATCTTAATAAATTATGTTAGTTGAGATACAAGTCTATTTCATCCTGATGTGATAATATATAACTACACAGCTGCACTTGATTTATCTTAAATAAAATAGTAGTATTTCATTTTAAATTTGTGTATTTTCAAAAATAATGCTGACTATAAGATTATGCCACTCTGATAAAATGTTGATGTTTCATCTCTTTGTGCATGTTCCAAAAGTTTTGCAAAATAGTCTTTCCTTGAAATTTGGTAAAATTTTTTTTCCATTAGATCAGCTGTCCTGACATCATTTTAGGAGGTTATTTTAGATTGTTTTTCTATTTCTTTCAATGTAGTTTTTCTGTCATCTACTCTATCTTCTTCAGTTCATTTATATTTTGCAAAAACTCATCGAGATTTCAAATTGTTAGTTTAAAATTATATGTATTATTATATACTTTAAAATTATTTTCATGTATGTATCTTTTCTGTTTTCTTATCTACAGAGTTGTTTAGTTTTATCTTTCCATTGTTTGTTTTTGGATAAAACTTGCCAAAATCATCAAATTATTTTTTTTAAATAATCATTGAAATTTGCTTTTCTGTTGTTTATCTGTTTATAACTTTTCTTTGACTTTTTGTTGTTTTGTAAGAGTTTATTCTGGCCACTGATCCTTTACATAATGTGTACTTGAAAGTGTCTTTTCTATCTCTATGGCCTGCCTTATCTATATTGTCTTTTTATGCAGAAATATTAAAACTTTAAACAAATACTTCTATACTGTTTTATATTCTGTGTTATCTTGTGTATCTAAATATATTACAGGTTCTCAGAGGGCAAGAATCATGTGTTGACTTTTTAATGCTGTAAGACTCCTAGAATAGCATTTATACATGTAATAGATTTAAACAAAAAGTTTTTAATTGAAATATGCATGCATGCGAAGTCGCTTCAGTCGTGTCAGACTCTGTGCGAATGGACAGCAGCCCCCAGGCTCCTCTGTCCACAGGATTCTCTAGGCAAGAATACTGGAGTAGGTTGCCATTTCCTTCTCCAAAATAAAAGGATGAGCAGTATCTTATTAAAGATGGTATTCTTATACAAATCAAGTCCCCAAATGTGTTTCACACCAGTGTCCTGAATACTGCGGGAATAAAAGAAAGACCTCACATCTAGATGAAAACAAATGATCTGGAATTGGTTGCTAATATGTTACCAAACAGAAACTAGTTACCTCATTAGAATGATTCTCTAACAAGAGAACCAAAGGCAGAGAAAATATGCTAACATTGCAAAGAATCCTGAATTTAGGTTATATATGAGGATGAATGCCTTGAATGAGAAGGTTGCTTAATTTGGGATTAGATATTGAAGTATAATTGCTTTACAGAATTTTGTGGTTTTCTGTCATACATCAATAAGAATCAGCCATAAGTATGCCCATATCCCTTCCCTCCTGGACCTCCCTCCCATCTCCCTCCCTATCTCACTCTTCAGCCTGTCACAGAGTCCCTGGTTCAGTTCCCTGAGTCATACATAAAATTCCCATTGGCTATCTATTTTACATATGGTATTGTAAATTTCTATGTTACTCTCTCCATACATCTCCCCTTCTCCCTCCTCTCCTCCCACCATGTCCATAGGTCTGTTCTCTATGTCTGTTTATCCATTGCTTCCCTGAAAATAAATTTATCAGTGCCATTTCTTCAGATTCCATATAAATGTGTCAGTATAAGATATTTATATTTCTTTTTCTGACTTACTTCACTCTGTATAATAGGCACTAGTTTTGTCCACCTCATTAGAACAGATTCAAATGCATTCCTTTTTAATAAACTGTGGAAAATTCTGAAAGAGATGGGAATACCAGACCATCGGACCTGCCTCTTGAGAAATCTGTATGCAAGTCAGGAAGCAACAGTTAGAACTGGACATGGAACAACGGACTGGTTCCAAATAGGAAAAGGAGTACATCCAGGCTGTATATTGTCACCCTGCTTATTTAACTTATATGCAGAGTACATCATGAGAAACGCTGGACTGGAAGAAGCACAAGCTGGAATCAAGATTGCCGGGAGAAATATCAATAACCTCAGACATGCAGACGACACCACCCTTATGGCAAAAGTGGAGAGGAACTCAAAAGCCTCTTGATGAAAGTGAAAGAGGAGAGTGAAAAAGTTGGCTCAAAGCTCAACATTCAGAAAACGAAGATCATGGCATCCAGTCCCATCACTTCATGGGAAATAGATGGGGAAACAGTGGAAACAGTGTCAGACTTTTTGGGCTCCAAAATCACTGCAGATGGTGACTGCATCCATGAAACTAAAAGACACTTACTCCTTGGAAGGAAAGTTATGACCAACCTAGATAGCATATTCAAAAGCAGAGACATTACTTTGCCAACAAAGGTCCGTCTAGTCAAGGCTATGGTTTTTCCAGTGGTCATGTATGGATGTGAGAGTTGGACTGTGAAGAAGGCTGAGCACTGAAGAATTGATGCTTTTGCACTGTGGTGTTGGAGAAGATTCTTGAGAGTCCCTTGGACTGCAAGGAGATCCAACCAGTCCATTCTGAAGGAGATCAGCCCTGGGATTTCTTTGGAAGGAATGATGCTAAAGCTGAAACTCCAGTACTTTGGCCACCTCATGAGAAGGGTTGACTCATTAGAAACGACTCTGATGCTGGGAGGTATTGGGGGCAGGAGGAGAAGGGGACGACAAAGGATGAGATGGCTGGATGGCATCACTGACTCGATGGACGTGAGTCTGAGTGAACTCCGGGAGTTGGTGATGGACAGGGAGGCCTGGTGTGCTGCGATTCATGGGGTCACAAAGAGTCGGACACGACTGAGCGACTGAACTGAACTGAGGTGCTATCTCATTGTAATTTTGATTTGCATTTCTCTAATAATGAGTGATGTACATGTAATAGACTTTAAATGAAGGAATGAAATACCTAATGTTAAATACTACAGAAAGTGTTAGTCACTCAGTCGTGTCCAACCCTTTGCACCTCCATGGACTGTACCAGGCCAGGCTTCTCTGTCCGTAGAATTCTCCAGGCAAAAATACTGGTGTGGGTAGCCATTCTGTTCTCCAGGGGATCTTCCCCACCCAGGGATCAAACCCAGGTCTCCTGCAGTGCAGGCAGATTCCTTACCGTCTGAGCCACCAGAGAAGCCCTCTGTAGGTAGAGCAGAACATTAATAAATATTATGCTAACTGTGACTAACATCTTTTTCTTTTTTGGTTGTTAAATTTGCATCAACTGTCAACAGAACATTCACTACTTGGTGCGAGCTCAATCCACAGTCCTGCAACTACGAAAATGTTCTTGGCTGCAACCAACTACCTCTCACACTTCTCGTTAAAATCAATTACAACTCAAATTAATCATTCAAAGAAGGCTATTTCCCATCAGATATCAGATTTGAATATGTGGCTCATACCCCTAGTGCAAACCTCTTCCTGGAGGAGTTGGCAGTTCCTACAAACAACCATAGTTCTTTAAGCATTCACCTGAACAGTTCTCATGGTGAAGTAGTACCCAGAGTCTCATCCAAACAGAGGCAGGAGAGTATAATTCTCAAACTAACAGGTCTGCCCAAGGTTATACACAGTATAAAAGGATGGGTTTACATCATCACTTATTACAGCCATCACTGTTTTGCCAGAAAAGCCTGGATTGACCAAAAGATCAAGTTGGGCTGAATCCCCTTGCTTTCTTGGTGTTTCCTGTGTGCCAACCACAGATGGTCACTTCCAGCGTGGACGCTGCCCCTTTGGATATTACAGAGATGGTAGCAATTGCAGAGGTAGTGTGACAACTCTTCAAATGTCACAAAGAAAACTATCTAGCTCACTGTTAAGTGCTTAAGAAGATACACCTTTCTATATATTACATTTTGTTTACTCCATTTAGTTCACTAACTTCTACTCATTTTATTTATTATTTGGGTATATTCTCTTCACATTTCAAAAAAATTAACACAAGTGTTGCTCAAATTTTTAATAATGTTGATACTAAAAAACATTATAACTATATAACACACTACAAATATATGAATTAAGTACCTACTTGTTCTAGGGCCTTTGGAAATATTTCGTTTCTATTATGTCATATAATCCACAAGGACTCCATGTACTAGGTATTATTTTTCCCGTTATACAGAAAAGAAAGCACAACCGTACAGGGCCAACCGACACTCCTGGTAGCAAGCAGCTAGGTATAAAATAACAGCATGAATAACACTGTGGTCTGGGTTCTTTTCAGCTCACAGAGGGTATTTAGCCTTTAAATGACTAATCCTGCATTATTTGTATAAATTAAGTTTCTCTGTAATTCCTCCAGCTCTTAACAATAAAACAAGTTAGGCATCACTTTAATTTTGAAAGGATTGTTTACTTCTTTTCACAATCATCAGCATAGTTTTCTTTGATACAAATAAAACTTCTGGCTTAGAAGTTACATTTTAATGTTCATATTATTTTCTTTTGTGTGTGTGTGTGTTTTGATTTGTTTGAGACCAGCTTAAGAAACAGAGCTGTTAGGGTGTTCCTTTGTTCTGAGTTACCTTGAGGAACTTCATTGTTTTTTTTTTTTTTTTTCTGTAGGAATAATGATAATAACCTTTAATTCTTACATGTTTATAACATAAAACTCCTTTTTATTAGCAAGTAAAACAACCTCAATCATTTCAGTTACTTCAAAAAGTGTTAAATGCCTAATAGAGTATATTGGGTTGTCAGAGAAGCTTAAGAAATAAGAACATATAAGCTTACGATGTGTTGCTGGCATTTTGCTCTTTGACATTCTGATTCTCCCTGCCATTCACCAGCATTTAGCTAATTAGTATCTGACACTAAACTGCTCTCTGAAAGACTGTAATCCCTTTTATGGTTAGCAGCCACCATGTCCAACAGCAGATTTTCTATGGGACTAATTTCCTCATATGGTATGTTTTTCTTACCCTATTAATCATTTACCTCAGTCATCCTGGTAGTAAAACAAATATAAGGGGAAAAATAATTTTGTGAATGTTTGCAGTCATTATTGTTTAATAGCAATTTCAAATTTTCCAATTTCAGAGAATTTTACTTTTATTACAGAATTAAGTCTACAGGCAATGTGTATACACTGTATCTACAATTCAGCCTTTTTGCCTTGATTTTTCCAGCCATTTGTAAACATCCTTGGGGAAGAAACAGAGAGTGTGTTGCCACAAACATATGCAAATGCAAACCTGGTTACACCAGTTCTGACTGCCAAACTGATTAAGTATAGCTTTTATTAGTTTGCATAATGAATTTAATTGATAATTAATATTTCTAAGCCATGAGCTTTATTTTTTACAGCTGTATGTCATCCTGACTGCAAAAACCATGGAAAATGTATTAAGCCTAACATTTGTGAATGTTCCCCAGGACATGGAGCAATCTGTGATGAAGATGATAATTCAAATTAAAAATCAAATAATAAAATCAAAATAATGCAATCTTTTAAAAGTGTTTTAAAGGTAATTCAGTTTTACTGTGTACATATTAATATGTACACAGTATATGTTAATATGTACATATTAATATGTATTAATGCTGGTGAGGGAGTCTAAGTTTTGTTAATGTTTATTAAAAATAATTTATTGAAGATTTAAAAAATTTAAATTTGCCAAATCAGAGGACCAAAAAACAATACCTCATATATCTTTGGTAAAAGTATCTGCAGAAATTTTTTTTTGATATTTAGTTATATGGAACCATATCCCTATAAATATTTTAGCTTCAAACAAAGGATATCTGCCTATTGAATAATTTCGCAAACATGGGTCCAAGGAACTGCTATTACCAAATAATTAGAAGATATCAGGTAGCAAAAAGAAACCTAAAAAATCATTTTTAAAAACATGTTTATAGCCATATAATTTCATTGCCTTGGTTGAAATCTTAAATGGAGAGTTTAGGAAATGGCATTCCTAAAATGGATAATACTTTAAAGAAAAAAAGTTGTTAAATTTTTAAGTAATATTTTTAAAGAATACATATTAGTGAGTTGTACATATATAATTATTAATAAACTGAGAGCCTATTGTGTTTTCATGGCAAGGCAAGGCACAAATTAACAAATTACAGTAAACACAGAATGAACTAACAGAAACAGTATGAATAGCATATGAAAATAATTATAGAAATATAGAAGTGTTCTCTTTGTAGGGCAAGAATGTGTAACTCCAAGTCTCACTTTTCAGAAGAAACCTTAGATTGTGTATTTCCATCCAGTTAACCAAAAGTTTTATAAACCAAAACATGCTGATGATTTATAGGTGTCTACAGAGTGTGACCTCATAGTCAATCCCACAGAACTAGATTTCATGCTAAAATAGAACTAAGTTTACTATAAATTGCTCATAGCAGAAGGTTTTATTGTGCTTGTGCTTCATAAACATAAACTGACTTTCCAAATTAGGAGCTGATTTAACACAATCTGTGTCTGCAGAAGGCTGGAGACCACCTTGTCAACATGGTGGCACCTACTTAGCTGGAAACCGCCGCTTTTGCCCGTATGGTTTTGTAGGAATAAGGTGTGAAACAAGTAAGCAAAGCTCTCTTGCAGTCTAGTATAATGAAATTGCTCCTTGAAGAGTTGATTGCTCTAATGTTAACTGAGATAAACCCAAACCCTATGCAAAATATATGCCTTCATGATTTGCTATGATGATTACCATTCTGCATACCACTGAGAGCACTGGGTGCCAGTAGTAAGTAAGATAAAGAAGCTTGTTCTTAGAAACAACTCTTTTCTGGACTCTGTCCATGACCATTACTTTGAGATAATAAGAATTCTAATTTGTTGTGTGTGCACAGTTGCTCAGACACGTCCAACTCTCTGCGACCCCATGATCTGTAGCCCATCTGGCTCCTCTGTCTGTGGGATTCTCCAGGCAAGAATACTGGAGTAGGTTTCCATTTCCTTCTCCAGGGGATCTTCGCAGCCCACGGATTGAACACGTCTCTTGCATCTCCTGCATTGGTGGTTGGGTTCTTTAGCACTTGTGCCACCTGGGAAGCCCCTCTAATATGTTGGCTTATATACAAATTTACCTCATTTAATCTATGTCTATGATTGCTTTCATTAGTAACAGTTTTCACAAATAGTCAACTCTTGCTTACTATTCATCTCAGTGATTTTCTACTTTCCCCATCTGTATTAACAGCAAACAATAAAGGTAACTGAATACGAAAACTGCGAACTATTTAAAGCCCCCCCCAAAAATGTTTTTTATCTTTCTCTTTAATCTTATTCATTAGACTGTGGTCGGCAGTTATGAGCAACTAAGTCATAGCCTTTTCATACTGTTCATGGGGTTCTCGATTCATGGGGTCGCAAAGAGTTGGACACGACTGAGCTACTGAACTGAACTGAAGTCATAGCCAGTAATATGACCAGTACTGAATCTAACTTACCTTTCTTTTAATTTATCCTATGATCTTAGTTGTCTGTAACAGGCACTGTGAAAATGGAAGCAAATGTCTTAAACCAGATGTCTGTGAGTGTAAGCCTGGCTGTAGCACAGCCAGGTAAAATCAGAAATATTTTCAATAAATATGTCAGTTGAAAGAAATTCAAGGTGCATCAGTGGTTTAAGGTGCATCAATGGCTTAAGGATAAGGACTTGCAAAACATAAAACTAATCAGATGAGATTGGTATAGAGTTTTTATTTCAGATAGATTTTTAAAACCCTGTCTCTCATATTCATTCATTATCTTTGTATACAACCATAGAATGTATTCCAGCTTTAATCTTATCCAACCCAACCAATACTTTCTTTTTTGGCTTTTATTTTTCCCTCATACTCTGCCTTATGGTGGAGAGAAACATATTTGTGTTGCATATTCAGGTCTCTTTGAAGATTTTTTTAAAATCACAATGCAGACATTCTGTTTCATTAAATATTCAAGCACTTCTGAGTTAACTGGACATCATAATGTTATTCTATTTATTACAGTATCAGGCTTAATTCCTTGGCAGTGGTGTTTGCCATTATCTGTTTAATCCATTGTGATCTAAGGACTTTTCTCAACATAAATTTAATTCAGTGTTTATAGCTTGACAACTATGTGTGAAGCATGATGCAAAGGGAAATAAAGATCAATTTGATTTTTTCCCATTACAAGTAGCATATCATTAGTGAAGGAGATACAGATTATAATTATAAAAAGCACTATGTTACAAGTTGGGTAACAAGTGACATAATAAATGTTTACCTTTCTGGAAGCAGAGGAAAGAGAAATTCATTCTGACAGGTGCAGTTAGGAATAAAATTGTAAACTTTGGAGAACTGGCAAAATCGGGATTAAAAATGGAATTTGGGGTGACTTTCAAAGTGGAACAAAGGGAAAGAAGCAAAAACAAAGTGTGTTTTTGAGTGTGCTAGGACTTGAGTGCAGTGTTCCTATTTGAATTGGGAAGATGACTTAAAATCATGACTGAATGTATTTGAGCAGATTACAGACTATCCTGTTTGTGTTGCTGAATTGCTTTCTCTTAACTTCCAATTGTTTTACCAACAATGCTTACCAAGGGCATTCTGAATTCTAATAACCGCCTCTACATTCTTAGCTTGGTAATAACTTAATGAACAAACTTTCAAAGCTATTATCTGGTTATTCCTCTCCTCTTATTTTGGAAAAGTCTAATTAATTATAGGTTATGGGTTTAAATGGCAGTAAAAATAAAATATTTCATTATGCACCATTCTGTACTTCAGGGCAGCTTCCATTTTTAAATAACAAAACTTTTATGGTCCTTCTCCCTCCTACTGTTTACCAGCTTTGTGTGACCCCGTTTGCCTCAATGGTGGTTCCTGTAATAAACCAAACACTTTCAGTTCAGTTCAGTTCAGTTCAGTCGCTCAGTCGTGTCCGCCTCTTTGGGACCCCATGAATTGCAGCACGCTAGGCCTCCCTGTCCATCACCAACTTCTGTCCAAATGGATTCTTTGGTACACAGTGTCAGAGTGGTAATTATTCTTTCTTTATAAATAAAAAGGCAAAGGATCAGCTGTTATCCTTATGGGAATTCCCTTGTGTGTTATTTGTTGTTTTTCCCTTGCTGCTTTTAATATTTGTTCTTTGTGTTTGATCTTTGTTAATTTGATTAATATGTGTCTTGGGGTGTTTCTCCTTGGGTTTATCCTGTTTGGGACTCTCTGGGTTTCTTGGACTTGGGTGATTATTTCCTTCCCCATTTTAGGGAAGTTTTCAACTATTATCTCCTCAAGTATTTTCTCATGGTCTTTCTTTTTGTCTTCTTCTTCTGGAACCCCTATGATTCGAATGTTGTGGCGTTTAATATTGTCCTGGAGGTCTCTGAGATTGTCCTCATTTCTTTTAATTCGTTTTTCTTTTATCCTCTCTGATTCATTTATTTCTACCATTCTATCTTCTAATTCACTAATCCTATCTTCTGCTTCTGTTATTCTACTATTTGTTGCCTCCAGAGTGTTTTTAATTTCATTTATTGCATTATTCATTATATATTGACTCTTTTTTATTTCTTCTAGGTCCTTGTTAAAAGGAGATCTTTCAATAGAAACTCTTCAAGCCAGGAGGGAATGGCAAGACATACTTAAAATGATGAAAGAAAATAACCTACAGCCCAGATTATTGTAGCCAGCAAGGATCTCATTCAAGTATGAAGGAGAAATCAAAAGCTTTTCAGACAAGCAAAAGC
>NW_011495039.1:298587-301305 GCF_000754665.1 Bison bison bison | reverse complement strand
AAAGTGCTGAAAAATTAAAGCTGTCAATTCTGTAATAGATATTCATTGAAAGTATCTTTTGAAATGGGGGTGAAAACACCTTCAGAGAAATGAAAGCTAAGGAAGCATGCACGAGCTATAAAAAATGATAAAGTCCTTTATGAATGATGATAATATCAAAACAAAACTTGGAAATACAGGAAGGAGTAAAGAGCACTACGAACAGTCAATACATGGATAAACATTAGAAACTATTCTCTTTTCTTAATTTCTTCATGGTAAACTATCAACATTATATTGTGAAATTTTTCAGAAAAAAATAAATAAATAAATAAGCAGGGTGACAAAAAAAATAAAATAAAAAAACTGGTTCAAAACAAAACAAACAAACAAAGGCAAAGGAAAAGTTAGACACAAACAGAGCTCTGAGTAAACAAACATAAGACAATTTTCAAAGGGGAAGATGTTATTTATTTACTCTATTTCTTGTGACATTGCAGTTTTGGTCACCAAATTACCAATTCACAGAAATATATGAGTTATTGTGTAAAATGTTTACTTATTCAACTTATGTTAGGCTCACAGCCTTGGTGCATTTGTAGGACCAAGGTGTGAAACAAATAAGCCAAGCTCTCTTGCAGTCTTTCATGTGCAATGGTGTCATTTTTGTTGCCTTCTCTGCAAAAATGTTTTATTTACAGTCAATCTAATGTCTACTACTAATTTTATCTCATGATCTCTCTTGACTTTAGTTTCATTAAACACTTATGAAGAGCCAGCTACACACAGCAGTGTGCCCAGTAATATGAGACATAAAGATGTACCGTTTACCCCATTTACGGCCTATGACTTTAACACTTTCACTCATTGAGTTAATGCTATAAGCTGTTTTTGGTTTTTTTTTCAGAATAATGGGCATGACCTGAAGTTAAGCACACAGGCATGAAATAATGTCAATAAATTAAGTTTTAAATCTGTTTTCTGCATCTTAGTAGTTTTGAGCCTATATGAATATAGACTGGATTTTTAGTATACGATGTGATAATTTAACTTCTAAAATACATACTTTCTTTGTCATGTTACAGTTTGACTTCAATCCTGTTTTGTTTTGTTTTTTCACTTAGAGGTAGGTTAGGATTCTAAGATTGACACTGAGATGGAGAAGAAACCATCACTCTAATACTAGATATATTAAGCATTCAAAATGAGTTTTTCTAATTCAGATTTCTGTTAAGAAGCTAGGGTATGAACATGGAATGCAAAGACCAGGTTAAGGCAGATCTTGAAAATTAGGAGATTATTACTAAATGCATGTTTAAGAGTTTTAGGTAGAATTTTGAGTGGAGAATGTGAGAAAGGAAATAAAAAGCTATGCTTCTAATGCTATTTGCAATAGGTGTAAGATTTACTAAGAAAATTTATCCTCTAAAATGTATAAGCTGACTATATAACTAAGCAGGGACTCTCTAAATTACTAAATTGAACTAAAAATTGTCTAATGAACATGTCATGTTAAAATTTTTGGAGTTATCAGTCTTTATAACCTCCTAGTGGCATGGATATGACAAATTTATAGTTTCCAGGCCTTTACTTTCAAGTTTGAGCTAGACAGTTGCTGTCAAGTGTGAATGAGACTACAGTAGACCATATACAAGTACAGTCAGCACTTGGCATTAAGTAATGGTATTATTGTTATGATACGTTATAGAAAGTGCAGGAAAAAATATGGTCTTTATTTTTATTAAGTCACATCCCTTCTGAGCCCAAATAGAGGGAAGGGAAGATGGTATACATATTGAAAGCCCTGAATAAATTAGGCAGAATATGGTTAAAATAAGTATAAGGAGCATATACTGTGTATTCTATAGCATTTCAAAAGAGGGAGAGAGACACTGAGCTGAAAACAACACGAAAGGTTAACTATTAATAAGCAAGACTTAAAATGTGAGGCTGTGTGTGTGTTAGTTGCTCAGTTGTGTCCAATTCTTGGGACCCCATAGACTGTAGCCTGCCAGGCTCCATGGGATTCTCCAGGCAAGAATATTGGAGTGGGTTGCCATTTCCTTCTCCAGGGGATCTTCCCGACTCAGGAATCAAACCCAGGTCTCTGGCATTGCAGGCAGACTGAGCTATGAGGGAAGCCCAAAACATGAGGCTCAGTTCAGTTCAGTTCAGTCGCTCAGTCGTGTCTGACTCTTTGTGACCCCATGAATCGCAGCACACCAGGCCTCCCTGTCCATCACCAACTCCTGGAGTTCACCCAGACTCATGTCCATCGAGTCAGTGATGCCATCCAGCCATCTTATCCTCTGTCGTCCCCTTCTCCTCCTGCCCCCAATCCCTCCCAGCATCAGAGTCTTTTCCAATGAGTCAACTCTTCACATGAGGTGGCCAAAGTACTGGAGTTTCAGCTTTAGCATCATTCCTTCTAAAGAAATCCCAGGGCTGATCTTCAGAATGGACTGGTTGGATGTCCTTGCAGTCCAAGGGACTCTCAAGAGTCTTCTCCAACACCACAGTTCAAAAGCATCAATTCTTCGGCGCTCAGCTTTCTTCACAGTCCAACTCTCACATCCATACATGACCACAGGAAAAACCACAGCCTTGACTAGCCGGACCTTTGTTGGCAAAGTAATGTCTCTGCTTTTGAATATGCTATCTAGGTTGGACATAAATTTCCTTCCAAGGAGTAAGCGTCTTTTAATTTCATGGCTGCAGTCACCATCTGCAGTGATTTTG
>NW_011495039.1:292731-298487 GCF_000754665.1 Bison bison bison | reverse complement strand
TTTGGAGTCCAAAAAAATAAAGTCTGACACTGTTTCCCCATCTATTTCCCATGAAGTGATGGGACTGGATGCCATGATCTTCATTTTCTGACTATTGAGCTTTAAGCCAACTTTTTCACTCTCCTCTTTCACTTTCATCAAGAGGCTTTTTAGTTCCTCTTCACTTTCTGCCATAAGGGTGGTGTCATCTGCATATCTGAGGTTATTGATATTTCTGCCTCATATCTTCCAATTTCCTTCATCCCTTAAATGCCATGAGCTCTTTCTATACACAAAGTAAGGCCAGATTACTTGGCTCATTTTGGAGTTTGATGGAAGATCCATCTGAGACTGGAGAATCTCATAAATATGTATACATGAATGGGTATTCTCCTAAACCTCCTTTTCTTAAAATGGGATTCGGGGTGGCACAATAAAGTCCATGTTTTATGCCATTTCTCTGTATTACTCTAATTATATATACTTTTTTGTATAGATGTAGTATTTATCAAGTTTTATAGAGTATATGAGTACTGCCCATTATAAAAAGGTCTTTTATTCTTTTTATTTTTAAGTGTTAAATTCCTAACCCCAGGTATTTCTTGTGGTGTTTTTGTAATGAATAATAGAAATAACCTTAAATTCAATAAGGATTGTTGTTGTTCAGTCGCTCAGTCGTGTCTGACTCTTTGTGACCCCACGGACTGTAACCCACCAGGCTCCTCTCTCCATGGGACTCTCCTAGCAAGAATACTGGAGTGGGTTGCCATTTCCTTCTCCAGTGTAAGGATTAGAACGCAGAAAACTTAAGATCATTTCTCCATTATAAAAAGTACCAATAAAAATGCCAGAGAAAGGGAACTCAATCATTAACCAAAAAAGGCTCAGTCTAAAATAATGGATATTATTCATTTGCTAAAATCTTTCAGTTATATTGTTTTTATACAAAAAGTGTTACATTATTTTCACCTATGAATCTACTTGAAATCAGCTGAATTTTTCTTAGTGTTTGGAAATTTTCAAAAGGGGAATCTGTCCACAAATACGTTATTACCCAAACAAAACAACTGGGCATTCACTTTTACACCAAAAACTAAAATCCACTTAATCATCACTTAAGGAAAATTAAATTTAAAAATTTATAGGCAAGTTTGCCTTTGTATTACTATTTTTATATAACTGAATTTAATTGTCACATCAGGAAGAAGTATGACACAAGAAAAATCCTATAAATGATAGAAACATCTATTTCTGAACTCCATGGAACAGAACCATATACATAGAAGTTACTAGTATACTGTATTCAGGATTATCCAATAACTATTCTTGAAAAAGCTGATGATTTATTGTTAAAAAGATTTTTTCCCAGGCCCTGACAGGAATAAGTCACATATAAAGCTCTGTCTCTATGACCTCAGTAGGTACCTAAAAGTAACTTTAAAGTTTTTTCTAAACATATGACCAATTGTATGACCAATTTTTCTAACTTCCATAGGAACAGGTCTTATTTTGAGCTTGGTTTTGACTTATTTTCTTGTTTTTTTTTCCCCAGGTGATTTCACTCTTTACTTTAGAGTTTGGTGAAACATAAGATTAGATTCATAATATTTGTACTATCATACTGAAGGCTCCATTGGTTATGAACACTTCACCAATATATTTCCAAGTTTGCTAACCCACTAGCAATGTATGGCTATAAGCACTGTATTTTATGACTTAGAAATGATGGTTTTAACAACTTGCAGTTGTGATCTTTTATTTTACTATCTCATTTCTCTGCCTTATGTCCCCATAGATCACACACACATAATGCAACATATAATAAGTGAATATGTGATATTCACAGATTGCTGCCATATGTTCTTTTAGCTATCTGCCAGCCTCCCTGTAAGAATGGTGGTCACTGCATGAGAAATAATGTGTTCGTCTGTCCTGAAGGATACACTGGTAGGAGATGCCAAAAAAGTAAGACACTACTAAATATGTTTGCCAGCTACAGGTAAAGCAAACATATGAATAGCAAAGCTATTGATATTTAAGGACTAATACTTCATCCCTTTATCTCCAGGTATCTGTGTTCCCATGTGCATTAATGGAGGAAAGCTTGTGGGACCAAGCCTTTGCTCTTGTCCTTCTGGCTGACAGGGAAACAGTGCAACACATGTAAGGGAAATGCCCTTAAAACGCTAAAGTCCACATGGGAACGTAAAGCAGGACTTCAAAGAGCATGTTCCTTGTTTTTTGTTTCCTTGCTTTTATTTTTTCTTATTTAGTCCTACTTTAGAATTTATCTTTTTTTTTTTTTAGAATTAATCTTTTTATTTCACTCTTCTTCCATTTCCCAGTGCAAAGCAATCCTCCTTCCATTGGTTTATTACTGGACTTGCCTAAACTTCTAAATCAAAAAGGTCCTAATTTCATATTACAAAATATGTATAAGTCTTCCTAGGAAATTCAGTTAGCATCAGTTGCATCAGTGTTTCAACTTTAAAACTGTTTTCCATAAATGTCTCTTGGAATGTTAACATCAAACTCCTCTGCCTTATATCAAAATAAATCACTTAATTTAAAAAAATATATATCTTTTAAAAATAGAGTAAAATGCCAGTTCCTCTGAACTCTTTCTTTCTAATTAGCAGAGGTACAGGGTATCCTGTATTTTCCAGTCTAGCCAATACAGTTGCCAGGATAAATGACATGTATTTAAGTCTTGGTTTCAGTTATAAGTAGGAGTCAGGGGAAGTTTTTAAAAAAATTACTGATTTCTTGGCCCTGTCTCAGACCAGTTCAGAACCTGAGAGGTTTTATTGCTTTCAATCTAGTTTTTGAGATGATGGCAGTTCTCATTCAAATGTTTCATTTTTTCCATAAAAGTCTAACAATGGGAAAAAGGTAAGGGGAAAAATTCTTTAATCATTGATGTTTTAACTGTTTCTCTTTTTTCTTTAATGAAAATTGTTGTGGCTTATGGTAGGATTTGACTAGTAAATTAAGTTTTAAACTTATTTGTATTTCCATTTGCAGCAATCTGCTTTCAGAAATGTAAAAATGGTGGTGAATGTATCGCTCCCAGCATATGCCATTGTCCTACCACACGGGCAGGAGCACAGTGTCAAACACCTAAGCCTACACAACTCACTTTCTACTCTGTGTTCTGAATTTGAATCTATTCTAATTATTAAATAAAGTATGGCTTTAAGAGAAATATATATAGAAAAATAAATCCCAGTATGCTGATTCATTAAAGTTTTAGAAATGGAGGGATGTCTTATCCATTTCTATACCTATTTAAAAAGGAATGTAGGGTATGTTATATTAATGTTTTGTGTAACTTAGAAAGATCCAAAGTATAATCTGTGGGGTGTCAGTGAATTCCTCTTAGGTGGACTTAAGAATTTTTTGTTTTTCATTTTAAAAGATCTTTCTTTTTCTTCTAGTTTTATTGCAATATAATTGACATTCTGCACTGTATAAGGTGTACAACATAATGATTTTACTTACATATATCATGAAATGATTACCACAATGTTTAGTGAATATTCATCTCATATAGGTACATTAAAGAATTTTTTTAAAAAGTATCTTTCCCTTGTGATGAGAACTTTTACTCTCTTTTTTTTTTAAATAAAAAACCAAAAACCTGATTTTATTTATTTATTTATTTTTTGAATTTTAATTTAAAAAAATTATACATGTGTTCCCCATCCTGAACCCTCCTCCCTCCTCCCTCCCCATACCATCCCTCTGGGTCGTCCCAGTGCACCAGCCCCAAGCATCCAGCATCGTGCATTGAACCTGGACTGGCATCTCGTTTCATACATGACATTTCACATGTTTCAATGCCATTCTCCCAAATCTTCCCACCCTCTCCCTCTCCCACAGAGTCCATAAGCCTGTTCTATACATCAGTGTCTCTTTTGCTGTCTCGTATACAGGGTTATTGTTACCATCTTTCTAAATTCTATATATATGCGTTAGTATACTGTATTGGTGTTTGTCCTTCTGGCTTACTTCACTCTGTATAATAGGCTCCAGTTTCATCCACCTCATTAGAACTGATTCAAATGTATTCTTTTTAATGGCTGAGTAATACTCCATTGTGTATATGTCTTTTGTATATAATGTACAGTGGTGTTAATTATATTTATCATGTTGTACATTTCATCCCCAGTACTTATTTAACTAGAAGTTTGTAACTTTTGACTGCTTTCCTCCAAGGGAGAATTAGATGAAGAAGGTTTTAATATATAGTTTAAATATTTTTCTATATTATAGGGTAGATATATATCTATCATGGAAATCAGAGAAAATATGAAAAATTTTTTAAAAATAAATCTCTCCAAATTCCTTCACCCAGAACTAGTTTATGCCTTGATTTTCTCATCTTAGCTATTTCTACTTTTAGTTATAAATTTTTATATAGATGGGATTTCATGTTAAAGAGAAAAATCAAATTTTATGCAATTTTGAAATTTATGTAAACTTGAAATAACATCTTAAAGTATTAACAAATATTGACTTAATGGGAAAAACAGAAAATCTCCTCAAAGTACTTTCAAATGTTCAATAACTACATAATATAAAAACTAGTAATGCAAATGTATTATAAACTGAAATTATACAATTGTAAAATGACTGTATTTTTTTACTAAAAATACCTGCTCTGCTTTTCAGTATGCTTGAACCACACTCATTTCCATTTGTCAGAGATTCTGCATATAATTTTTATGACTCTTAGAGTTTGTTTTATTATTAATCACTATTCACTTCTCAATCTAGTAAAATATTTTCAAAGAAATCATTAAGTGCTAGTACTTATGTAAGAAATATGTGCTCAAAAGTCAGTAGTTCACATTGAAAGTCAGATGTGATAAAATGCTATAAAAAGGAACACTCAACCTCAATTTGGCCTACTCATTCTGGGAGGGGCTGTGTGGACCATGAGAGAATGATGAGATGCTAAAAGCACGTGAATGTGAAAATACGCTACAGTGCTTGTGAACTCAGGTACTTGAGCACAGTCTGAAGACGTGCACCCTGCTTTTGCACCTTGTAGCTTCTGTGTGAGTTTTTAAAAGTCCCCTCCCTCAAAAATGCTTTACTTCTTTCTGTCTGGAAACTGTCTAAATACTGATGATGTTATTTATACAAGTTGTTTTACTGCCATCTTCTGGAAAAATTGTAATAAATATTAAGTCTATGATGTCTGTGATATGAACAGTGTTTAGTTAGCTGTGGAACCTCATCCTTTACACAACCTGCTCAGCTGTACACAATAGCTCTGATAAAAACATATCTTTCAATGTTGCATTTATACTAGAGGGAGTATTATTCTTATATATGCAAGCTTCAAATATGAGCTATTTAAACAGATACTTCTCCCGTGAAAAATAACTGTATTGTATATAATTTTACATTATGCCTATATTTAGTCAGTATTACTTAAAAGTGTTTCAGAGTCCTTAGAAACATTTTAAATGATATATTAAATTCCATAATATAAATACTATAATTCACTTGACCTTTCCTCTCATGTTGAACATTTCTGTTATTTACAAACTGCTACTATTATAAGAATTTTTCTCTATAGGTGGGTAGGTAGGTAAATGATGGAGGAAAAAAAAGACAAAAGATAAACAGATATTGAAATAGATATAGGTATTTTAAAGCTGCATAGGAAGAGATTTTAAAGAAGAAATTTCTAGTAGAGATAATATGAAAATCTTTAGGAAGCTTCCAATAGAGTGGTTTCACATTAAACTTCCACTGAAGTGAAG
>NW_011495039.1:278502-292631 GCF_000754665.1 Bison bison bison | reverse complement strand
AGCCACCAGGGAAGCCTTCCATCAGTAGTACATAAAACTTCCATTAGTAGTACATAAAATTGTCTGTTTTTCCATATGTTGGTCAGTACTGAGTTGCCCCTTTTAAATTTTTGCTAAAAAAGTTTTACTAAAAAGCAAATTATGAATGCTGATTTGAATCTCCTCTCTAAAGAAAACAAAAAGATCTGTTTTAAATACTTTAAAATATAGCCAATGAAAATGTTTGCTTTAATAATATTGATATCTTTATGAAATAGTAAAACTGTTGTGTTGTGTTGCACACTGGTTGCAGAAATATAGTAGTGCAATTGGTCATTCATTGATTCTTACGACTATTTTATAGCCAAGTTGCTGAATGGCTTCAGGCCTTTGGAATTGTCTGAAGCATTTGTGTTAAAAGACAGTAACTGTAAAAACTTGTGTATTACAGCAATTTGCAATTAAAAGTGTCTTTATGGAGGCATATGTGTACTCCCCAACATATGTTCTTGCCGCACTGGATATTCTGGAGTCAAATGTGAAAAGAAAATACAGGTATTTTACAGTTTAAACAAAGATTGTATTAGATATTGACACCTGCCATCAACTGGGATATTCAGTTGATAGATACAATAATTTATACCTGTTAATGCTTTTTGTTCTTTTACTTCTAAAATAGAAAGTATACAAGATTTTACTGTTTTCCTCTAAAACTAGAAATCATATCATTTTTGTGTCATTATAGAGTTATCTTGTAGAATTTTCATGTGCACTTATGGAATTTCAGTGTGTAGATAACAACCATCAAACATTATATAATATTTCATGACACCAGAGCTGAAAGAGAGCAAGTATCTCACAATATAGATTTAAGACACCAATAATTTATATTTGGTCAAATACTAGTTAAAAAGACCACCTTCGCCCTTTAAAAAAATTTTACCACCTTTACATCAGGGAATCACTACTTCATTGATGGGGGGAGGCGTGTTTCTAAACATGTTCAGCGGATCATATGCCACTGAAGCATTGAATATCCTCATTCTTTTCCTTGATAATAGTTCTCTCTCTTCATTTGTGTGCAAGCATGCTAAGTCACTTCAGTCCTGTCTGGCTCTTTGCAAACATGGACTGTAGCCTGCCAGGCTCCTCTGACCATGAGATTTCACAGGCAAGAATACTGGAGTGGGTCGCCATGCCCACCTCCAGGGGACCTTCCCAACTCAGGGATGCAACTCACATCTACTCAGGGATGCAACTCACATCTATTCAGGGATGCAACTCACATCTCTTGTGTCTTCTGCATTGGTAGGCAGGTTCTGAAAAACTAGCACCACCTGGGAAGCCCCTCTCTTCTTTTACTTGATGTATGTTCAGTTGTGTCCTGCTCTTTGTGACTCTGTGGACTATAGCCTGCCAGGCTCCTCTGTCCATGGGATTTTCCAGGCAAAAATAACTGGAGCAGGTGGCCAAAAAACCATTTCAGGGAAAACAATTTTAAAAACTCTTCATATCATTAGAATTAGGATTTCTTTGTATTTTGAAAATCAAGAAAGCAATAAGACTTTCTTGCAGTTTCTGAAGCTGTCCCCCCTCTCCATGTAAACTATAAAGCCAGTGCTATGTAAACATCTATTTTAAAAGTTTCTATGATTGTATCAGCACTAGTAAAATGAAATTGAATTTTTTAGGCCTCCAATTTTAAATTTCTAAATATCACCAGCCAAGGTATTTTTTCAGTCCTGATTCCTACACAATCACAATTGCAGCAGAACTCTCCAAAAATTTCTTAATCTATTGGTTTAGTTGCTAAGTTGTGTCTGACTCTTGTGACCCCACAGACTGTAGCCTGCCAGGCTCCTCTGTCCATGGGATTCTCCAAGCAAGAATACTGGAGTGGGTTGCCATTTCCTTCTCCAGGGGATCTTCGCGACCCAGGGATAGAACCCAGGTCTCCTGCACTGCAGGCAGATTCTTTTATCAACTGAGCTACTATCTATTAGATTTCCTCTTAAAAAGCAATTATATGCTATTTAACACTTCAAAAAATCCAAGGGTCTTGAATATCAGAGTACTCTGGCGTATATTATATTTTGAAAAATGATAAGGAATTTTATTCCTGAAGATACTGAATGAGACTGGCTTGGTGGCAAAGTGGATATGTATATATGTCTTTCTCCTAGCAGTGGTGTTCCTCATGGAAGTTCCTCATCATGGTGTTCCTCATCTCCGTTTTGAGAAAAACAAGATCGTAATAGTATTATGGTTTGAAAACTAGAAAACAAAAGTTACCGAGTATTTGATCAGCTATTATTGAGAAAAATAAATATTTTAATATAAAAGTTTAAGTTAAGGCAGTCTGAATATACTTTATTTGAGATTTTTTTAAGGCACAGAAAACCCTATGACCTCAAAAGCTTTCAAGTCCACTTTGACATACTAAACTACTTCTCTATGTTCTATTTTTATGTATTTCTTTACTATCCAAATCCTTCCTCATATGACTACTAGCAGATCATCATCCCCATTTATGTTTCTGAGATCCATCTCGAACCATATTAAGGAAAGAAAAAACACGAGGTCATGGGGCAAATGAAACAAAAAGAGTTAGCTCAAGGACCACATGTCCTGCTCTGTTGTAACCTGCTCTCCCAAGCTCTTATGGGTTGCTAGAATTTCAATGAAAGAGACAAAGAATTACTAGCTAGAAAGAAGACATGGAGAAAGAGGAAATGGGGAAGGGAGGTGCTAAAGAGGGTAGTTTGATGAACAGCTTTGAGAGATTTCATAACCTGCTGCCTAACTGCTAAGTGTATTTCTTACATCCCTGCCACTTGTTTGCTCTGTGACCTTGGGCAAGGTATTACACCCCACCCTGAGCCTTAATTGTTTTCATCTGTAATATGGAGCTTATATGGGGTTGTCATAGGATTAAATATGTTAAAGTATGTGAAGTACCTAGAACAGTGCCTGGCATGTAGAAAACACTATGTAAGTTTGTTGGTGGTTACACTGAATAGAGGAATAGAGAGAGGTGGAGAAAGAAAAGGATGGACAAAGAGACCTGAGAGGAAATTTTGCAATACATGAATGTCAAAAGTCTTTTCCTAGAGAATATAAAAATACTTATTTGGTTTTATGGAGCATGGATATTTCTTGAATATAACCCTTTACCAAGATGGAATCATATATAATTGTATGCAAGCTCCATTAAGTCACAAGTATTTTGACATTTAAATATGATCTTGATTAGATCTCAATTTTATGAGAGCAGTTCTTAGTCTCTAGTGCTTTTGTCAGGAGGAAGAAGGCAGCAAATAATGAGTCAGAATTACCTAGTTTTCTAATATTCTTTGAAACTTGATTTCCCTCTTTCTACTGCAGGTCAAATACCATTGAGTAATATCAAGTATAAGAATGGACATTTTTATTCAGAAGAAGTTGAAGTTAACTATTAATACTTGAAGTTTATTTGAACATCATTCTTAAAGCTCTTTTAAAGGTTGAAGAAACTAATAAAAACAGACTGGTCTTAGTTGTCATTGTTAGAGAAAAGGAAAGGAGAAATCCAGATAATCAAATTTTTACTTTGACATGTGATTTGTTATTAACATATTGAAATGATGTTTTTGACAGTCACAATATTTAATAAACTGAATGTTTTCCCTGTCTTTACTGTGACAGTGTCTTTATCATGTGGGACCAGTCAGCATCACAGAAGGCATCTGAAGTATCCAGATATACAGTCTTAATGCAAAATTAGGAACTCTCAGGACTGCTGGAAGAGCCTTAGTGGGGATGGGGGAGGCTAGGGAAGAGGTCAGGAAAGCAGCTGCTGAAGGTCAGAGAAATTGAGAATGAAGATGTCACTTTAATTCCAAGCATCTAACAGCAAACACCTTTGAAGAAATAATGGCTTCCTATTCATGCCCAGCTTCTAACTCTCTGGAAGGCTCTTTTCATTGGTGAACTCTAACCCAGAACCACGCAGAGAAGGGGTTCTGGAAAATGTGCTCCTATCCTTAGGAGGAAGTGACAGTGATGCCAAGGGAACAAAAGTGAGCTCACACGGGACATATTGAAAGCTCTGCATCTTACTCCTTTGGACTATATTCTGGAGGTAAAGTTATTACTTTTCAGTGATAAAAAACCATGTTTAGTTTGGTCTGTTTATTTTTCATCTCTACTCTTTCTGCTGCTCTGACGTGTACAATTTCTGGAGAGCGGGGAAGAAATAATGGAGTTTGGAGTTTTAAAAGACTCATTTGGTCACTGTGTTTTCTGTGAAAAGGTCTTTTATTCATCCATTCTTTTCAGTACCATCATCTATTTTGATGCAGAAATGAGAGAAACTGTCACAAAATCAAATCTGCCTATAAATATCAAAAGAGATTTGAATACTTCATAAAAGAAAATTAGATTGACATGATTGTTAAAGAAGTGGGAATGTCAACAAAGAATATATAAATAACTGAAAGCTCTATTTCAGAGATGCAAATAATTATACATTAACTAGAGTTATAACACTTCTTTTTCTCTATTATATTTGACCTCAAACTTCATTATCTTTTTTAAAAAACATTTTATTTTAATTTGAACATGCCTATTAAATCATATGAGTTTACAAAACTCATTCTGTTTTTTTAAATGGAAAGACTAAGCATTCCTAGGCCATGTCTAAAATTACAAGACAAAGTAATACATTGTTAGAATAAAATTATTGCCGAACTTTGATAAGAATCTATGCATTCAGTGTCAGAATTAAGGAGATTTTATCATTTCATCTTTGCTGAAAGATAAAGAATCATTTAAGAGAATATAACATGTTTTACTATGTCTTATTTTATTACCAATAATATAGAAATACAAATGCAAAATAAACCTTTAATGATTTATATGTGGTTAAATTTGTAATCTGTTGTGAAAATAAGTGCTAGAAAGAAAAAAGTACTTTAGATGAGAGTGAATAATTTTTTAGTTAATAACTAGAATTAAATTCCTATAGAAGCTGTCATAATGAAATAGCTATAATTTTTATATCTGCTTCTGCCTTCTTTGGTCAGTATACAGTATTGCAATTTTATTAGTAACTTACTAAGCTGATCTTCAATGTATATTTTTTATAGTTAAAAAGTTATAATAGCTCAAGTATTTATCCTGAAATGTCTAAACCAGGATTTTAAAATCTTTATAAACATTTTCTAGATCCACACCAAGACTCTCAAGCTGCAATTAAAATATTAATCAGTAGACTATGCATTTATAATAGATTTAATGGACCCATATAGGCTAATAATGAAGAAATGCTATGGTTTACAGCTTACAGATTTTATATAAAAGCATTCCTTATGAAAGCTAATGACTCATGCAAATAGAAGTAATTTTCAGAAATATAATGTGAACTTTGAAAAGCAAGTAATTTGATAAATTTATGAAGAAGTAATTTAAGTTTTTCTTATTTCTTGGTTATATTTTCACATCTATTAACTTGAAAAATCTTTTATCCAAAATCTATTTGGAGAATATTTTGAAGATAATGTGTTTGAGAATTTAGGCAAAAGTACTTCAACATGTGTAAGTTCCAGTGTTTATGTTATCTTCTAAAAATGAATTCTGATCTTAAACATTGTTTAATATGCTTGGCTATTTTGTGTTTATTCGTGTTAACATTTAAATGAAATATATGAATTATCAAATATTCTTAACCTTTCTTTGACCCTCTAGAATTGGGGAGACCTGGGTTTTAATTCAACCCCAAATCTTCATGCCATCTTTTCCCAGTTATGTGGCCTTGCACAAAGAGCTTCTATATTTAATTCCTTCATTTGTAAGATAGGGATAAATAATTCTCATTTCAGAGATTAGTGGATAATTTTTAATTTAAAATGAGATAATTATAAATAATTTTTCACAATGTCACCTAATAAATGCCCAATATATGAGTGTTATTATATGTTGCTAAAAACTAATTAGTGGAACCACTAGGCTGAGGAAAAGATGACAGACTCCTCTATTTGGGTTTTAGGTTTTCCAATGATTATTGTATATTGGTGTTTCTTGTTTCTGACTAAAGAGTTTACTTTTAAAAAGCACTGATTAAACAATATGTGAGTCAAAAGCAAGATAAAATAAGGGGATGTAAATTTTCAATCAACTCTGGCATACAGTTATTTAAAATTGAGGACAGTCTTGTCCATCAATGTGAAAACCAACTAACCTCAGCTGTCAATCTTTTAAAAATGTTGTAACTGCCAGATGGAATTAGCAGAGTTTCACCTGCAGATGGTGCTAGATCCTCAGTTCCCAGATACCACACACGCAATGCAAGATGACCACTGGGTAAGACAGCTTATTAAACATTTAATGCAGACATGATATCTTTCAAAAATAAATTTCTTTGCTAACACAGTATCGGTCTTTCTTGTGACCTAGACATCTGTTACACCTGGTGATTAATCAATAATTTCAGCCACTTGGCTGACTGCAGTTAACAATTCCCATTGTGCTAGTAAAGGATAAATTGCATTTGAAGATTTAGTGACCATCTATATGAGATTTAAATTGCTGTGAGAATTATTAGGGTAAGCAGAAAACCTTTGTTTTTCATATGTACATTGAACTTGGAAAAGTCTAGAAATGCAAATAGTCAGTACTTTCAGGTATTTCAAAGTTATAATGTTTTCTCCTATTATTGACAAATAATCATAAGTCCCATATGTGGTACACCCTGAGAGAAAAAAAGGCTTTGTAAAGGATGATGGTTTTCTGAATATACTCCTTCTTGGCACTATAATTTTATCTGAAGTAAGCAGGTTCCCCCCAGCTATATGTCTTACATATGACAATACCTGGAAAGTCTTTGACTTGAGAGACTAGACACTTGAGAAAAGTATTAAGACTTACTGGACAAAAACAGTACAGTGAAAGTAATTCCACTTTATTTCCCAACTCCCTCAGATAGGCAGAAAGATAAATAGATCATATACTATACATATATATATATAGTAGACTCTGATATCAAACTTAAATCTTGCTCACCAAGTAACTGTGGCCCTTGCTAATGTGACCAAGAGATACTGTTAGGATCTAGTTTTGATTCTCATTCTAAGATCTTGAGATCTTCATCTGCATTTTCTTTACTGCTTTGGTTCAATTCTGCCTGAGCTGAGATGTTCTCTCTTGGTTGAGGGCTCTGATTATGAATCAAAGGAAATTCTTAGAGTTTGTGTTTCCATGCCTCCAAGCTGTGTTTTTAGCCATCAAGACCTGTCAATGTTTGGCAAAAACCACTACAATATTGTAAAGTAATTAGCCTCCAATTAAAATAAATAAATTAAAAAAAAAGACCTGCCATTCTTTTCTAAGGACGATCTTGATGATATCCCCTAGGTTAGTTTATGGAGACGGCAGCTTCAAGGTGCTTCATCTATGAAGCAACCCCTTTGTTGCCGTATCAGTGTCCTCTGCTGATGCACTCTCATTGATGACTTGCAATTTCTGAGGACTTCAGAAATAAGCAGGACTTTTTTTCAAATTCTTTTTTGTGACAACAGTCAATTCTTCCTTTGGAGCTGACCTGAAATCTATCTCCCCATATTAAAGATTCAAGCCATTTTCAGTGTAAAGTCATCATCAATGCACCCTGCCTGCAGCATTACAAGTGAAATAAATAAAGCATCAGAAATGCTATGGATAGTCTGACCCCTTCATTTTCTACACAGTGGCCTGCAAAGAAGAGTAGAATGGTTCAAACCAAGAAAAAAACATAAAGCAGTAGCAGAACTTCATAAAAAAAAACAAAACAAAACTGGGGCACCTTCTCATAGCGTTTGTATCATGTCTCACATGAGTGATAGAAAAATATTTTAGTTTTCTTTTTCTCCCCAGAAAAGAAGAAACAGCTGTAGGAAATGAAAATTGACCTTACCAGAAATAAAACTTGAATTGCTCATTTTGAGGGTTGGCATACGGCTGTGTGCTTGGCTCTGCAGAGCAAGAGTGGGATTTTTCTAGAGCCATATGGTTGGAATCAAGAAGGGCAATGAGTTAAAGCAGACAGAAGGCAGTTTATGGGTAATGATAAAGTCCTGAAGCATAATATATTCTAAAATGTTTCCAATATTAGATTTACATTGAAAAGGAGGGGGCTGCCAGGAGATGCACTGAGGTGTTTTTCTCCTGAAATGAGAAAACAAGGATCCCAGACTGTACTACCTGTCAGCTCTGCTTAGATGACCTTACCTTCCAGTCGCTGTTAAACCAAATGATTAAGAGAAATGTCCTGTTTCTAATTGTTTGAACATCATGATAGTCTTCCAAACCAGTATCTATTGAGTTTCCACTGAAACAGAAAATTCCTTCATTAACCCATACAGGCAGGTTGATAACAGGCTCTGCCAGTCTATATTACTCAGCCCTAACTAACCTAGTGAGACAACTGACTAGAAAGGGAGTTGTTTCATTCCCCATTCCTCAGGGAAAACTAAACTGACAAGCATGGTTGAAACCATGATGGATAAGCAGTTTGTAACTTCTGACAGAATTCTCATGCTGAAAATACATATGTGAGATTTTAACTAATTAGGCCTCAAGCTCTTTGTAAAAGCCACATTGCAATTAATTAAGATGCTACTCATTATTTTTCAAAAAGCAAATTCTTTATCATAATTCACAAAAGTGTCAGAGAAGAGCAAACATTCTAACACTACCATATTATAATTTTTAATGCTAAAATAGATAAAATATTTAAGACGAACTCTGTTATTTTTAAGCTGTTCATTTGACTTGAAATTGACATATTGTTATGAATACTTTAGCTAACATGTAATTATAATTGAGTTAAATGAAAATTAAAATCAAGATTTGTAATATTTTCTCGAGATCCAAATTTAAAGAATTATCACATCCACTTTTAAGAGCAGTGCTACAAAACGGGACCTGTCAGTGGAAATCTTGAGAGATACAGCCAATTAAGAGAATACATAAAAATTTTAAATAATAACCTCTGATATACTACTCTTTGAATAACAATATTTTAAGTGACATCAATAAAGTTATTACATATTCAGCTATGAAATTTCTATAGACCATATGAAACAGTAAGTCATACAGAACTTAATCTTACATCTTTGAAAGATGGCTATGTTATATTAAACGAAAAATATGAAAAGGCAAACTTTTAGACAATCCTACTGCTGCTGCTGCTAAGTCATTTCAGTCGTGTCTGACTCTGTGCGACCCCATAGACGGCAGCCCACCAGGCTCCCCCGTCCCTGGGATTCTCCAGGCAAGAACACTGGAGTGGGTTGCCATTTCCTTCTCCAATGCATGAAAGTGAAAAGTGAAAATGAAGTTGCTCAGTCGTGTCCGACTTAACAACCCCATGGACTGCAGCCTACCAGGCTCCTCCATCCATGGGATTTTCCAGGCAAGAGTACTGGAGTGGGGTGCCATTGCCTTCTCCAGACAATCCTACTACACTCATTTTAAAATGTGTTTGCATGCACATATGTTTTTAATAACAAAATTTCTATGAAGACATATACTTTTTTTTTTAATTGGTTACCTTAAGAAAGTATGATTAGGAGCTGAGGAATGATTTATATAGATGTTACTTATTACTTCTTATATATATTTGTACCATCTGCTTAGAATTTTTTAGTGATCTTAATTTTGTAATGTATACTTTTGTAGAATCTTCAATTAGCTTCAAACAATGCTGCTCTCTTGAAATACCAAGTAAGAGACATTCAGAATAATATGAATTGAAAATCAAAGGACGACTGCAGTTTATCTTAACTGAAAAGGGGCAATTAAAATTAATTAAAAATTTAATATGTTATTTTAGAAAATTTCAGTTGTGGTACTTTTTTCAGAGTAAAAAATTTTCCTAACTCATTATTGCATATGGATTAAAGTTGTAAACTGTTGTATTTAAATTAAGGAGAATGGTTTACAGTCCTCTGAGTATTATCATAAGATTAAAATTAATTGCTCAGAATTTTCAGCTGAGGCCAAACTGGACAGCTAATCAGTCATAAGCTAATGTTATTAGCTTGATTCTTGTTATCAAACTGTCTTCTGATAATACCAGGCAAGTGGGTGGGCAGAAAAAAAAAAAAAAAACCTCCATATAAAAATGATGGAACCAAGTTCTTTTGTTTGCAATAGTTCTAACATTTAGAGATCACATTTATAGCAAACACTTGAGTTTACTACTTGAATAATTCAAGTAAAAAGCTTACATGTGCTTAAATTCATGGGACCAAAAATCCACAAAGTATATTTTCTACTTATAAGTTTGTTACAGAAAATGACGACTATCTTTCTTTTTGAAAAAATATGTGATATTTGATACATACAAAAGAAAATGGCACTGTATCTCTGAAGTGATAAAGAATACCAAAATGGACACCTACAACTCAATCAATTCAGAAATATGCCAATGACAAAAGAGTTGCACCTATTTCTGTTCTCCTTTTATAATCTTGCTTCTCCCCACTCCAAATTATTGTCCTGTATTTTGTGTTCATAACCTGTGTTGTAGATGCATGCTAAGTCGCTTCAGTCGTGTCCAACTCTTTGAGACTCCATGGACTATAGCCTGTCAGGCTCCTCTGTCCATAGAATTCTCCAGGTAAGAATTCTGGAGTGGGTTGCCATGCCCTCCTCCAGGGTATCTTCCCAACTCAGGGACTGAACTTGCATCTCTTATGTCTCCTGCATTGGCATCTGGGTTCTTTACCACTAGCACCATATCAGGCAACCTTTAAGACAATGACCACCACTTCCTGATACTAATACCCTTATGTGATCCCTTTCTTTTGAGGGTATGCTGAACTTAGTGATTCATTTGTAACCAACAGAATATGATAGAAGGAATGACTGTCACTTCTAAAATTAGGTTATAAGATACCTAACTTCTCTCCCTACTTTCATATCCCCTTTCCCTTCTCTCTCTCTCTCCCACTCTCCTCATTTTCCCTCTCCTCATCTCTGAGAAAAGCCAGTTACCATGCTACCAGTTTGCCCATAAGAAGGCCTATATAGCAATGAACTGAGGGAAGCCTCCAGCCAACCCAGGAAGAGCGGAGGCCAACAACCCAGGAGGAACTGAATCTTGATAAAAACCACAAGAGTGATTTTTGAGTGGATCATCCCCAGGTCAAACCTTGAGATGACACCATCATCCTGACTGAAACCTCAAAAGACACCATGAGCCAAAGCACTTGACACCATGAGCCAAAGCACTTAAACCACACCTGAATTCCTGACCCACAGGTAATGTGATATAAGAAAATCATGTTTTCTGAGTCACCATTTTTTGGAATAACTTGTTAGATAACAAATGTTTATCCTTACCTTTATAAAGTTTTGATACAGAGCAAAAAGTTTATTAATTTCTGTTAAATCCAAACTTTAAACTGTTTTTTTTTTTTCTATTCTTCATCTTGTGAATTTATTATCTGCCTAATCTTCTATAATTTAGAAAGGTACTGAAATTTTTTTTTTCCTTTTTTGTATTGGCTTAGTTCTTCTTGTAATTTTATCAAATTTCCCTTTATATACTTGAGGCCATTAAATTAGATGCCTAGACGTTTCTAGTATACCAGGCCTTTTCTTAGGTGGCATAACATACTGGTTAAGTGGATGGACTCTGGGGACAAACTGGCTTCTGCATTTGAACCCTCATCTTATTCCTTTCAAGCCGTGATCTGAAGCAAATTATTTAACCTCCATCCCTTCATTTCCTCATCTAAAAAAAAAAAAGGAAATATAAATAATATCTATCTGTTGGATTTAAATGTAGTTTAAACAAGTTGATACTTTTACACAGACAGCAATAGTTGACATAGAACTATTGGTAAATCACTATATGTTGTGACTTATTTATCCCTAATGCTCTTTGCTGAATGGTTATTAAAGGTTACCTAAAAATTATTTTGAAAGCTACTCATCTTTATTTAAATTTTCCTGAAAAAATATATTTATCTGGCTAATCATTTTCTACTGTACTTTCAACGCTTCTCTAGCCTTAAGTTTTATGTGTGCCTCTGGAATTCAATGCAAAGCTGATTTTTTTTTTTTTTTTTTTTTACTACTAGTCATTTTGCCTTTTAATTGGAGAAATTGTGTATCATGAATTACAAATATTTTGACTTATTTCTTATCATTTTGGTTTTCCCTAGGTGTTCCACTTGTGCTATTTTTTCTCTTTTCATACTTTCTTTTGGATTGATTGAGATGCTGTATTTGTTTGGATTTTGCTTCCTCTTTCCCCTTTAACTGGCCTGGGCATAATATATATTTTGATCTTTATGATTATTGCCTTTGAAATTCACAGTTGAAAAACAAAATATAAGTCACTCTTCACTCTCATTTCAAAAAATTTAACTTTTTCAACAGTTTAATTCCTGTCAGTCTCTTTCCAAGTTACATGCTATTGTTTAATTTTATCTTCCTTTATATTCTAATTTAGAAATTATTACTTTTATAAAGACAACATTTGATTAAGTTAAGTGTTTACTAATTTGCTTTCCATTCTTTCTTGCCTCTTGACCTTCATTTTGGAATCAACTTTTTTCTCCCAAAGCACATTCATTTACAAGTTCCTTTAGTAAATTTCTATTGATGGTAAATATTCTATTTTTATGTTAAAGTACTATTATGATTCCCTCTTACTTGAAAATAGTTGTGCTGGATACTTAATTCTGGTTTTATGGTTATTTTCCTTCTATTCACTGAAACTATTATTTCACTGTTTCTAAAATTTATCTTATCAACCTAATTATTGTTACTCTGTTTTATTCTGGTTCTTATCCTATTCTTCTTTTTATTTGTTCTATAGTTTGACTACAAGGTGTCAAAATGTCATTTTATTTTTAATTTATACTGCTCAGTAAGTATTATATTTATTGTATCTATGGAATCATCCAATACCTACTCATAAGGTTGTTACAAGCATTAACTTAGTTAATGAAAGTCAAGTGCTGTGAACAGTACTTTGTACATAATTGATACCATGTCTGTGTTTTATTGTTACTGAATAATGATGACTTTTATTATCCTCTCCTTAATATTGCCCGCCACCACTGCCATTACTTGTATTCTTTCCTCTAGGACACCCATTAGGAATGTAAAGCACCTGTCCATTCCAGTCTAAATGCCAATTAACTAATCTTTCCTATTTTCCAAATCCTTGCTTCTATGTGCTGCTGGGTAATTTTGCAGATATATCTCTGAATCACTAATTATCTTTTAGGTTTTGTCTAATCTGCTATTTCATCTGCAAGTGTTGCTGATTAGGCATTCTGTGCCTGACTCTGTACAGTGCACTTGATCTTTACAGTGTCCCACCTAGGCTCCTTCCCTATAGTTTCTGGTGGAGCCAGTACAAGGGGAGCCATCAGTAGCAGACCTAAGTTCAGGAGGAAGAGGAAGGAGATGTCAGGTACTGAGTCCCCTCTTGTCTCCCTGTGTTATCATAACACTTTCATTTTGAGAGAGTTAACATTTTACTTCATTATGAAGCTGGGATATATTCTTGGTATATGAAAGGCACAAAAGGTATTTTTTCTTAAACGAATACTGAACTGCTTTCTTCTGAATCATGACAATTCCAAAATAACCAGGAAAAACAAATCATTTTGCATCATCTAAATATTACCATGCCCATAATCACTAAGTACTTTATGTGAAATTGCTTCAAGAATGTTAAAGATAAATAAGCAAATCCTTTTCCAATCTAAAGAAGAGAAGCAGAGCAATTCTCTTTAGATGTATCACATCTGGTAACAGAATGGGAATTGTTGAATGAAGATGGAGAATCTGATTACAAGAAAGAAAAAAAAATGTTTAGAGATTTGGCATAATGTGATGTAAAGCTTTCAGAAAAGGAAAAACTAAACATGATTTTTTTTTCCCATCTGAAATAAAAGACGATAATCATAAAAATGCTTTGCTACTTTTCCATATATTTTATTACTTATTTACATGCAACTACTACAACATTCAAGATTGCTGGGAGAAATATCAATAACCTCAGATATGCAGATGACACCACCCTTATGGCAGAAAGTGAAGAGGAACTAAAAAGCCTCTTGATGAAAGTGAAAGTGGAGAGTAAAAAAGTTGGCTTAAAGCTCAACATT